>NC_134399.1:63928311-64265750 GCF_050003625.1 Haematobia irritans | reverse complement strand
ACCAATATATCATAATAAAATAAAATTCCTAAATAGTTTGTGTTTTATTCAAAATCAACATCGGCCTTTGAAATTTTAACCAGGGATCCGGAGCGGAGCAAGCCCTTTTTTTTGCGGTTTCCAAATGAAAAACCGCTCCGCTCCGAATAAAATATTACTTGAATGAAATGTGTAACTTTGAAATTACACTGTGTAGGTAATTTCAAATATAGCTAGTACTTAGCGTAGTGTGAGTAAACGTTTAAAATGTACGATATGTATTTTTGTACGTACGTACATTGGGGAAAACACAACGTGTTTTTTTAGTAATTGTTTTCAAAAACGGCAAAAGTCAAAATATATCTCTAGTATGTGTTGTAAAAGTAACAACAGTACTTTCGATCAATTTCATCCCGTATTACTACAAAGATGTTTGTAATGAACGTCAAATAAATGCAATTAAATGATCTTATTTATATTTAATTTTTTAGTTTTCTACACTGAAAAAAATATTGTCGTGAAGTCAAAGATTTCATGTCCTTAGAATAAGAATGCAAATTTTGCTTAACATGGAAGACGCATTTCTCTAAACTTTTGAATGAAGTTGTAATGTCCTTATAATTAAGTGATTTTACTTAAAAATGTGTATCATAACATGAAAGATACAATTTTTGAGGTAAGGTCAACGTGACTTTAATAATTAAGAAAAATTCTTTTTTTTTCAGTGTAAGGACATTCATATTTGCTTTACTATTGTACTATATCCTAGCATTCTATTATTTCTGATATTAGTTCTCGAAAATTTAATTAAAACAAGTAAGGAAAGTCTAAAGTCGGGCGGGGCCGACTATATTATACCCTGCACCACTTTGTAGATCTAAATTTTCGATACCATATCACATCCGTCAAATGTGTTGGGGCTATATATAAAGGTTTGTCCCAAATACATACATTTAAATATCACTCGATCTGGACAGAATTTGATAGACTTCTACAAAATCTATAGACTCAAAATTTAAGTCGGCTAATGCACTAGGGTGGAACACAATGTTAGTAAAAAAATATGGGAAACATTTAAATCTGGAGCAATTTTAAGAAATCTTCGCAAAAGTTTATTTATGATTTATCGCTCGATATATATGCATTAGAAGTTTAGGAAAATTAGAGTCATTTTTACAACTTTTCGACTAAGCAGTGGCGATTTTACAAGGAAAATGTTGGTATTTTGACCATTTTTGTCGAAATCAGAAAAATATATATATGGGAGCTATATCTAAATCTGAACCGATTTCAACCAAATTTGGCACGCATTGCTACAATGCTAATTCTACTCCCTGTGCAAAATTTCAACTAAATCGGAGTTAAATATTGGCCTCTACGGACATATGAGTGTAAATCGGGCGAAAGCTATATATGGGAGATATATCTATATCTGAACCGATTTCAACCAAATTTGGCACGCATAGCTACAATGCTAATTCTACTCCCTGTGCAAAATTTCAACTAAATCGGAGCAAAAAATTGGCCTCTGTGGTCATATGAGTGTAAATCGGGCGAAAGCTATATATGGGAGCTATATCTAAATCTGAACCGATTTCAACCAAATATGGCACGCATAGCTACAATGCTAATTATACTACCTGTGCAAAATTTCAACTAAATCGGAGCAAAAAATTGGCCTCTGTGGTCATTTGAGTGTAAATCGGGCGAAAGCTATATATGGGAGCTATATCTAAATCTGAACCGATTTCAACCAAATTTGACACGCATAGCTACAATGCTAATTCTACTCCCTGTGCAAAATTTCAACTGAATCGGAGCAAAAAATTGGCCTCTGTGGGCAAATGAGTGTAAATCGGGCGAAAGCTATATATGGGAGCTATATCTAAATCTGAACCGATTTGACTGATATTTTGCAAGTTTTTCGAGACTCATAAAATATTCGGATGTACGGAATTTGAGGAAGATCGGTTGATATACACGCCAATTATGACCAGATCGGCGAAAAATATATATGGCAGCTATATCTAAATCTGAACCGATTTTTTCCAAAATCAATAGGGATCGTCTTTAAGCCGAAACAGGACCCTATACCAAATTTTAGGACAATCGGACTAAAACTGCGAGCTGTACTTTGCACACAAAATACATCAACAGACAGACAGACAGACGGACAGACAGACAGACAGACGGACATCGCTAAATCGACTCAGAATTTAATTCTAAGACGATCGGTATACTAAACGATGGGTCTCAGACTTTTCCTTCTTGGCGTTACATACAAATGCACAAACTTATTATACCCTATACCACAGTAGTGGTGAAGGGTATAATTATGGATAGTTTCAATTTTGGTGGAAAAATGTGCGCATACACACAAAAAAAATTTTTTCTGATTCAATCACGAAATTAATTGATCCAATTAATTTTTTAATTGAAATGTCTTCAATCACGAAAATGATAGTATCAATCACAGTTTTAATTGGGCATAGAAAAAAATCTTGATTAAAAAATTAATTGATGTCATTACCAAATTTCAATTAATTTTTTAATTGATTCAATTAAAAATTTAATTGATGTTGATTGCAAAACTCAATTAATTTATTAATTAAAAAAAGGTAACTATTTTCAATTACCTTTTGAATTGGCTTAGAATTTTTATTTGGATTAACAATTGATTGTTTGAAAAAAAAATTTAATTAAAAATTTAAAAAAATGTTAATCACTTTTTTAACTGACTTAGTCTTCCGAATTTGATTAAAAGTTTATTGTATCAATTAACTTTTTAATTAAAAATTTTAAAATTTTGAATCATTGACTTAATTAACTTAACGTTTCTATCTTGATTAAAAAGTTAATTGTACCAATTAATTTATTAATTGAAAAAAATTTCAACTTCAATTAACTTTTTAATTGGAAATATTTTGGTGATATTTTTTTCTGTGTATACATTTATTTTAATTATACCCACCACCATAAAATGGTGACGGGGGTATAATAAGTTTGTCATTCCGTTTGTAACACATCGAAATATCGATTTCCGGCTATATAAAGTATATATATTCTTGATCAGGGAGAAATTCTAAGACGATATAAGCATGTCCGTCTGTCCGTCTGTCTGTCTGTTGTAATCACGCTACAGCCTTCAATAATAGCGCTATCGTCCCGAAATTTGGCACAGATTCGTTTTTCGTTTGCAGGCAGGTCAAGTTCGAAGATGGGCTATATCGGTCCAAGTTTTGATATAGTCCCCATATAAACCGACCTCCCTAGTTGGGGTCTTGGGCCTATAAAAACCGTAGTTTTTATCAGATTTGCCTGAAATTGGAAATCTAGAGGTATTTTGGAACCATAAAGAGTTGTGTCGAAAATGGTCCGTATCGGTCCATGTTTTGGTATAGCCCCCATATAGACCGATCTCCCGATTTCGCTTCTTACGCGTCTAGAAACAGTATTTTCTATCCGATTTGTATGAAATTGAAAATCTAGAGGTATTGTGGGACTATAAAGAGGTGTGTCGAAAATGGTCCGTATCGGTCCATATTTTGGTATAGCTCCCATATAGAGCGAGCTCCCGATTTTGCTTCTTACGCGTCTAGAAACAGTATTTTCTATCCGATTTGTATGAAATTGAAAATCTAGAGGTATTTTGCGACCATAAAGAGGTGTGTCGAAAATGGTCCGTATCGGTCTATATTTTGGTATAGCTCCCATATAGAGCGAGCTCCCGATTTTGCTTCTTACGCGTCTAGAAACAGTATTTTCTATCCGATTTGTATGAAATTGAAAATCTAGAGGTATTTTGCGACCATAAAGAGGTGTGTCGAAAATGGTCCGTATCGGTCCATGTTTTGATATAGCCCCCATATAAACCAACCTCCCGATTTGGAGTCTTGGGCCTAGAAAAACCGTAGTTTTTATCCAATTTGCCTGAAATTGGAAATATAGAGGTATTTGAGGACCGTAAAAAGGTGTGTCGAAAATAGTGCCCATCTGTTCATGTTTTGGTATAGCCCCCATATAGACCGATCTCCCGATTTTGCTTCTAGGTCTTCTAGAAGCTATATTTTCTATCCGATTTTCCTGAAATTGAAAATCTAGAGTTCTTTTGGGACCATAAAAAGGTGTGTCGAAAATGGTGCCCATCGGTCCATGTTTTGGTATAGCCCTCATATAGACCGATCTCTCGATTTTGCTTCTTGGGCTTCTAGAAACATTTACCACCCGATTTGCCTGAAATTCTTGAGCTTCTATAAACTTTATTTATTACCCGATTTGCTTAAAATTCGAAATCGAGATGTACTTTTAGACCACTAATAAGTGTGCCGAAATTGAGGTATATCGAGGTCCATTTTTTGGTATAACCCCCATATAGACTGATCTCTCGATTTTTACTTCTTGGGCGTCTAGAGACTATATTTTTTAGCCGATTTGTTTGAAATTGAAAATCTGGAGGTATTTTAAGATCACAAATATGTGAGTAGCAAATGATGCCTATTTCTTTCTTGGACTTCTAGAATCCGTAGTTTTTATACGATTTGCTGGAAATTAGTAATCTATAATGAAATTTTAGACAAACGAAATTTCCTTTTCTTATAAAGTATTTTCGTTTATTAAACGATTGTCTCTAAAATTTGTGTCAAAAAAACTTTGCTTGTCTAAAATTACGTTTCTCAAAAAAGAAAACACTTAATTCATGGTCATGAAAATTGCTTGAAACTGAAAGTAGAATTTCCAGATTTAACTCATCGTATTTGTTTAAATAATGGCGGAAAAAATCTACAGATTTAAGATTTCAAATCAAGGCGTAATTTCATCATATACACGATATGTTTATAATTCTCTAAAACTCAAACAAAATTGGTTCTCATAAATCCAGAATCTGATCTGGTCTTCATAGGTAGCATCTTTAAAGTTTGTCTTCGGGAACTGACTTGCTTGGGAGAAGATTTGTCATCAAACCCCCTACAATTCTATATATTATCAAGTAACCCACTACGACAAAGAGTTTTCAAAGTAAACTATTATATTTGATTCATGGTGGTGGGTACTTAAAAGATTCGGCCCGGCCGAATTTACTGCTTTATATACTTGTTTTTTTCTCACATTGACTTGATTTGTATTATTGCATGTTATCTACTTTTTTGAGAACGAACATTTCTTAAAAACGCTGTTCGAAAATTTATATAAATTTATATTCAATAAAAGGGAAAAAATCGAAATTAGGTAACACTAGCTCTGAGTAAGAATATTCGTAGGTATACCACGGACTGATTTCGATGGAGGTTGTTGCAAACATAAACATACACACACACATTACAAATATAACAAAACCTCTTCTCTACGTCTGTTTCAAAACAAAAAAAAAAAACTTTCGGAGAGTAGTTACTTCTACTCTGTGTATAGACTTTCAATTCCAATCAGCTTTGCCGTTTTGGTCCGATCGGACCAAAATTGGTCCAAAAAATTTCTAATTTTTAAATTTGGTCCGATGGTCGGACCAAACAGAATTTGGTCCATTTTCATAAATTTGGTTTCTATCACATATTAAATAGTAGATGGTGCACCGCAAAGAATATTGTCGGGAGGCCAAATATTTCACATGCGTAAAATATGAATACGAATTTTGCTTAGAATAGAAAACGTATTTCTCTGAAGTAAAGTTTTTTCCTTGTCTAAAAGTCTCTAAACTTTTCAATGAAGTCTGTTTGTCCTTATAGCTAAGTGATTCGACATAAAAATGTGTATCATAACATGAATGAAAATTTCGTTTTAATGAAGTCAAAATGGATTTAATATTTCTGAAAAAATCTTCAAAATTAATAAAATGTTTCAACACATTGTTTTAAAGTCATTATACCCTAAACCACATACACACAAAAAAAAATTTTTCTGATTCAATCACGAAATTAATTGATCCAATTAATTTTTTAATTGAAATGTCTTCAATCACGAAAATGATAGTATCAATCACAGTTTTAATTGGGCATAGAAAAAATTCTTGATTAAAAAATTAATTGATTTCATTGCCATATTTCAATTAATTTTTTAATTGATTCAATTAAAGATTTAATTAATGTTGATTGCAAAACTCAATTATTTATTAAAAAAAGGTAACTATTTTCAATTAAATTCTGAATTGGCTTAGAATTTTTATTTGGATTAACAATTGATTGTTTGAAAAAAAAAATTAATTAAAAATTTAAAAAAATGTTCATCATCATCATAAACTGACTTAGTCTTCCGAATTTGATTAAAAGTTTATTGTATCAATTAACTTTTTGATTAAAAATTTTAAAATTTTCAATCATTGTCTTAATTAACTTAATGTTTCTATCTTGATTAAAAAGTTAATTGTACCAATTAATTTATTAATTGAAAAAAATTTCAAATTCAATTAACTTTTTAATTGGAAATATTTTGGTGATATTTTTTTCTGTGTAGTGGTTAGGGTATAATAAGTTTGATCTGCCAAAAAATGTCCCTACCTGAAATATTGATTTTAGACCCAATAAAGTATATACCGATCGACTCAGAATCACCCCTGAGTCGATCTAGCGCTTGATGTCCGTCCGTCCGTCTGTCCATGTATTTGTTGTTCACAGGATTCCGGTCGCATTATTAACCGATTTTGATGAAGTTTGGTACAGGGAGTTTTTTTGGGCACAAGGACGAACGCTATTGAATTTGGAAGAAATCGGATCAAATTTAGATATAGCTCCCATATATATATGGGAGCTATATCTAAATTTGATCCGATTTCTTCCAAATTCAATAGCGTTGCTCGATTTCGACAAATGGGGTCACGTTGCACTTTTTTACTAACCGATCGTCGTCAAATTTAGCACAAAATAATCTTTTGTATCACCCTTTAAGTCTGAAAATTTCATCGAAAACGGTTCAGATTTAGATATAGATCATATATATGTATCGCCCGATTTTGCCAAATTATGTCATAAAACCCTTATTTATCAACCGATCTTACTCAAAGTTGGCTAAATGTAATCTTCTATAGCACTAACTATATGTGCAAAAAATCATCGAAATCGGTTCAGATTTAGCTATAGCTCCCATATATGTACCACCCGATTTTTCTAAATAAAACAAGTAAGGAAAGTCTAAAGTCGGGCGGGGCCGACTATATTATACCCTGCACCACTTTGTAGATCTAAATTTTCGATACCATATCACTTCTGCCAAATGTGTTCGGGGCTATATATAAAGGTTTGTCCCAAATATATACATTTAAATATCACTCGATCTGGACAGAATTTGATAGACTTCTACAAAATCTATAGACTCAAAATTTAAGTCGGCTAATGCACTAGGGTGGAACACAATGTTAGTAAAAAAATATGGGAAACATTTAAATCTGAAGCAATTTTAAGGAAACTTCGCAAAATTTTGTTTATGATTTATCGCTCGATATATATGTATTAAAAGTTTGGGAAAATTAGAGTCATTTTTACAACTTTTCGACTAAGCAGTGGCGATTTTACAAGGAAAATGTTGGTATTTTGACCATTTTTGTCGAAATCAGAAAAACATATATATGGGAGCTATATCTAAATCTGAACCGATTTCAACCAAATTTAGCACGCATAGCTACAATGGTAATTCTACTCCCTGTGCAAAATTTCAACTAAATCGGAGCAAAAAATTTGCGTCTGTGGTCGTATAAGTGTAAATCGGGCGAAAGCTATATATGGGAGCTATATCTAGATCTGAACCGATTTCAACCAAATTTAGCACGTATAGCAACAATGCTAATTCTACTCCCTGTGGAAAATTTCAACTAAATCGGAGTTAAAAATTGGCCTCTGTGGTCATATGAGTGTTAATCGGCCGAAAGCTATATGTGGGAGCTATATCTAAATCTAAACCGATTTCAATAAAATTTGACATACTTGACTACACTACTAATTGTACCCCTAGTGCAAAATTTCAACCTAATTGGGATAAAACTCTAGCTTCTGGGACCGTATTAGTCCACATCGGGCGAAAGATATATATGGGAGCTATATATAAATCTGAACCGATTTCAATAAAATTTGGCACACTTGACTATAGTACTAATTGTTCTTCTTGCGCAAAATTTTAAGCAAATTAGGGTAAAACTCTGGCTTCTGGGGCCATATAAGTCCATATCGGGCGAAATATATATATATATGGGAGCTATATCTAAATCTGAACCGATTTCTTCCAAAATCAAAAGGGTTCTATTCTGAGCCAAAGCACATACTTTTGCCAAATTTGATTGGACTAAAACTGCGACCTAGACTTTGATTACAAAAATGTGTTCACGCACAGACGGACATCGCTATATCGACTCAAGAGCCCACCCTGAGCATTTTTGCCAAAGACACCATGTGTCTATCCCGTTTCCTTCTGGGTGTTGCAAACATATGCACTAACTTATAATACCCTGTTCCACAGTGTGGAGCAGGGTATAATAAAACTCAATTGAACAAATAATACAATATTTGTACTATAATTTTCTCGAAGAGGAGCGGAGCGATTTTTTTTCTCGGAGCGGAGCGTGGAGCAGATCGGTTTTTTTTCTCCGGAGCGGGAGCGGAGCGGAGCGAAAAAAATGGACCGCTCCGGATCCCTGATTTTAACCACCCTTTATTACAGAAAAAGGAGCTAAGAACAAAAAAACCTCGTGGAAGTGAGAAAGACGTGAGAAAAAATGCAATTATTCAGAAAAGATTTTTTTAGTTAGTCTTTATGAAATTGTTTTTACATACTGGAAAAGAATAATCGTTTATCGCAAAAATTATATACTTTTCTTCCAAATAAACTGCCTTAAAGAAAAAAGCAAATGAGAAACGAACTTTGTTTGTTTGGAGGAAAGAATTATTTTTTTGCGTGTATATCAAAGAAACTCATTTGGTCGAACTTTCGGCCATAAATAGTTGTTATCAAAAAAAGAGTGCTACTTTTTTAACATGTCGTGTGTCATCTTTCCCCCAGACTGCTATGTGACCCAAACCAACATTTTCTGCAATACCGCCTCCGTAACATTGTAAATTCTACATAAAGTGTTCAAAAGGTCAAAAATTAAATACAATCCGCTACTTTAAGTTATCTACAGCAAGGCGATCATTTATAGGTGCTAATCATTAAGTTTACAATAATGATCATCATCCGCAAACGCTTCATCATAACGATGAACTGGTAAAGTTGCTGATGTAAAACGACTAGCGTATCAATATCACTCACCGACACCACCACCACCAGCAGCAGTATAGAAGAAGCAGACAATATCAGCACTCTCCATATCGGCTTAATGCTATTTCAATGTTTCGCTGATTTGAGGTGGCCAAGAGCGTTTCCCCAAACCATTTCCCTTTTATTTTTAAAATTTTCGTTTTGCTACCGATCTCAAGATTAACCAAACTCTGGAAATCCGCATTTATTTCACTTTAATCTTTGCCATAGTATTTTCGAATCTTTGGAAAGCTTCTTTGTTTTTGGAGGTGGCAGTGGCAAGGAAGCCTGTAAAAGTTTCGGTTGGTTGTGTGTTATCGATGGCATGGTACAATTTTCCCGCAGTGAAGTGTAAATCTGACAATAAGCGTGGATGTTGTTGTTGCTACAGCTGTGGGCAACCAGCTAGCCATGCTAGGTATCCATGTGATAAACAGTCACTACCATATTTTAGTTTTTGGTCAGACTCCTGTTTTCTCTTCTCTTAAGGTTTTTAAATTATTTTTTGTTTTTTTTTTTTTCCTACGGGAGGTGGTAGTTAGATAGGTACTTGCTGGTGAGCAGTTTTGGTGATTTGGAAATTCGTTTCAGTAATTTGGCCTTTGAACTATTCAAAGTAGTTGGTGGTATAATTGCTAGAAATTATCGCCGATCAACGGCAAAGTAAAATGGGGAAAAAAGTCATCCGTCCATGGATTCCTTCAGACAGTCTCCATGAAAGGCTTGTTAGCTACGATCATTTTGATTGGACTTTCTGATGAATTACTGTAGAATTTTTATTCTTTTTGTTGGTGTTTGATGTGCCATAGAGAAATCAGCATATCATCGCCTAAGCATCTCCTTGTCTTTGGTAGTTCATCATCAATTTGAGGAGCTTTGGACATGACTTTGATATCTCTTGAAAGAGCTCATTCATCGATAGGGTATAGGTTTGGGAACAATTTTATGGTCATTTGTATTGGCACATTATCACCATCATTATCAACAGCTCAAAATTATGGCGTTTGGCCCCTAAAGGAGATAAATTAAAGGGTAAAGGCCTCATTCAAATGCTACTTGTATTCCGGGAGTTACTGTTTTATTTTCAAAACTTTCTCTGTTTAAAACAAGGATCATTGGACATTAAATGCGACTAAAAATTCTGACTATAGCCTACCCTACCTTCGGTCGTGTGTTCTATTCCCGTCTCCTCAGTACAACAAAAAGGCTTAACAGCGGACGATTATCTCGTCTTAGTAAAACTGCTGACTGACTGGTGTTGTGGTGATGAAATGTTTGCCAGGATTTCTTTTTCCATACCCCTAGCAGTCCTTCTCTCTTCTGTTGATATATTTGTTGTTCTAACGCAGACATTTTTTTCGAAATCAATCACGAAATTTATTGTTCCAATTCATTTTGTAATTTAAATTGATTCTTTCAATTATACTAATACAATCCCACGGCGGCGGGTTCTCTGCATCAGATTGGTCCGATGTGTCCAGCTCATCGACCGATGGCTGTGGTGGAAAAGGTGCATCCCCGGGAACCCTCCACGTTTGCTTTTCCTCCGAGCCGGGATGGAGAGAAACAATGGGCCTGGACTGTTCAGTCTGACGAAAGCAGATCATTTGGTTTCGGTGAGGTGTAACCGGTGCCTGGAATGGGTGCACTTCCGGAACTGTTCCGGTCATCACAATGGACTGAATAGTCTAAGTGAGCCTGAATCTTAATCGGGCTGCCACTTTAACCTTAACTTTAACCTAACTGTTCCGGTCAAACTTCGCTACGGGAATATAGTCATACCATGTAGGCAGAATGCTGAGACAACGGCATCTACAGTGAATCATCAGGTTACTTGACCCCCCTGACTTCTCCCGCTTAACAATATTACCCACCGCATACTAGTTCAGGAAAGTGCATCATTTTTAAAATGTATTTACAACGGGGTAATGAGATTGTAAATTTTATGAAATGGAACAAAATCCGGGTCGCGGCGATCCGAGAGACAACGCTAAATGTGACCTGTAGCTTGCGCCATTGTGATGGAAGCATCTTTACGTAGTAAATTGTCTACGTAAGGATAAAAAGAAGGAATGAAGGTTTGGCTTTCATACTGTACCGTTCTATGCGGTATAGACCTATCTTGCTTGTACCAGTGACACTAGTGGCCCCTACATGGAATGTATGGGGTAGCAGTCAAGTCTGGGACTACTGAGATAGAAATGTACAACGTGTATATACCGCCTGTTGGTAGTTGTGCTCCAGGTTATAGTCCACACATTAAGTGGCTTTTGTGTGGGCATAACCGAGCTAGGGAAATTTTATGCCCACCATGAACTTTGCCACTCTCTTCTGGTTAATGATCAGAAAGGCAGAGCAGATAGATGATTCTCTTCGGTGAACGAAGAGGCCCCCACGAGAATTATGGGTGATTGCAGCAGTTCGCCAGATATATTCTTATCGTCTTATCGTTTATGGTCTGATTCAGACTTGAGGTGTGCACGTGACACGAAATTGTCGTGACTCACGAAAATGTTCATGACTCACGCGTGAGTCGAGAGTCACGCTCATGGCAACGGCGTGAGGTTGCGTGATTAACAATCCAAAATGTCGTGCGTGAGCGTGAGTCACGAAAAAATTATCTTCGTGAGTGTGTGTGAGTAACGAAGTACCCTCACGAAAATAATCCCCCTCTCCAACATATGTTAAAACCCTTAAGAGTTAAATTCATATACAATTTTAGTGACACCTGGGATGTTAAGAGTGTAATAACGCTCTCGATTTGAATAAAGCTCATATTTTCAGACACGTCGCTGAGGTAAATTACTCATAAAATTATTCGTGAGTCACGACATTTTTCGTTAGTCACGATATTTCTCGTGAGTCACGGTATTTTTCGTGAGTCACGACATTTTCGTGCGTGAGTGTGCGTGAGTACAAATTTTCTTTTCGTGAGTGTGCGTGAGTCCTACCAAGCAATATCGTGCGTGAGTAAGATTTTTCCGTCGTGAGTGTGCGTGAGCGTGAGTAAACTATTACTGAAGCGCACATCTCTAGTTCAGCACATCCACATTCTTAACATATTACCATTGACCGACCCTTCGATTTCATAACCTCAGAACGCACGTGCATGAACCAAAAGAATGCCAACTTCATAGAATACCGCCGCTTCAGTAAGTTCCCGTCCCCCTCCCATGATCATGTTGCCCAAAAGGTGTTTCGGGACATCATCAACGCAGCATCCACTCGCTGGACGCATAGCCCACACTGAAAAAAATATTGTCGTGAAGTCAAAGATTTCATGTCTTTAAAATACGAATAGAAATTTTGCTTAGCATAGAAGACGCATTTCTCTAAAATAAAGTTATTTTCCTTGTCCAAAAGTCGATAAACTTTTAAATGAAGTCGTATTGTCCTTTTAATTAAGTGATTTGGCTTAAAAATGGGTATCTTAACATGAAAGAAAAAATTTATAGGCTAAGGTCAACTTGACTTTAATAATTCAGAAAAATTCTTTAAATTTAATGAAATTGTTTTTAAATTTGTTGTCTTTTTGCATCTTGTCTACAAAGCAAAAAATCGTTCAAATATAGGACATGTTTTTCAAAACTTTATTTTAAAGAAGTTTTTTATTTCAAACATAGCATAAT
Source organism: Haematobia irritans (assembly GCF_050003625.1). Taxonomy (NCBI): domain Eukaryota; kingdom Metazoa; phylum Arthropoda; class Insecta; order Diptera; family Muscidae; genus Haematobia; species Haematobia irritans. Next base: position 64,252,929 of record NC_134399.1, on the reverse strand, counting down.
TTCTACTGGAAGTCGAGTTCTAATTTGGAAAATAAAGTTGCCGTTAACTCGTTTTTAAAGGACTTTGATAGCATATGAAGAAAAAAAGCTGAGAAAGCGCAAATTTAAAATTTGCTTCCAGAAGCAAGTGCACAAAACCTAAATTTAAAAGAGAAATGTGTCTTAAAAGTATCCTTACTTGTATTCTCCGCTTCTTTGGCTCGGAATCAATACCAAATTTTTTAAAGCAAAGACAAAATCTTTGGAACCGAGTACGCTTTTTTATCAGTCCAGGTGAGGCTCAACTTCCCAGCATACGAGCGTGATGAGCGCCGTAGAGCTAAACCTGCAATTTTTTCCAATTTCACTTTTTATTTTTATCAGTATTTATACCCTTCACCACTACTGTGGTACAGGGTATAATAAGTTTGTGCATTTGTATGTAACGCCAAGAAGGAAAAGTCTGAGACTCATCGTTTAGTATACCGATCGTCTTAGAATTAAATTCTGAGTAGATTTAGCGATGTCCGTCTGTCTGTCTGTCCGTCTGTCTGTTCATGTATTTTTGTGCGCAAAGTACAGGTCGCAGTTTAAGTCCGATCGTCCTCAAATTTGGCACATGGTCGTTTTGGGGAACAAAGACGATCGCTATTGATTTTGGAAAAAATCGGTTCAGATTTAGATATAGCTGTCATATATATTTATCCCCGATCTGGTTATAATTGCCGTGTTTATCAACCGATGTTCTTCAAATTCCGTACATCCAAATATTTTATGAGTCTCGAAAAACTTGCAAAATATTATCCAAATCGGTTCAGATTTAGATATAACTTCCATATATATCTTTCGTCCGATTTAGACTCATATGACCACAGATGCCAAAGTTTACTACCGATTTACGTGAAATTTTGCACAGAGAGTTGAATTGACATTCTACCAATGCTTGGTAAATTTGATTGAAATCCATTCAGATTTAGATATAGCTCCCATATATATCTTTCGTCCGATTTGCACTTATATGGCCTCAAAAGCCAGAGTTTTGCCGTGATTTAGTTCAAATTTTGCACAAGGAGTACGTTTAATAGTATGGGAGCCACCGTGGTGCAATGGTTAGCATGCCCGCCTTGCATACACAAGGTCGTGGGTTCGATTCCTGCTGCGACCGAACACCAAAAAGTTTTTCAGCGGTGGATTATCCCACCTCAGTAATGCTGGTGACATTTCTGAGGGTTTCAAAGCTTCTCTAAGTGGTTTCACTGGAATGTGGAACGCCGTTCGGACTCGGCTATAAAAAGGATGTCCCTTATCATTGAGCTTAACATGGAATCGGGCTGCACTCAGTGATAAGAGAGAAGTTCACCACTGTGGTATCACTTTGGACTGAATAGTCTAAGTGAGCCTGATACATCGGGCTGCCACACAACCTAACCTAACCTAATAGTATGGGTAAGTGTACCAAATTTTGTTGAAATCGGTTCAAATTTAGATATAGCTCCCATATATATCTTTCGTCCGATTTGAACTTATATGGCCTCAAAAGCTAGAGTTTTGCCGTGAATTAGTTCAAATTTTGCACAAGAAGTACGTCTAATAGTATGGGTAAGTGTACCAAATTTGGTTTAAATCGGTTCAAATTTAGATATAGCTCCCATATATATCTTTCGTCCGATTTGAACTTACATGGCCCCAAAAGCTAGAGTTTTGCCGCGAATTGGTTACAATTTTACACAAGGAGTACGTTTAACAGTATCGCTAAGTGTACTAAATTTGGTTGAAATCGGTTCACATTTAGATATAGCTCCCATATATATCTTTCGTCCGATTTGCACTTATATTTCCTCAAAAGCCACAGTTTTGCCGTGATTTAGTTGAAATTTTGCACAAGGAGTACGTTTAATAGTATGGGTAAGTGTACCAAATTTGGTTGAAATCGGTTCAAATTTAGATATAGCTCCCATATATGTCTTTCGTCCGATTTGCACTTATATGTCCTCAAAAGCCAGAGTTTTGCCGTGATTTAGTTCAAATTTTGCACAAGGAGTATGTTTAATAGTATGGGTAAGTGTACCAAATTTGGTTGAAATCGGTTCAAATTTAGATATAGCTCCCATATATATCTTTCGTCCGATTTGAACTTATATGTCCTCAAAAGCCAGAGTTTTGCCTTGACTTGCTTCAAATTTTGCACCAGGAGTATGTTTAATAGTATTGGTAAATGTACCAAATTTGGTTGAAATCGGTTCACATTTAGATATAGCTCCCATATATATCTTTCGCCCGATTTACACTCATATGACCACGGGGGCTAAAGTTATACTCCCATTTATGTGAAATTTAGCAGAGATTGCAGAATTATTATTCTAACTATGCAGTTCAAATTTAGTCAAAATCTGTTCAGATTATATATAGCTCCCATATATACGTACACCAGAGTTGGGGAAATATGGTAGACTTTTTCATATTTTAGACCCATTTTCAATGGGATTTTCCTCCAATTGACTGGATAGTTTACACAGAGAATATATTTAATATGATATTTAAGTGTGTCAGTTTGTTCTAATTTGGTTCAGTTTTAGATAAAGCCTCCATATATTCGTTCTTCTGGTTTATACAAATATGGCCAAATTCCCACACTTTACACAAAATTCTGTGATGAATTCCCCATATCTTAGTCACACACTGTAATGCCAGAATTTCCACAGAACGGTTGAGTTTTAACTAAGGCTCCAAGTCGCCCGACTTGACCAAATAATATATCACAACCCACACGTGACAGCATATCTTGGCGAGAACTAACCAATATCCTTGGAAAATCGCCACTGCACGGATGAAAAAGACTGTTTTTCATATGTTTGGCTATAAACATTATATATTTGGAACACAAATGTTTAAACACAATATTTTTGAGTGCAAGCATATAATGTTCATAAACTAGCATAACATGTTTGGGACATATATGTTAATATGTTAGAACATATTATGTTTGGGACATAAAATGTTTGTAAATATAATATGCTTGGATGCAAACATATATTAATTTAGAAATAGCCTATAAACATATATGTGTTTAGTAGCTTGGAGCGCTATTTAACAGGGAGCGATATTGAATTAAGTTGTTGCTTGTTATTACAAAATTAACATTTTATTTTTCCTTGGGCAATTGATCAGCCACTTCTTTGATCCTTACAAACTGTGTGGTCCGCTGTTCGAATCCCCGTCCGGCAAAAGGTAAAATTAAAATAAAAAAAATCATACAATTGAATAATTTCTTCTACAATGTTTGTATTACAGAAAAAGGTGCTAAGAACTAAAAAATCTCGTGGAAGTGAGAAAGATGTGGGGGAATATACAATTGGGCAGAAACAAAATTTTGAGCATTCTGGTCGAAAACCTATGTTGTTAGCACCTATATTACCTGTTTATTTTCATAATTCATTATGATTGTAAATATATAAATAAATAAATAAAATTTTGAGCACAATATTGTTTGGGAGAATTTTTTTTAAGCATATAATATTTTTGGGTGCAAAATGCTTCCAAACATATTATATGTTCACATAATAACATATTGTTTTTTGGAAGACAACATTATTGAATTTGGATGTAAAAATACAAAATGTTTGGAACTTAGACTACCCAAACATATATTGTTTAGACCAATATGCTTTCAAACATATTATATATTGGAAGAGATCAAACATATAAATGTTTGGGCAATACCCAAAAATGTATATGTTTGAAGCAAAATATGTTTGGGAGTATATGTTACAGAAGCGATTTGTTGTGAGCGTGTGATAAGTAGCAAAAATTGTAAATATTACTAAAATTGTCCTATATCTCGAATACATATGTATCACCTGATAAATCATAAATGCTCCTTTGTACAATTGCATTAAAATTTCTCTCGCTTCATTTCTTCTCGCTATTTACCAGGGCGTTAGCCGATTTCAATTTTAATTTTAGAAATTTTGTAGAAGTAGAAAAAATTGTCTCCATTATAAGTATTTGTATCTGGAAATGCAAACCCTTGTATAGCTCCCAGCAAATTTGAAGTAGTTGAGATGGTAACACAAATGTTGGTCTTCATGGTGGTGAAGGGTATAATATAGTCGGCCCGCCCGACTTTAGACTTTACTTACTTGTTTTTATAGAAAATTTTGTCAGAATTTTATTTCTATAGAAGATTTTGTCAAACTGAATTATATACATATTATACCGTCGTTTTTATACCCTCCATCATAGGATGGGGGTATATTAACTTTGTCATTCCGTTTGTAACACATCGAAATATTGCTCTAAGACCCCATAAAGTATATATATTCTGGGTCGTGGTGAAATTCTGAGTCGATCTAAGCATGTCCGTCCGTCCGTCCGTCCGTCCGTCCGTCTGTTGAAATCACGCTAACTTCCGAACGAAACAAGCTATCGACTTGAAACTTGGCACAAGTAGTTGTTATCGATGTAGGTCGGATGGTATTGAAAATGTGCCATATCGGTCCACTTTTACGTATAGCCCCCATATAAAGGGAACTTCAGATTTGCCTTGTGGAGCCTCTAACAGAAGCATATTTCATCCGATCCGGCTGAAATTTGGTATATGGTGTTGGTATATGGTCTATAACAACCATGCAAAAATTGGTCCACATCGGTCCATAATTATATATAGCCCCCATATAAATCGATCCCCAGATTTGGCTTGCGGAGCCTAAAAGAGAAGCAAATTTCATCCGATCCGGCTGAAATTTGGTACATGGTGTTGGTATATGGTCTCTAACAACAACGCAAAAATTGGTTCACATCGGTCCATAATTATATATAGCCCCCATCATTAGCGTAGCTAGACAATTTTCCTAGGGGGGGCTATAGCCCCCCTAGCTAAAAGTTTATAGACTGAACATATTGGTTCAATTATTGTTTTATTTCATAACAAGTATATACGGCCGTAAGTTCGGCCAGGCCGAAGCTTATGTACCCTCCATCATGGATTGCGTAGAAACTTCTTCTAAACACTGCCATCCAGAATCGAATTACTTAAGTTGTGGTAACGCTTGCCGATGGCAAGGTATCTTAAAACCTCCTAACACCATCTTCTAAATTGTATGTAAGTCCATACGTGGTATATATTAAATCAAAAAAGATCGATCCAATACGTATATAATTCAGTTTGACAAAGTAGACATAAAATTTTTACAAAATTTTCTACAGAAATAAAATTTTAACAAAATTTTCTATAGAAATAAAATTTTCACAAAATTTTCTATAGAAATAAAAATTTTGACAAAATTTTCTATAGAAAGAAAATTTTGACAAAAATTTTTACAGAAATAAAATTTTAACAAAAATTTCTATAGAAATAAACTTTTGACAAAATTTTCTATAGGAATAAAATCGTGGTAGATTATTTTTGGCTCGAGTGGCAACCATGATTATGAACCGAATAAAATTTGAACAAAATTTTCTATAGAAATAAAATTTTGACAAAATTTTCTATAGAAATAAAATTCTGACAATGATGAAAATTTTATTATGAACCGAATAAAATTTTGACAAAATTTTCTCTAGAAATAAAATTTTGACAAAATTTTCTATAGAAATAACCATGATTATGAACCGATATGGACCAATTTTTGTGTGATTGGACCAATTTTGGTATGGTTGTTAGCGACCATATACTAACACCACGTTCTTAATTTGAACCGGATCGGATGAATTTTGCTCCACCAAGAGGCTCCGGAGGTCAAATCTGGAGAACGTTTTATATGGGGGCTATATATACTTATGGACCGATATGGACCAATTCTGCCACGGTTGTTAAAGATCATATACTAACACCATGTTCCAAATTACAACAGGATTGGATGAAATTTGCTTCTCTTGGAGACTTCGTTGTTAGAGATCATATACCAATACCATGTACCAAATTTCAGCCGGATCGGATGCAATTTGCTTCTCTTTGAGGCTTCGCAAGCCAAATCTGGAGATCGGTTTATATGGGGTCTATATATAATTATGGACCGATGTGGACCAATTTTTGCATGGTTGTTAGAGACCATATACCAACATCATGTACCAAATTTCAGCCGGATCGGATGAAATTTGCTTCTCTTTGAGGCTCCGCAAGCCAAATCTGGGGATCGGTTTATATGGGGGCTATATATAATTATGGACCGATGTGGACCAATTTTTGCATGATTGTTAGAGACCATATACCAACACCATGTACCAAATTTCAGCCGGATCGGATGAAATATGCTTCTCTTAGAGGCTCCACAAGCCAAATCTGGGGATCGGTTTATATGGGGACTATATATAATAAGGACCGATATGGACCAATTTTTGCATGGTTGTTAGAGACCATATACCAACATCATGTACCAAATTTCAGCCGGATCGGATGAAATTTTCTTCTCTTTGAGGCTCGGCAAGCCAAATCTGGGGATCGGTTTATATGGGGGCTATATATAATTATGGACCGATGTGAATCAATTTTTGCACGGTTGTTAGAGACCATATACTTACACCATGTATCAAATTTCAGCCGGATCGGATGAAATTTGCTTCTCTTTTAGGCTCCGCAAGCCAAATCTGGGGATCGGTTTATATGGGGGCTATATATAATTATGGACCGATGTGGACCAATTTTTGCATGGTTGTTGGAAACCATATACCAACACCATATACCAAATTTCAGCCGGATCGGATGAAATATGCTTCTGTTAGAGGCTCCACAAGCCAAATCTGAGGGTCCCTTTATATGGGGGCTATACGTAAAAGTGGACCGATATGGCCCATTTTCAATACCATCCGACCTACATCGATAACAACTACTTGCGCCAAGTTTCAAGTCGATAGCTTGTTTCGTTCGGAAGTTAGCGTGATTTCAACAGACGGACGGACGGACGGACGGACGGACGGACGGACGGACGGACGGACATGCTTAGATCGACTCAGAATTTCACCACGACCCAGAATATATATACTTTATGGGGTCTTAGAGCAATATTTCGATGTGTTACAAACGGAATGACAAAGTTAATATACCCCCATCCTATGATGGAGGGTATAAAAAGAGTAAAAAAATAGACATCAAAATAATATATAATAAAGCAATAAAAGTAGTTCCACACTTTTTCCAGCAAAAAAATTGGGATTTGTTTTAAAGGCACATCTTTAAAAGCACTTCCAAAAATGTCCTCACAAAGAAGTTAATTATATTAACTACACAGGAAATTTTTTACTTCAGTTTTTTTTCATATTTTAATGCGTAATTTTTGTTTCTTTTTTCAAATAGTTTAAAAAAAGGGTAAGAATAAATAAAATGGTAAAAATTATTTAAATTTTGCTACAAAAATGCTAAATTCATTATAGAAAAATCGATAATTTTTGAAAATATTCAAACAAGCGTTAGAATGCATTAAAAATCATAAAAAAATATAAAAATTATTATAATTTAATGTTTCTTGAAGCTCGAGGTCTTTATAAAAATTTATATAATTCTAACAAAAGGTCGACCAAAAATCAAATAAAAAACGAATAAATAAAAATTATTTCAAACTTGTTTTTTTATTTTATTTATTTATTTTTTTTTTTCAATTCATTAATTGGAAAATTATTTATTTTGGAAAATATCACACAATTTTTTAATTCACATTCAAAACTCTGAATTTGGATCACACCGTAAGAAGTGATGCAAATTTATTGCAACGGCTGTTGAAACGGTGGACATTCGTTCTATGACGAGTTCCTATTACATTCATCGCTTCTCCGCCAATTTTGCACCACTTCCGGACCCAAAATGAACATTTTCACTTCTTTTTTGGCGACGCTTTTTTGCAGCATTATTAAGATATTAATTTATGAATGAATAGTTTTAATACCAATTACTATTTTTTAATTAAGATGACTAAACCAGACTAAACAATATAATAAAGGAGCTTTACAGCCTGTTTCTGTAGGTCGAATGAGCTCTGTCGACCGACTAAAATGGAAACAAACAGCTGAATTTATAACCAAAAAACCGCTGTTTCTATGCATTTCAGTCGATCGATTGAACTCGTTCGACATACAGAAACAGGCTGTTAGTTATTCAACTAAACCATAAGTTCAATCACAGCTCTATTTCATAAATATCAGACTTCAAACATTGCCATCGGCAACTGCTACCACAACCCAAGTAATTCGATTGTGCATGAAAGTCTTTAGCGGAACTTTGTGCGGTTGTATATACTTGTTTAATTTTTATAAAAATGTAAAATCGTAAATAGGTTTTCAAATTCTGGGGGGGCTAAATTTTTTCTGGGGGGTCTAAGCCCCCTCCCCAGAGGCCTTCCTACGCTTATGGCCCCCATATAAACCGATCTCCAGATTTGGCTTGCGGAGCCTCAAAGAGAAGAAAATCTCATCCGATCCGGCTGAAATTTGGTCCATGATGTTGGTATATGGTCTCTAACAACCATGCAAAAATTGGTCCATATCGGTCCATAATTATATATAGCCCCCATATAAACCGATCCCCAGATTTGGCTTGTGGAGCCTCTAAGAGAAGCATATTTCATCCGATCCGGCTGAAATTTGGTACATGGTGTTGGTATATGGTCTCTAACAAACGTGCAAAAATTGGTCCACATCGGTCCATAATTATATATAGACCCCATATAAACCGATCTCCAGATTTGGCTTGCGGAGCCTCAAAGAGGAGCAAATTGCATCCGATCCGCCTGAAATTTGGTACATGATGTTGGCATAGGGTCTCTAACAACCATGCAAAAATTGATCCACATCGGTCCATAATTATATATAGACCCCATATAAACCGATCTTCAGATTTGGCTAGCGAAGCCTCAAAGAGGAGCAAATTGCATCCGATGCGGCTGAAATTTGGTGCATGGTATTGGTATATGGTCTCCAACAACCGTGCAAAAAGTGGTCCACATCGGTCCATAATTATATATGGCGCCCATATAAACCGATCCCCAGATTTGGGTTGCGGAGCCTCAAAGAGGAGCAAATTGCATCCGATCCGCCTGAAATTTGGTACATGATGTTGGTATATGGTCTCTAACAACCATGCAAAAATTGATCCACATCGGTCCATAATTATATATAGCCCCCATATAAACCGATCCCCAGATTTGACTTGCGAAGTATCCAAGAGAAGCAAATTTCATCCAATCCGGTTGTAATTTGGAACATCGTGTTAGTATATGATCTTTAACAACCGTGGCAGAATTGGTCCATATCGGTCCATAATTATATATAGCCCCCATATAAAACATTCTCCAGATTTGACCTCCGGAGCCTCTTGGAGGAGCAAAATTCATCCGATCCGGTTCAAATTAGGCAAGTGGTGTTAGTATATGGTCGCTAACAACCATACCAAAATTGGTCCAATCACACAAAAATTGGTCCATATCGGTTCATAATCATGGTTGCCACTAGAGCCAAAAATAATCTACCAAAATTTTATTTCTATAGAAAATTTTGTCAAAATTTTATTTCTATAGAAAATTTTGTCAACATTTTATTTCTAGAGAAAATTTTGTTAAAATTTTATTCGGTTCATAATAAAATTTTCATCATTGTCAAAATTTTATTTCTATAGAAAATTTTGTCAAAATTTTTTTCTATATAAAATTTTGTTCAAATTTTATTCGGTTCATAATCATGGTTGCCACTCGAGCCAAAAATAATCTACCAAGATTTTATTTCTTTAGAAAATTTTGTCAAAAGTTGATTTCTATAGAAAATTTTGTTAAAATTTTATTTCTGTAGAAATTTTTGTCAAAATTTTCTTTCTATAGAAAAAGTTGTCGAAATTTTTATTTCTATAGAACATTTTGTGAAAATTTTATTTCTGTAGAAAATTTTGTAAAAGTTTTATTTCTGTTGAACATTTTGTCAAAATTGTATGTCTACTTTGTCAAACTGAATTATATACGTATTGGATCGATCTTTTTTGATTTAATATATACCACGTATGGACTTACATACAATTTAGAAGATGGTGTTCAGACGTTTTAAGATACCTTGCCATCGGCAAGCGTTACCGCAACTTAAGTTACCGCAAGCGTTACCGCAACTTTTTGCGAAATTAAATTGTCCAAAACTTTCACTTAAAACGGCCTAATTCCGTACTTCCTAAAACTTGTCCAAAAGGACTGCATCGGAAGTGGAAAAATTTGATGGGGAATTCCGGGATGCTCTTTAAAAGAAATGTTTGTGGACTTGTCCAAAAGGACTGCGTCGGAAGTGGAAAACAGTTGATGGGGAATTCCGGGATGCTCTTTAAATGAAATGTTTGTGGAAGTGTTTGTGCACTTGTGCAAAATGACGAGAATTGTAAAAAAATTGATGGGGAATTCCGGGATTCTCTTTAAAAGAAATGTTTGTGGACTTGTCCAAATGGACTGCCTCGGAAGTGGAAACAATTTTATTAGGGATTCCGGTATGGGCTTTAAAAGAAATGTTTATGGAACAACTTCAAATTTTTCTTGCTGGGTGCTGATCCTAGAACCAGGGAACTTAATCTGAACTATCTCTAGACGAGCACTACCGGAAGCACTCTTAAACCCTATGTGCTATCAATGTCCTTTAAAAACGTGTTAAAAATTTAAATTTTCAAATTTAAACTCGACTTTGAGTAGAAATTATGCTATTATTGAAGTAAAAATCATTTTTATAATAAAGTGGTGAAAGACACCTCCAAATATTATAAACTTTGTTGAAATTTAATTGTCATTATTTCAACAAAAAAATTGTCCTTTATATTGTGTAAATTGCTTGTACTATTGTTAATGTATTCCAATTCGGTGCATACAAGAAAAATTGGGGAAAAGGAAGACTTTTTTATCTTTTGTTAGGTTTCTACCCTATTTCCAAAGTTGAATACATTGTTTCACAGAAAACGAAGTTCCAAAGTAATCATAAAATGATTACCAGTTTATGTTATGGAAATTCACCATTACGAATTTGGCCAATAATATGAAGTTATTCATCTTAACCAGTTGCATGCAAGCTAGAACGCAATGCAAAACAGTAGGCTTCATAATTACAGAGGGAAAACATTGTAAGCTATGCATTTACATACTCATCTTCACGAAATAAAAAGCAAATATTCCCCATATCATGTACAAATTTTCCCCTGGATTAAATTATGTGATGATATGCACTGTTTTTGTGGCAAATGTGAAATGTTTTTTCAACTATTTTCGTTTTGCAATATTTAGAAGATGGTCATTAAATGGACATCGGTATGTAAAAACGCTGTAATTTGGTAACTCATCGACATTTCCAGCATGAAGAAGTAAGCGGCCCTAACATTTCTATGGTTAAAAGAGAATAAAAACCAATTACACATCGCGTGAATGATGTTCGAAGCGGTCTTTCCGTATTTAATTACCTTAAATATGGAGTCCGAATGCACCGAGCATATAATTCCTAATGGCTTTTTGCACACTTGGAACGCTTATTGGACAAGTAAGTGCGAGCAAAATAAAATCGTTGGCTTTTTTTTTTATAAAATTCAAAATGGATTTTGTAGTTTATTTTTGCATTACATGCATATTGAGTAAAATCAACTTATGTCGAAGGAAGGAATGTTCAATAGAATTACATACTATAAGACACTCTTGCAGTTAAATGATAAATTATGATATGAAAGCGAAAAAAAAACAAGTAAGTAAAGTCTAAAGTCGGGCGGAGCCGACTATATTATACCCTTCACCACTATGTGGACAACTACTTAAAATTTGCTGGGAGCTACATAAAAGTTTGAATTTCCAGATACAAATACTTTTAATGGAAACAATTTTTTGTACTTCTACAAAAACTCTAGAATTAAAATTTAAATCGGCTAACGCCCTGGGATGAAACACAATGTTAGTAAAAACAAGTAAGGAAAGTCTAAAGTCGGGCGGGGCCGACTGTATTATACCCTGCACCACTTTGTAGATCTAAATTTTCGATACCATATCACATCCGTCAAATGTGTTGGGGGCTATATATAAAGGTTTGTCCCAAATACATACATTTAAATATCACTCGATCTGGACAGAATTTGATAGACTTCTACAAAATCTACAGACACAAAATTTAAGTCGGCTAATGCACTAGGGTGGAACACAATGTTAGTAAAAAAATATGGGAAACATTTAAATCTGGAGCAATTTTAAGAAAACTTCGCAAAAGTTTATTTATGATTTATCGCTCGATATAAAGGGTGATTCTTTTGAGGTTAGGATTTTCATGCATTAGTATTTGACAGATCACGTGGGATTTCAGACATGGTGTCAAAGAGAAAGATGCTCAGTATGCTTTGACATTTCATCATGAATAGACTTACTAACGAGCAACGCTTGCAAATCATTGAATTTTATTACCAAAATCAGTGTTCGGTTCGAAATGTGTTTCGCGCTTTACGTCCGATTTATGGTCTACATAATCGACCAAGTGAGCAAACAATTAATGCGATTGTGACCAAGTTTCGCACTCAGTTTACTTTATTGGACATTAAACCAACCACACGAATGCGTACAGTGCGTACAGAAGAGAATATTGCGTCTGTTTCTGAGAGTGTTGCTGAAGACCGTGAAATGTCGATTCGTCGCCGTTCGCAGCAATTGGGTTTGTGTTATTGGACCACATGGAAGATTTTACGCTAAGATCTTGGTGTAAAACCGTATAAAATACAGCTCGTGCAAGAACTGAAGCCGAACGATCTGCCACAACGTCGAATTTTCAGTGAATGGGCCCTAGAAAAGTTGGCAGAAAATCCGCTTTTTTATCGACAAATTTTGTTCAGCGATGAGGCTCATTTCTGGTTGAATGGCTACGTAAATAAGCAAAATTGCCGCATTTGGAGTGAAGAGCAACCAGAAGCCGTTCAAGAACTGCCCATGCATCCCGAAAAATGCACTGTTTGGTGTGGTTTGTACGCTGGTGGAATCATTGGACCGTATTTTTTCAAAGATGCTGTTGGACGCAACGTTACGGTGAATGGCGATCGCTATCGTTCGATGCTAACAAACTTTTTGTTGCCAAAAATGGAAGAACTGAACTTGGTTGACATGTGGTTTCAACAAGATGGCGCTACATGCCACACAGCTCGCGATTCTATGGCCATTTTGAGGGAAGACTTCGGAGAACAATTCATCTCAAGAAATGGACCGGTAAGTTGGCCACCAAGATCATGCGATTTGACGCCTTTAGACTATTTTTTGTGGGGCTACGTCAAGTCTAAAGTCTACAGAAATAAGCCAGCAACTATTCCAGCTTTGGAAGACAACATCTCCGAAGAAATTCGGGCTATTCCGGCCGAAATGCTCGAAAAAGTTGCCCAAAATTGGACTTTCCGAATGGACCACCTAAGACGCAGCCGCGGTCAACATTTAAATGAAATTATCTTCAAAAAGTAAATGTCATGGACCAATCTAACGTTTCAAATAAAGAACCGATGAGATTTTGCAAATTTTATGCGTTTTTTTTTTTAAAAAAGTTATCAAGCTCTTAACAAATCACCCTTTATATGCATTAGAAGCTTAGGAAAATTAGAGTCATTTTTACAACTTTTCGACTAAGCAGTGGCGATTTTACAAGGAAAATGTTGGTATTTTGACCATTTTTGTCGAAATCAGAAAAACATATATATGGGAGATATATCTAAATCTGAACCGCTTTCAACCAAATTTGGCACGCATAGCTACAATGCTAATTCTACTCCCTGTGCAAAATTTCAACTAAATCGGAGCAAAAAATTGGCCTCTGTGGTCATTTGAGTGTAAATCGGGCGAAAGCTATAAATGGGAGCTATATCTAAATCTGAACCGATTTCAACCAAATTTGACACGCATAGCTACAATGCTAATTCTACTCCCTGTGCAAAATTTCAACTAAATCGGAGCAAAAAATTGGCCTCTGTGGGCAAATGAGTGTAAATCGGGCGAAAGCTATATATGGGAGCTATATCTAAATCTGAACCGATTTGGCTGATATTTTGCATGTTTTTCGAGACTCATAAAATATTCGGATGTACGGAATTTGAGGAAGATCGGTTGATATACACGCCAATTATGACCAGATCGGTGAAAAATATATATGGCAGCTATATCTAAATCTGAACCGATTTTGAAAATCAATAGGGATCGTCTTTGAGCCGAAACAGGACCCTATACCAAATTTTAGGACAATCGGACTAAAACTGCGAGCTGTACTTTGCACACAAAAATACATCAACAGACAGACAGACGGACAGACAGACAGACAGACGGACATCGCTAAATCGACTCAGAATTTAATTCTAAGACGATCGGTATACTAAATGATGGGTCTCAGACTTTTCCTTCTTGGCGTTACATACAAATGCACAAACTTATTATACCCTGTACCACAGTAGTGGTGAAGGGTATAAATATTCAGCACTCAAAACAAAGTTGATTTGGATCCAAAGATTTTGGATTTCCCTAAACCTTCTAATGCCCCATTTTTTTCTGCCAGCTAATAAAATAGTCCAGGGTTACGGTACAAATACAAGAAAATGAAACAAGGAAACTCAATAAGTTAAAATCCAATATATGCTGCAAAGTCTCTTGTAGGGTTTTGACAAAGTTTTGTTTTTATTTTACATAATTTTGCTATTTTTAGGTGTGTTTAGTAAAAACTTCTCGTTTTATTGAAGACGGCCTAAAGGCCGGTTTGGGCATTAGAGGGTTCAGGATATAAAAGTTAATATTCCCATATACATACACTGAAAGAATTCTCTTTCTTAATTTTACGAAACATTCTTCATTAGCTGTTCTTCTTCATTAAAACAATAAAATTTTAATTCATTTGCGTAAATTTTATGAAGAACATTTTAGGAATATACGAAATATTATACATTAACTTTTTTTCGTGAAAAGTTCGTACTTTTAACGAAACTTTCTTCAAATTTCATGATTTTACAAAACAATCTACGTTAAAATTTGTTCATAAAAATTCTTCATTTTCTTTGAAATAACGAAGAAGTTTCATTGAAGTTGTAAAATTTCCGTTCGCTACTTAAAACTGTCTTTGATAATGTACCCAGCAAAACAATTTGGAAGTTCTTCTAACGGCACGAATCTAAAAGCACTTCCAAAAATGTCCTCCCAAAAATGTTCTTTATTTTAACTGCACGGATGAAAAAGACTGTTTTTCATATGTTTGGCTATAAACATTATATGTTTGGAACACAAATTTTTAAACACAATATTTTTGAGTACAAGCATATAATGTTCATAAACTAGCATAACATGTTTGGGACATATATGTTAATATGTTACAACATATTATGTTTGGGACATAAAATGTTTGTAAATATAATATGCTTGGATGCAAACATATATTAATTTAGAAATAGCCTATAAACATATATGTGTTTAGTAGCTTGGAGCGCTATTTAACAGGGAGCGATATTGAATTAAGTTGTTGCTTGTTATTACAAAATTAACATTTTATTTTTCCTTGGGCAATTGATCAGCCACTTCTTTGATCCTTACAAACTGTGTGGTCCGCTGTTGAAATCCCCGTCCGGCAAAAGGTAAAATTAAAATAAAAAAAAATCATACAATTGAATAATTTCTTCTACAATGTTTGTATTACAGAAAAAGGTGCTAAGAACTAAAAAATCTCGTGGAAGTGAGAAAGATGTGGGGGAATATACAATTGGGCAGAAACAAAATTTTGAGCATTCTGGTCGAAAACCTATGTTGTTAGCACCTATATTACCTGTTTATTTTCATAATTCATTATGATTGTAAATATATAAATAAATAAATAAAATTTTGAGCACAATATTGTTTGGGAGAATTTTTTTTAAGCATATAATATTTTTGGGTGCAAAATGCTTCCAAACATATTATATGTTCACATAATAACATATTGTTTTTTGGAAGACAACATTATTGAATTTGGATGCAAAAATACAAAATGTTTGGAACCCAAACATATGGGAGCCACCGTGGTGCAATGGTTAGCATGCCCGCCTTGCATACACAAGGTCGTGGGTTTGATTCCTGCTACGACCGAACACCAAGAAATTTTTCACCGGTGGATTATCCCACCTCAGTAATGCTGGTGACATTTCTGAGGGTTTCAAAGCTTCTCTAAGTGGTTTCACTGGAATGTGGAACGCCGTTCGGACTCGGCTATAAAAAGGAGGTCCCTTGTCATTGAGCTTAACATGGAATCGGGCAGCACTCAGTGATAAGAGAGAAGTTCACCACTGTGGTATCACAATGGACTGAATAGTCTAAGTGAGCCTGATACATCGGGCTGCCACATAACCTAACCTAACCTAACCTACCCAAACATATATTGTTTAGACCAATATGCTTTCAAACATATTATATATTGGAAGAGATCAAACATATAAATGTTTGGGCAATACCCAAAAATGTATATGCTTGAAGCAAAATATGTTTGGGAGTATATGTTACAGAAGCGATTTTTTGTGAGCGTGTGGACAGGAAGTTCATTTGAGTCAATTTTTTTATAACTCGCATTTTTCATATTTTTAATGGGAAATTTAAAATTTTATTGTTTCAAATAGGTTAAAAATAGATTAAGAATTAATAAAATAGTGCAAATTGTTTAAATTCTGTCGAAAAAAATGCTAAATCTTTTCTAGAAAAATTGCGAATTTTTGAAAATATTTATGTCGAACGTTCCGGACAAGCTTTATAATGCATTAAAAATCATAAAAAAAATTTAAAAATTAGTTATTTATCAAAATATCAAAAAATTTCTTAATTCACATACAAAACACTGGATTCGCATCACACCTTAAGAAGTGATGCAAATTCAGTGCAACGGCTGTTGAAATGGTAGACATTCGTCCTATGACAAGCCCATGTCAAATTCATCGCTTCTGCGTCAATTTTGCACCACTTCCGGATCCAAAAAGAAATTTTCACTACTTTTTGGCGACGCTTTTTCTACTGGGTACTTCAGTGTATTTCTTTATTCAATTTTTTAATGCATGTCTATGCTACTTCTCATTTGAATAGTGAAGTAACAAAACTAAAAATTATTCAAAAACTTAAGATGTTAAGTAGTGATGCCATTTTTAAAGCTTGTTATTACAACCAAATGCGCTTTGGACTATAAATTTATTTTTCTAAAAGTTCGAACATTTTTCACAAAAGTTCGAAAGTTTTTCATAAAAAGTACGAAGTATAAGTTTTATATACAACTACACTCTCAAAAAAAATCGCTTCTATAACATGTACCCAGGGCTCTGGAGTCGAGTTAATTTTGCTCGACTCCGGCTCCGACTCCAGCATTTCTTATAAGCCTCGACTCCGACTCCGACTCCGGAGTCGACTCCAGGTGGTGTACCTAAATCTCATTTTAACAGTATTCCAATTGTATTTTTATGGTTTCAAACAAAGACCGATATTAGTATTCTATTTGTCCAAAAGAACTCTAATTTTAAATTTTGATACGAATCGACGATAAACCTTAACATTTTAGGGATGTAAAAGCTCTACATTTAAAATACGAAGGAAGACTAAATAGAGACCACATCAAAATATGGGTAGATAATAACCATCTCCAGAATATGTACATATTTATAAAAACACAAAATTTCAAAAAATAAATTCCAAAAGTTTGAGAAGTAAAATCCTAGCATTGGTCTATATAGGCATTTAAAAAAAATAAATCTATATAAAAAAGAAAAAAATACACAAAAAAAACAAAATGCAAATGGGCTAATCAGATAGAAAGTTTAAATGCTAAAAAATGTAAAGCGTCGTATATATAAAACAAACATAAACTGCCAAAAATTAGGACGGATGAAATTTTTAATAACCACTACCATACAACAGATGACAAGAATAGCTGGACAGTTACGAATATTGTTTCTATAAAAGTAAAATGGTGAAACATCAATGTATAAATAGTCTATCACCCAGCAAAAAAATTTGGAAGTTCTTCTCAAGGCACAACTTTAAAAGAACTTCCAAAAATGCTCTTCCAAAGATGTTCTTTATTTTAACTACACAGAAAGTTCATTTGAGTCAATTTCTTTATAACTCGCTTTTTTCATATTTTTAATGGGAAATTTATTTTTTTTATTTTGTTTCAAATAGATTAAGAATTAATAAAATGGTACAAATTATATAAATTTAGCCGAAAAATGCTAAATCCTTTGTAGAAAAATTTCGAATTTTTGAAAATATTTGATCACAAAAGTTCCAGACAAGCGTTATAATGCGTTAAAAATCATAAAAATTTTTAAAAATTATTTATTTGTCAAAATATCACAAAATTTCTTAATTCACATCCAAAACACTGAATTCGCATTCACACCTTAAGAAGTAATGCAAATTCAGTGCAGCGTCTGTTGAAATGGTGGACATCCGTCCTATGACAAGCCCATGTTAAATTCGTCGCTTCTGCGTCAATTTGGCACCACTTCCGGATCCAAAAAGGACATTTTCACTACATTTTTGGCGACGCTTTTTTTTTGCTGGCCAGTTATGGACATTAGAGGCCATTAATTTAATGTAAAGAATTTCGAGTGGCTTTGATGAAACAAACTTTCTCCCAAAAGACCGGCTCAGATGGCACGTTGGCAGAGGTTATTACAGCTTCCAAGGACATCGGGTGTATATGTAGGGCTATCTCAAAATTCGGGCTGACTGGAAATTTCCGCATTTATTTATGGATCTCAAATAACTCTAAATTCAAAATTTCTAACAAATCTTATGAAAATTTAGACTGGAAAAAAATTCTTGAAACGAATCGGAAGTTGGGTTTATATGTAGGTGCTATATCTCAAAATTTTCCTGTATGACCCATCTTCGAACTCGACATGTTTGCCAAAAATCAGAACGTTAGGTTCTACTGCTGTATTGCCTTAAAATTGTACCGTTATCGAGAATATATAGGGTCAAAAATCGATATTTTTATGTGTTAAAAATGGACAATACAATTCAGCCCATATTCTAGTAAAACCTTACTTTTTATATCACCGTGAAATTTCACCCATATAAATACACTTTGAATGGCCTGAAACCCAGTACTTTGTTTTTCGATTAAAACCCCTAATGGAATCTAAATTGTCGAAATATTTCCTTAATTACAAAGATATGAAGTGTTTTTCAAATTTTGTTCCGCCGGAGTCGAGTAAAATTTCTACGGCTCCGGCTCCGACTCCAGAAAAATCTTCAGACTCCGACTCCACAGCCCTGATTATGACTATTTAAAAACTGCGACAAACTGGATCACCGGTGTCAGTCCTGTGATATGTCCGTCAGTGGCAATTTGCACCAATTTCCCATAGGAATTGTACTCGTTTATCCATTGTGTAAATTGAGTGTCCAAAAATTTTGATCGATTGTTTAAAATTTTGTTTGAGGGGAAGGAATTCTTTTTAGCGTGTATTGAGAGACATTTCTATAATTTTTCCATTATGCAGTCATATTTGAAAGAAAAATGTATGTATGTCTGCAAGTTCCATGTTACATTGTCAAGATAACTTAGTCGTACAAGCTAAATTCTCCATACAAACTGTGAGAATAATTTTTATAAAGCGCGGATTATCGATAGGAAATTGTGTGCCTATGATTTGAAATTTCTTACAATGTTTTTTGATGGATACGAAGATTCCACATTACAAAACCATCATTAAAAGGAGTATTATGCACTTTGCCAAATTCGGCTATTGCTGGAAAACGAAGACTCTGATTTTTTGGAGATAATGATTTTTCAATTGAATTCGAGATTTCGTTTTTGTTTTTTGGTAAGGTATTCCATATAATTCACTTACACCGTCTCAAATCATCACCACCGCCGCCAACACCATCATTGAATTTACCTCTAAAATTATTGGGTTTTCTTATTACAAGCCATAAAGAAGGTGGCATAAATTTGTCGGCAGCCTGTGGTTAAAAAACCGACAACAACAAAAAAACTAGGCTTGTTATTTTCATTTTCGCCTTCCCCAAACTCCCCCAAGTCCAAATGTTCTTTTAGAGATTCCTTTTCGTTTTTTTTGATTCGCCTTGAATTGTCGTACTGCTGCACTATTTGGCTATGGCATGGTCTGGTCTGGTTTATGGTAATCGAAGAAGGTGTTAAAAGCAAACGCTGTGTGCAATTTTCAATTTTGAAGTTTATGAGACATTATGATTTCTGGTTTGAAATCGTGTAGCACGAATTACCATTTATTTAGTTGAGGGTGTTTAATTTAATTCCAAGCAAATTTTTGCTGGTTGGGATTTTTCTCTCTTTGCTCTATACGGCGCTTGATGTTGTTGCGGTTTTGATTCAATTTTCCTATTTGCCGGCATAAATTATGTTTGCCATTCGATATTGGTGACCCATAAAGTATTGGAAATATATAATCGCTTTTGCATATTTAATAGTGAAATAAATATTAGGTTGCCTTGCAATCCTACGACAATGTGGAATTTAAGGTGTTGAAGATAACTATTGAAGGTGTTCACGCTTTTTGATACGAGTTATGGGACCAATCTTCTAATGGAATTCTAATGTATCTGTTTCGAACTTCGAAGTAATTATGCTTTTTTGTTAACATTAAGTTTAATATGAGAAAGTATCTCTTTTTATGATCAAGGATATCATGAGGATTTCTTCAGATTTTAAGTCACCGAAACACGACGGATTTTCTCAGCATGTCCTCAAAATGAGGTGTTTTACATTACTACCAATTATTTATATTGTTACGTTTTTGAAATTTAAATTAACGGAAACTAATTTAAATAAATTTAAATCTAGAACAAGTGAGTAAAGTGGAAAGTCAGGCGGGGCCGACTATATCATACCCTAAACCATCCCTACTGAATTAGTAAACATAAGCATTTGTGGGGTATCATTGGTATAGGTTTTGGAGAACATAAAGGGGGGTAAATGTTTCTGGGTGTCTTGTCACAATCTGAACAGAAATGTCTAATATTAGGAGCTATAGTTTATTTTGCACCAAAAGAGTTAGTATGCCACTAATATTGAGTCCATTATTAAACAAGTAAGTAAAGTAGAAAGTCGGGCGTGGCCGACTATATCATACCCTAAACCACCATTACAGAATTAGTAATCATAAGCATTTATGGGGTAACATATAGGTCTGGGAGATAAACCGCAGTTACATATTTAAGAAAATTAAGGGGTACATGTCTATGGGTGCTTTGTGTCAATCTGACTATAGCTCATAGTCAATGTTGCCAGGGAAAATGTTCGGTTTACCCTACAAGAAACAAAAAAGTTCCCTACTTTCCTATACATTCCCAAACAATTTTCCCTACTTTATTTTTCGTTAAATTTAAAAAAATTTACAAAACAAAAATGGTTCTAAGTACTTTATTATCTTAAAACATGAATATGCAACGTATATAACTTAAAATATAAATTTGTATTACCACCACGGTTGCCACAGTTGGTAGAATTCTACCCAAATTAGTAATCTTTTTTGTTAAATCTCTAAAAAAAAAATTGGAAAAAGTTTCTATAAACAAAGTTTTGTGAGAAATTTTTCTATAGAAATAAAATTTTGACAATAAATTCTATAGAAATAAAATTTTGAGAAAAAATTCCACAGAAATAAAATTTTGAGAAAATTTTTTATAGAAATAATATTTTGAGAAAAATTTCTATAGAAATACAATTTTGACAAAATGTTCTATAGAAATAAAATGTTGACAAAATTCTCTACAGGAATAAAGCTTACCACATATTGTTAAAGTTCAAGCCTCGCCGGCTTCTAATTTCCTCCTCTAGAGCCACCAAAATGTAAAAATTATTACAAATTGTGTTAAGTGAAAATGTCCTACATTGTGGCCCTACGTCCCTACAAGACGCTAAATATTATAAAAACCCTACATATAGGGAATTTCCCCTACTTCTAGCAACACTGGCTGTGTTGATATTGCGCCTGCGGAGTTAGTATGCTACTAATATTGAGCCCATTATTAAAAAAGAGAAAAACGTTAAATTAGTGTGGGTAACAAATACAAATTTGTAAAAATCGAGCAATAGTCTTATGTAAGAGCTAAAAGTACGTATAAGTACGATCGGCTAGTACATCAAAATTTGAAATTTGAGTAACATTGGTTAATAAATAAGATTACTATGGCCAAATTTGGGAAAATCGAGCGATGCATATATATGGAAGCTATATGTAAATCTGAACCAATTTGCCTAATATTTTGCGGGTTTGATTAATACCACAAAAGGTTACCTTGTGCACGATTTGAGTAAGATCAGTTAAGAAATGAGGCCTGTATAGTCAAACATAAGGTTATTAGGGGCGAATTTTTCAAAATCGGGTGATACATATATGGGAGCTATATCTACATGTGAACCGATTTCGATGAAATTTTGCACATATAGTTAGTACTATAGAGGACTGGATCTAGCCAACTTTTAGTAAGATCGGTTAATAAATAAGGGTTCTATGGCCAAATTTGGGAAAATCGGTCTATACATATATATGGGAGCTATATCTAAATCTGAACCGATTTTGACGATTTTTTGCACATATAGTTAGTGCTATAGAAGACTACATTTAGCCAAATTTGGGTAAGATCGGCCTATAAATAAGGGATTTATTGGCAAATTTAGAAAAATCGGGCGGTACATATATATGGGAGCTATAGCTAAATCTGAACCGATTTCGATGATTTTTTGCACATATAGTTAGTGCTATAGAAGATTATATTTAGCCAACTTTGAGTAAGATCGGTTGATAAATAAAGGTTTTGTGGCCAAATTTGGGAAAATCGGGCGATACATATATATGGGAGCTATATCTAAATCTGAACCGATTTGGATAAAATTTTGCAGACTTGAAGGGCGATGGAAAAGATTACCTTTTGCCAAATTTGGTGACGATCCGTTTGAAAAAACGCGCAAAGTGACCCCATTTGTCGAAATCGGACGATACATATATATGGGAGCTATATCTAAATTTTATCCGATTTCTTCCAAATTCAATAGCGTTCGTCCTTGTGCCCAAAAAACTCCCTGTATCAAATTTCAACAAAATCGGTTAATAATTGCGACCGGAAACCTGTGAACAACAAATACATGGACAGACGGACGGACACCAAGCGCTAGATCGACTCAGGAGGTGATTCTGTGTCGATCGGTATATATTTTATGGGGTCTAAAATCAATATTTCTGGTAGGCACATTTTTTGGCCGATCAAACTTATTATACCCTGACCACTACGTGGTTGAGGGTATAAATATCACATTCGTAACACTGCCTCCCGCTTAAGCCTGTTCGTCCTGAATAGGCACAGAACCCGTTCCGTAGGGAGCCAAACGTTCCAGGTGAACGACTTTCATCTTTGACCTTGGGCTGTCGTCCTTTTGAATGCGGTATACAACATCATTGATCTTCTTGATGACTTTATATGGGCCTTCCCACTGTGTTTGTAGTTTAGGACATAATCCTTTCTTTCGTTGCGGGTTGAATAGCAGAACCAGTTGTCCTTCCTTAAAGCCCTCGGTGTTTGCTGCACGATCATATCTCGCCTTCATCCTGTTGCTAACCATTTTTATTTTGTTTCGCACTGATTCGTGAACTTTACCAAATGTGTTTGGTATGTCGTTACTGGTTTCTTCCATGGCGAGCTTATTGGGTGTAGCGCCGAATATCAAATCTCCGGACAACTTCAATTCCGTTCCGAATAGGATCTGGGCCGGTGTTCGTGACGTAGAATCGTGTATGGCTGATCTATACGACAGTAAAAACTTTCGTATATGCTCGTCCCAGTCTCGTTGGCGTTATCTACCACCTTTCGAAGATGTTCTTCCAGGGTGCTACTAAACCTTTCTACCATGCCATCAAACTGTGGATGCAATGGCGTAGTCCTTGTTTTCTTGATACCAAAGGAGTCACACATCTCTTTGAATATGGCCGATTCAAAATTTCTTCCTTGGTCTGAGTGTATCTCGGTCGGCACACCGTAGCGACATATCCAGTTCTTGTCGACTACATCTACAATCGTCTTCGCCTCTTGGTTAGGAATGGCATAAACTTCTGTCCACTTGCTGAAGTAATCCATGACCACAAGGGCATATCGGTTTCCAGAATCACTTACTGGGAAAGGCCCTGCAACGTCCATTGCTATTCTTTCAAATGGCGCTCCTGGCGTATACTCTTGCATAAGACCTCTACTTTTTCGTCTTGGCTTTTATGCACTTCTCGCAATTTGCCACCCATTCAGCAATTGATTTCTGGCATCCAACCCAGTAGAATCGTTGCTTCACTTTCTCGGCTGTTTTGGTTATTCCTAAGTGACATCAACTAGGTCCATTGTGGAATTCCATCAAAACATCCTTTACCTTGGAATCTGGCACGATTATCAAGTTGCGGCTATTCTTGCCATCTTCACTTTCCCACTTACGTTGTAGGATTCCGTTGACCAGACATAGACGGTCCCATTGAGCCCAATATGATTTCATAAGTGGACTTTCGGCTGCGACGTCTTTCTTGCTGAGTCTCTTATTTTCTTCTTTTGCCGAAATAATTTTTCTCAGAATGGTATCTTTACGTTGCTCTATTGACCAGTCTGTGCCAGATTCGATATGTAACTGCTTAACATTTACAACTGTCTCCTTTGGTTCAGCTTTCGAGAAGTGTGTGCTTTCTAGATTGCAATGCCTTCGTGTCAAGGCTTGGTCAATAACTTGTTTGCCACCTTTTCTATTATTCGCAAAATTGAAATTTGAGTCGCTTGGTTTTGTGGTCGCCTTCTTATGATTATTGTTTAATGGAGATGGCGAGATTGTCCCCAAAGTTTTACGCCACGCTTTACATTCCCGGGAAAGATGTCCAGCCTTATCACAGTTATAGCATTTTATTCTAGATTTATTTGCCTGCTGCTTCATTTCTTGCATTATCTGCCTTAGAGCCTCTTTTACCAATTCAATGAATGATTTCGATTCTTCACACTCGGTTTCTACTCTGCGTACTTTGTGAATTTGAGGCAATCTCGCAGTTTCTTGTGCAAGTGCAAATGTCACTGTTTCTGCGAATGTAGCCTTTTGTAACGCATATGTTGCACATTTTATGTCTGGGTCTCGAATGCCATTCACAAAGGTCTCAATTTTGATGCTGTCCACAAGTGGGTGACTCTCTCCTGGGTATGCCAATAGCACCAACCGCTCATCTTCTGTTGCAAAATCTTGTAGAGTCTCATTTGATTTCTGGACTCTTCCTTTTAATTCCATTCTGAAGATGTCTTGCTTATATTCTCCACCGTACTTGCGCTGTAGTGCAGCTATTACTTCGTTATAGTTATTTCTGGAAGAAGTTGGGATACTTTGTATTACATCGGCATCATTACCCTTCCCCATCAAAAACAGGAGTTTTGATTTTTGGCCCCTCGATTACGGGCACTGGACCATTTTTCATTTCTAGTTCTGATATTTTTTTTCTCAAGGTGTAGAAATTTTTCATCGTGAACCACAAATTTCTTATCCAATTCCACAATTTAACCTTCAATGTGGTCTACGCGTTTCTCCATACCTTCCGAAATTTGTTGCAACTTTTCATTAAGAATTCTAGAATTTTCGTCAAATTTCTCCACCGAATTTCTAGAGTTTTCTTCTATTTTTTGCTCCATCATTTTTCTAGAATTCTCTTGCATTTTTAAAGAATTTTCTTCCATCATTTTTCTAGAATTCTCTTGCATTTTTAGAGAATTTTCTTCCATCATTTTGCTCAAAATAGTGACCATCGATGTGTAATCAACAACATTAGAAGCTACAGATGGAGTTTCCAAGGCGCTGACTACTACTGATTCGTCAAGATCTTCCTTATAATCGAACTTATGTGTTTCGATATCAATACTGCGCCGCTCGAACACTTCCAGTAGTCGCTTTTGTAATTGAGCCTCATTTCCTGTAGTCGGCTGCTCCATTTTGCTCAATTCCTTCTTCAAGTCTTCCACTCGAAGCTGATTAAACTTGATTGTAGATTTTTTTCGTTATTTCACTTCCGACACCAATTGTTACGTTTTTGAAATTTAAATTAACGGAAACTAATTTAAATAAACTTAAATCTAGAAATATCACATTCGTAACAATATTTAAAAAATTTTTCATCGGGCTATAAGATAACTTTAGGATGTTATGCATATGAGTTTCGGTCAACTTAACGCATTCATCCATTGTACATCTGACCAAATTTCTCATTCTTCTAAGACATTACAAATTATAGTCAGAGAGAATGAAAACACAAGAGAACGGAAAGCGCAAAATCTTTGGAACCGGGCATACTTTTTTTCAGTGCATTGATTTTATAATATTTTTCACAACGATCACATATTAATATGCATAAAGTATTACCGAAAACGCCATATGTTTCTTTTCCTTTTATCAAAATAGTAGGACTTAACAAAATCTATTAAAAATTTATTTATTTACAAAAATTCGAATTTTCAATACAAATGCACTTCGATCTTAGACATGATAGTGGGTCTTGTGGTTATCCGTATGCAACGGCAAAACTCAGCGTAACAATAACAATAAACTTTTTTGCTGTATTCAAATCAATTTTTTTGCCTAATGTTTCTTACTGGACACTCAAAGATTTAGGAGACATTTAAAAGCTCTGATGAATATCCCCTAAAGGAGTCAAGAATTAAGTATCCATATGAATCTTTAGTGCATTGGGGGTCAGTGACAATAACATCATGATGAAATGCTTGAATTTAGATTCAAGAACATGCAAATTACATAAACAAAGCATTATAGGAAAATCTTATGCAATGGCAACAAGAAGTGGTTAGTTGCAAATTTAATGTAGGGTAAAGTTGACATAAAAGGATCCTACAACAATCAGCAATTGTGCGGCATTCCCAAGATATTTAGATCGAATCAAATGTTTGGAAACACATATTCAATAGCCGGGTACCTAGGTAGATAGGTAGGATAGATAGAGTGGCATCTCCACTACGGGAAATCGATCTACCCCAGAACCGGTAGAGGACTACTGTGTTAATGGACCAGAACCAGAAAGGAATGACGACCGTAACACAGGTTTGCCATTAACGAGGTAAATTGAACTCCTTTCAAACGATATGACCTGGGAGAACTTAGTAGGACTATACAGGTTCTCATGAACCAGTCTGGGACAAACTCTTTTCTCCATTTTTATACCATAAACCACATAGTGGTCAGGGTATAATAAGTTTGATCGGCCAAAAAATGTACCTACCAGAAATATTGATTTTAGACCCCACAAAAATATATACCGATCGACTCAGAATCACCTCCTGAGTCGATCTAGTCCGTCCGTCCGTCTGTCCATGTATTTGTTGTTCACATGATTCCGGTCGCAATTATTAACCGATTTGGATGAAATTTGGTACAGGGTGTTTTTTGGGCACAAGGACGAACGCTATTGAATTTGGAACAAATCGGATCAAATTTAGATATAGCTCCCATATATATGTATCGCTCGATTTCGACAAATGAAGTCACGTTGCGCTTTTTTACAAACCGATCGTCATCAAATTTTGCACATAGTAAATTTTTTCATCACCCTTTAAGTCTGCAAAATTTCATCGAAATCGGCTCAGATTTAGATATATATATATATATATATATATATATATATATATATATATATATATATATGTATCGCCCGATTTTCCCAAATTTGGCCATAAAAACTTATTTATTAAGCGATCTTACTCAAACTTGGCTTACTCTAATCTTTTATGGTACTGACAATATGTGCCAAAAATAATCGAAATCGGTTCAGATTTAAATATAGCTCCGATATATATGTATCACGCGATTTTGCCAAACTTGGCCGTAAAACCCTTATTTATCAACCGATAATACTCAAAGTTGGCTAAATATAATCTTCTATACCTCTAACTGTATGTGCGCAATTTCATCTAAATCGGTTCAGATTTAGATATAGCTCCCATATATATGTATCGCCCGATTTGGTTAAATTTGGCCGTAAAACCTTTATTTATCAACCGATCTAACCAAGGTTGGCTAAATGTGATCTTCTATAGCACTAACTGTATGTGCAAAATTTCATCGAAATTGGTTCAAATTTAGATATAGCTTTCATATATATGTATCGCCCGATTTTGAAAAATCTGCCCCTAATAACCTTATTTTTGATCATAGGGGCCTCATTTATTAACTGACCGTACTCAAATTTTACACAAAGTGACCTTCTGTGGTATCAATCATACCTGCAGAATATTATACAAATTGGTTCAGATTTAGACATAGCTCCCATATATATGCATCGCTCGATTTTGTCATATTTGGCCATAATACTCTTATTTATTAACCTATGTTATTCAAATTTCAAATTTTGATGTACTAGCTGATCGTATTTAGACTTACATGTAGCTCCTTCATAAATCTATTGCCCTATTTGCAGAAATTTGGATTTATAAACCACAACTAATTGACTTATTTCATCTTTTTGCTGTTAATGGACTCAATATTAGTGACATACTAACTCTTTTGGTGCAAAATAAACTATAGTTCCTAATATTAGACATTTCTGCTCAGATTGTGACAAGACACCCAGAAAAATTTACCCCCCTTTATGTTCACCAAAACCTATACCAATGATACCCCACAAATGCTTATGTTTACTAATTCAGTAGGGGTGGTTTAAGGTATGATATAGTCGGGCCAGCCCAACTTTCTACTTTACTCACTTGTTTTAGCGTAATTCCAATCGCATCAGAAAGGAAAAACTTTTGGATTGTGTTGATCTACACGCACAGAAAAAAAAACATATTTGGACATGGTTGCCGCATCCATTAAGTATGTAATTATCGCGAAAACCATGTATTTTGTCTTTGTAAAAATAATTTTCGAGCTGAGAAAAAAATATATGCTGGCAATAAGCATTTAAATGGTTCTCAAATGCCGCAAACATGTTCTATTATTTAAATGATAGAATTTGAGACCATTACATGGTCGGGAAAATCATGTACCTGACCATTCAATTTGTTTACTTTTTTGCAGAGAATCAAGTATTTTTATAGGTTACGTATAAACATGTATAGAACCATTACATGGCCATAAAGACCATGTACATTGTTTTCGTGACAATTTAATTTTTTATTTTTCTTTTTCAGCGAAAAGAATTTTATAAAAACATTGAGCAGGTACACACGATTTTCATTTTGCGCGTCAGTCGTGTGTTGATTGTTTCTTGAAATGGACGGAGAATACGGAATTACTGTGTTTTGTGTTAATTTATTTATTCAGAAGTGTCACGTGGTTTTATGTGAACATAAAAAGGGAAGTGTAATTGAAAAAAATGTACCTGATTTTTGTTCTGCATTTTGATATATGGTATAATTTATTTTTATTTGCAGTTACAAGATGCGTGCGTTGGTACATTTGATGGACACGAAGTAAATATGGAATGATTACTTATTGTTGAAATTGAACCAAAATAGAGTGTATAAAAATATTCGATGTTTGCTTTCACGATATTGTAAATACAAATAAACAATGAATTAGTTTATAAATAAATAAAAACAAATAAATAAAGTTATTTTTTTGTTTTCTTTTCTCAAAAAAGTTTTTTTTCATAAAGATCAAAACATTTTAGGTTATGGCCATGTTCTTTTAACTGGAAGAAAAACATTGTTGACGAATACCATAACATTTTAGATCGTGACCATTGTCTTTTAATGATTTCTTATTATCAATATAATAACATTTTAAATGAGGACAATTTTATATTTCTTAGAACCATGTTCACTGAGCCAACATGGTTGCAGGTGAAAATGTTATATGGTTGCCGCAAAAATAGCTCCTATTATATTATTTTGCTTTTCGAATATGATTGTGACAACCATGTTTCTTCTCTGCGTGTAATAAAATTTTAAAATCAAGAAAGTATAGAAATCAATAAATTATATGAACATTTAAAAAATTGCCACAAACTGGAGCACTATTACTAGTCCTGTGATAGGTCCGTTAGTGGCAGTATGCACCAATTTTCTATTGGATCGCTATTTGGACTAAATAGTCTAAGGAGCTACTCAGTCTATTGTAATACCACAGCTGGTGAACTTCTCTCGTATTAATGAGAGCTTCGCGATTCTATATTTAGCTAGGCTGTCCATTACATCTCTTTTAAAGAGAACATGTTCTCTTTTTGTGTTCGTATCTTTTTGTTCACTCTCTTTTTTTTTGGTGCCGTATTTTTATGTCCACCAGTGCTCTTTATGTACTCTATTTCAAAAAAATCGTAGATGGAATGATTTTTATTTATTTAGTAGGAATTCGCCACAATTGTTCGCCACTAATTGTTTACTGGGTTAAATCTGTTGACAAATTAAAGGACGGAACACAATTGCGACGTTTCGACGTACTGCGTAAAAATTAGAAATAGATGTAATTGAACGTACGACGTAAATGCGCCAATACGTTGTCGTCGTCAATTGTGGGCGAGATCATAGGAACATGTGTGTTTTATTTTTGACAACGTATTTTTGAATTTATTTTGTTTATTTTTTAAGAAAATGTGATTCTTTTTGTTTTTATTATTTATATACACCTAGACCTCGCTTTGCGTCGCAGATACGTTCCAAAAAAACACGACGCAAACTGGTACTTAGGTTAGGTACTAAGTCAGCAGCGACGCAAGTTCGAAACAACGCAAAGAAACGTTGCAAAGCGAGGTCTAGGTGTATTTATTTCGTTGTTTCTATCATTAGACACTATTATTATTTTAATTTTAACATCAATAATAATTAATTATTTAATAAAGAATTTTTTATTGTAAATTGTTAGTTGAAATGTTCTCTTTTTTTAAAGCGAAAGTTCTCTTTTGAAAATTATCCATATGGAAACCCTATATTTAGCTCAATGAAAAGGAACCTCCTTTTTAGCAAAAGAGGAACTACACTGAAAAAGGCATGCACGGTTCCAAAGATTTTGTCTTTACTTAAACAATTTTGGTATTGATTCCGAGCCAAATAAGCGGAGAATACAAGTAAGGGTTTCGTGTAATTGCTTCTAGGAAGCAAAGTTTAATTTTTCGCTTTTTTTCTTTTTATGCTATCAAAGGTCTTTAAAAAAGAGTTAACGAAAACGTTATTTTCCAAATTCAGACTCGACTTCTAGTAGAAATTATGCTATGATTCAAGTAAAAACGTCTTTAAAATAAAGTTTTGAAAAACATTTCCTATATTTGAACGATTTTTTGCTTTGTAGTCAAGATGCAAAAAGACGGCAAATTTAAAGACAATTTCATTAATTTTAAAGAATTTTTCTCAATTATTAAAGTCAAGTTGACCTTAGCCCATAAATGTTTTCTTTCATGTTATGATACCAATTTTTAAGTCGGACATTACGACTTCATTGAAAAGTTTATCGACTTTTGGGCAAGGAAAAAAAAACTTTATATTAGAGAAATGCGTCTTCTATGCAAAGCAAAATTTCCATTTGTATTTTAAAGCCATGGAATCTTTGACCTCACGACAATATTTTTTTCAGTGTATGACGACAAAACGATTTCATGGAAAAGTTTATCGAACTTTGGACAAGGAAAAAAATTGTATATCCGAGAAATTCGCAAAATTCTCATTCGTATTTTAAGGACATGAAATCTTTGGCCCCACGACAATATTTTTTTAGTGTATAATCGTTGAATTTCTCATAGAGGTATCGACCACCTTCAAATTTTCTGCAGAGTTGACAGTCTTCCTTTGACATCTTGAATAAAGTTGACCATTACCCACATAGTAGGAGATAACAACAAAAATGCGTGCCAACATTTCGATTGTATACAAATTTTCTTTTATTTAAAATTTATTAAAACAAGAAAAAGAAGGAAGTCCCCCATATCCATGTAGAACGATCCAAGGAACACATGTTGGACTTCCATTCATGGGATATGCTAAATACAAGTAAATCGAGTAGGAAGTATTAAAGTCATAAACTAAAGAGGTTTTTGTTTACAAATTAAATGCAACAAAATGCGACAAAAGACATCTTCATCTTCGCTTCTTCGGTCCGACCAGGTAACTACTACTCCTCCTCGGGGGACATGCTCACTGAGATTGGTAAAAACAAAAGAAATAGCATTCGAAACAAATGGAATGCTTTCTTTTTTCCTTGTATTCCTGGCCAGGAATCCACATCATCCTTGCCAACAATGCGTTGTTGTTGGTTGTAACCTCACTAACATATGCTAGTGTATGGTGGTGATGTATGGTCCCTGTGAACCATGGACGACGGCCAAGGGCAATGCAATGCAATGCAATGCAACGCGGTGGATATGTCTCGCAAATGTGCATTGCTGGCTGGTATGCAAAACAGTGGCAATATTCTTAACTGAGATTTGTTGCAGATCCAAATGCAAGGCGCATAACTCTATCGAAGAGTTATGTTGCAGATATTAGCGATGTTGCAGTTATTGCTCACCGCCTCACTGCATTGTTATTGCAAGCGAGCAGTTTTGCCCACACTTTACACTTTAGGCATAAATATTGCACCTTCCAGTAGGTTGGGATTTTTATTCTATTCTTTAAAGCTCCTATGATAATGTGGCATTGAATTGAATGCAATGACATTATATTAGTATGGGAGTATGCAGATTAAGAAGTCTCGAAGAACACTCATCCGCTTTGGTCTGCAATCTTTGAGGGAGTTATCACACAGTATTTAGACGAATCGGCCAATCGAAATTCGATAATATTCAAATAAAAGATTTCTAAACGATTAACTGATAATACGGCCTCGGATTTTTAAAATATTACAAACTTGGCGAAATTTCTAAAACCAATTCAAACAAATTTTAAAATAAGTATGATCACATTGACAGAAAACATATGAACGCCCGTTCTCAAAACCAAGAATGAGGGTTCACATAATACCGACGCCCAAATGATGGTGGTTTACATTTCTAAAAACTTAGTCAATTAGAAAATCCCATTGAAAATGGGTCTAAATATGAAACAGTCTACCATATTTCCCCAACTCTGGTGTACGTATACACGCACAGAAATAAAACGTTTGGAAAACCTGTACCGAAAACGTTTTTCTTTTGTTAGAGTTTTTTGAATTGCTTCGAAAATTTTAAACTTTTATCACCAAAAAAATTCATTTGTTACAAAATTTTTATTTTTTCAATAAAAAAAGTTATTTTTGAAATAACAACACAGTCCATTTCGTTTATATCAAACACTGTTCTTTTCTAACTTTAGGTCTTTAATAAGACACATTTTACAGTTCAAAATTTAATATAGTACAATGTAATATTGAACATTTTTTCGGAATCTTCCGAATATATCTGGAATATATGTAAAAAAAAACAAAAGCAAAAAAAAAAAACTTTGGCCGAAGCAGGGATCGAACCCACGACCCTTGGCATGAGAGTCGGACGTAGCTACCACTGCTCCACGGTGCCAAACTAACTGTTTGTTTCTGTTAAATAAACTTTGTTTATTCGGTTCGTGGGCGCCGCAAGCTATGCTATATAAATATAACTTATATGGATATTTATCTATTGATGACCATAACAGGTACATAGCTCAGTGGTTAGTGTGTTGGCTTACAATGTGCATGGTCCGCGGTTCGATTCTCCGTCCAGGCGAAAGGTAAAAAAAATTTTACAAATTTATAAAATCGTATAATTTCTTCTACATTGTTGGTATTACAGAAAAAGGTGCTAAGAACTAAAAAACCTCGTGGATGTGAGAAAGATGTGAGGGAAAATGCAATTAGCCAGAAAAAGGTTTTTTGAGTTAGTCTTTATGAAATTGTTTTTACATCCTTGAAAAGAATAAACGTTTATCACAAAAAGTATATACTTTTCTTCCAAATACACTTCCTTACAGCGAAAAGCAAATGAGAAACGAACTTTGTTTGTCTAAAATTTCGTTTGGGAGGAAAGAATTATTTTTTTGCGTGTATATGGGAGCTATATGTAATCTGAACCGATTTTGACTAAATTTTACATGCATAGTTAGAATAATAATTCTGCAATCTCTGCAAAATTTCACGTAAATGGGAGTATTACTTTGGTCCCCGTGGTCGTATGAGTGTAAATCGGGCGAAATATATATATTGGAGCTATATATAAATCTGAACCGATTTCAACCAAATTTGGCACACTTGCCGATACTATTAAGCGTACTCCTTGTCCAAATCGGACGAAAGATATATATGGGAGCTATATCTAAATCTGAACCAAATTTGGCACACATAACGTCACCGTTAAACGCACCTCTCGTGTAAAATTGGAAGCAAGTCAGGGCAAAACTAAGTGCAAATCGGACGAATGATATATATGGGACCCAATTTCAATCAAATTTACCAAGCATAGGTAGAATGTCAATTCTACTCTCTGTGCAAAATCGGTAGTAAACTTTGGCCTCTGTTGCCATATGAGTCTAAATCGGACGAAAGATATATATGAGAGCTATATCTAAATCTGAACCGATTTGGCTGATATTTTGCAAGTTTTTTGAGACTCATAAAATATTCGGATGTACGGAGTTTGAAGAACATTGGTTGATAAACACGTCAATTATGACCAGATCGGGGATAAATATATATCACAGCTATATCTAAATCTGAACCGATTTTTTCCAAAATCAATAGCGATTGTCTTTGTTCCAAAAAAACTACCCTATGCCAAATTTGAGGACGATCGGACTTAAACTGCGACCTGTACTTTGCGCACAAAAATACATGAACAGACATGCAGACGGATATCGCTAAATCGAATCAGAATTTAATTTTAAGACGATCGGTCTCAGACTTTCCTTCTTGGCGTTACATACAAATGCACAAACTTATTATACCCTGTACCACGGTAGTGGTTAAGGGTATACAAATAGAGGGTGGTTAAATTTAAATCTCCCATGTTTTTTTCTGAATTGCATTTGAAATTTTGGAATTTATCGAAATTTGGACCATGGCACAAGCAACGTGCTAACTTATTATCCACTGTAAAGTTTAATATGAAATTTTAGT
Source organism: Haematobia irritans (assembly GCF_050003625.1). Classification (NCBI taxonomy): domain Eukaryota; kingdom Metazoa; phylum Arthropoda; class Insecta; order Diptera; family Muscidae; genus Haematobia; species Haematobia irritans. Next base: position 64,217,973 of record NC_134399.1, on the reverse strand, counting down.
TTATTTTTTATACCCACGTGCAAAGAAACAAAAAAAAACAACGTTTGAAAAACGGGTATCGCAAACGTTGTTTTTTGTTACCGGTTTTTGGATTTCTTCGAAATGTTCAAACTATTTTGTTACAAAATTTTTATTGTTGCAATAACAAAAATTACTTCTTATTCTCGCAATCCACTTCGTTTTATCATAAACTGTTCTTTTCTGCCTTTATGGTTAAATAAGACACATTTTCAGGTTTCGTAGTAAACATTTAATATAGTAATATACCAGCTAAAAACGAGTCGCCAAAATAGTCATGAAAATTTTATTATTGGATCCGGAAGTTTCACACAATTGGAGCAGAATCGATGAATTTAACATGGGCTCGTCATGCATGTCCAATATTTCAATTGCACCACTTCTTAAGGTGTGATCCTATTCTGTGTTTTGGATGTGAATTAAAAACTTCTGTGATATTTTGCCAAATAAATTTTTATAATTTTTATGATTTTTAATTCTAACACTCGAATAACAGGTTGGCTGATAAGTCCCCGGTCTGACACATGGATGGCGTCGCTAGTATTAAATGCATATTATTTTTATATATTACCAACCTTCAAATGATTCGTGTCAAAATTTGACGTCTGTAAGTCAATTAGTTTGTGAGATAGAGCGTCTTTTGTGAAGCAACTTTTGTTATTGTGAAAAAATGAAAAAAAAGGAATTTCGTGTTTTGATAAAATACTGTTTTCTGAAGGGAAAAAATACGGTGGAAGCAAAAACTTGGCTTGATAATGAGTTTCCGGACTCTGCCCCAGGGAAATCAACAATAATTGATTGGTATGCAAAATTCAAGCGTGGTGGCACGGAGGACGGTGAACGCAGTGGACTCCCGAAAGAGGTGGTTACCGACGAAAACATCAAAAAAATCCGCAAAATGATTTTGAATAACCGTAAAATGAAGTTGATCGAGATAGCAGAGGCCTTAAAGATATCAAAGGAACGTGTTGGTCATATCATTCATCAATATTTGGATATGCGGAAGCTCTGTGCAAAATGGGTGCCGTGCGAGCTCACATTTGACCAAAAACAACAACGTGTTGATGATTCTGAGCGGTGTTTGCAGCTGTTAGCTCGTAATACACCCGAGTTTTTCCGTCGATATGTGACAATGGATGAAACATGACTCCTGAGTCCAATCGACAGTCGGCTAAGTGGACAGCGACCGGTGAATCGTCTCCGAAGCGTGAAAAGACTCAAAAGTCCGCTGGCAAAGTAATGGCCTCTGTTTTTATACCCACCACCATAGAATGGTGACGGGGGTATAATAAGTTTGTCATTCCGTTTGTAACACATCGAAATATCGATTTCCGACTGTATAAAGTATATATATTCTTGATCAGGGAGAAATTCTAAGACGATATAACCATGTCCGTCTGTCTGTCTGTCTGTCTGTCGGCTGTCTGTTGTAATCACGCTACAGTCTTCAATAATGAAGCAATCATGCTGAAATTTTGCACAAACTCGTCTTTTGTCTGCAGGCAGGTCAAGTTCGAAGATGGGTTATATCGGTCCAGGTTTTGATATAGAGCCCATATAAACCGACCTACCGATTTGGGGTCTTGGGCTTATAGAAATCGTAGTTTTTATCCAATTTGACATTTGAAATCTAGAGGTATTTTATGACCATAAAGAGGTGTGCCAAAAATGGTGACTATCGGTTGATGTTTAGGTATAGCTCTCATATAGACCGATTTCCCGATTTTACTTCTTGGGCTTCTAGAAACCGTAGTTTTTATCCAATTTGCCTGAAATTGGAAATCTAGAGGTATTTTATGACCATAAAGAGGTGCGTCAAAAATGGTGAGTATCGGTCCATGTTTTGGTATAGCCCCCTTATAGACCGATCTCCCGATTTTATTCTTGAACTTATAGAAACTGTAGTTTGCCTGAAATTGGAAATCTAGAGGTATTTTAGGACCATAAATAGACGTGCCGATTATCGGTCCATGTTTTGGTATAGCCCCCATATAGAACGATTTCCCGATTTTACTTCTTGGGCTTCTAGAATCCGAAGTTTTTTATCCAATTTGCCTGAAATTGGAAATCTAGAGGTATTTTTGGACCATAAAGAGGTGTGCCGAAAATGGTGAGTATCGGTCCATGTTTTGGTATATCCCCCATAAAGACCAATCTCCCGATTTTACTTCTAGGACTTATAGAAATTGTAGTTTTTATCCAATTCGCCTAAAATTGGAAATCTAGAAGTATTTTATGACAATAAAGTGGTGTGCCGAAAAGGGCATGTATTGGTTCATGTTTTGGTATATCCCCAATAATGACCGATCTCCGGATTTTATTTCTTGGCATTATAAAAACCGTAGTTTTTATCCAATTTGTATTTATTTATTGGATCATAAAGAGATACGCCGAAAATACTTGAGTATCGGTCAGTGTTTTAGTATAGCCCCCATAAGAACGATTTCCTGATTTAACTCCTTGGGTTTCTAGAAACCGCAGTTTTTATCCGATTTGCCTAAAATTCTTGAGGGTATAGAAGGCGCACCGATCATGAAAATTGCTTGAAACTCAATATAAAATTTCCAGATTTTACTTCTCGGGAGAACATCTACAGCTTTAAGATTTCAAATCAAGACGTTATTTCATAATTTTCTTTCACACCTACAAGAGATGCTAATGATTCCTCTAAAACGAAAATTGTTCTTACAAATCCAGAATCTGATATAGTCTTCATAGGTAAAATCTTTAAATTTATCTCCGGGAAGTGTATTGGTTAAACTGCTCCGCTTGATTTGTCCTCAAACCCCCCTGAAATTTCAAAGGAAACCCTAATATTTGATTCATGGTGATGGGTATTTAAGATTCGGCCTGGCCGAACTTACGACCGTATATACTTGTTTGGGATGCGCATGGAATAATTTTTATCGATTATCTTGAGAATGGAAAGACCATCAACCATCATAATAGTCACTTTATATGGCGTTATTGAAGTGTTTGAAGGTCGAAATCGCGGTAATATGAAGAAGAAACATGTATATACGGCCGTAAGTTCGGCCAGGCCGAATCATATGTACCCTCCACCATGGATTGCGTAGAAACTTCAACGAAAGACTGTCATCCACAAACTTCAACTCTCTCGGATGAAATTTGCTAATCCAAGAGGTTCCAAAACCAAATCTCGGGATCGATTTATATGGGGGCTACAAATGATTATGGACTGATATGGACCACTTTTGGCATGGTTGTTAAATATCATATACTACCACAACGTACCAAATTTCAACCAGATCGGATGAATTTTGCTTCTCCAAAAAGCACCGCAGGCCAAATCTGGCGATCGGTTTATATGGAAGCTATATATAATTATGGACTGATAGGGACCAATTCCCGCATGGTTGTTGGATACCATATACTAACATCACGTACCAAATTTCAACCGGATGGGAAGAATTTTGCTCTTCCAAGGTGCTCCGGAGGTCAAATCTGGCGATCGGTTTATATGGGGGCTATATGTAATTATGGACCTATGTGGACCAATTTTTGCATGGTTGTTAGAGACCATATACTAACACCATGTACGAAATTTCAGCTGAATCGGATGAAATTTGTTTCTCTTAGAGGCTCCGGAGATCAAATCTGGGGAACGGTTTATATGAGGGCTATATATAATTATGCACCGATATGGACCAATTTTTGCATGGTCATTAGAGACCATACAATAACATCATGTACCAAATTTCAGCTGAATCGGATGAAATTTGTTTCTCTTAGAGGCTCTGCAAGCCAAATCGGGGGATCGGTTTATATGGGGGCTATATGTAATTATGGACCGATGTGGACCAATTTTTGCATGGTTGTTAGAGATTTTTTTGCTTCTCCAAGAGGCTCCGGAGATCAAATCTGGGGAACGGTTTATATGAGGGCTATATATAATTATGCACCGATATGGACCAATTTTTGCGTGGTCATTAGAGATCATATAATAACATCATGTACCAAATTTCAGCTGGATCGCATGAAATTTTTTTCTCTTAGAGGCTTTGCAAGCCAAATCGGGGGATCGGTTTATATGGGGGCTATATGTAATTATGGACCGATGTGGACCAATTTTTGCATGGTTGTTAGAGACCATATACCAACATCATGTACCAAATTTCAGCCGGATCGGATGAAATTTGCTTCTCTTAGAGGCTCCGCAAGCCAAATCGGGGGATCGGTTTATATGGGGGCTATATATAATTATGGACCGATGTGAACCAATTTTTGCATGGCTGTTAGAGACCATATACTAACACCATGTACCAAATTTCAGCCGGATCGGATGAAATTTGCTTGTCTTAGAGGCTCCGCAAGCGAAATCGGGGGATCGGTTTATATGGGGGCTATATATAATTATGGACCGATGTAAACCAATTTTTGCATGGTTGTTAGAGACCATACACTAACACCATGTACCAAATTTCAGCAGGATCGGATGAAATTTGCTTCTCTTAGAGGCCTCGCAAGCCAAATTTGGGGGTCCGTTTATATGGGGGCTATATGTAAAAGTGGACCGATATGGCCCATTTGCTATACCATCCGACCTACATCAATAACAAATACTTGTGCCAAGATTGAAGTCGATAGCTTGTTTCGTTCGGAAGTTAGCGTGAATTCAACAGACGGACAGACGGACGGACACACTCAGATCGACTCAGAATTTCGACACGACCCAGAATATGTGTACTTTATGGGGTCTTAGATCAATATTTCGATGCGTTACAAACGGAATGACAAAGTTAATATACCCCCCATCCTACACTGAAAAAAAAACATACTCGGTTCCAATGATTTTGTCTTTACCATAAAAAATTTGGTATTGATTCCGAGCCAAAGAAGCGGAGAATACAAGTAAGGATACTTTTAAGACACAATTCTCTTTTAAATTTAGGTTTTGTGTACTTGCTTCTAGGAAGCAAATTTTAATTTTTCGCTTTCTCATCTTTTTTTCTTCATATGCTATCAAAGTCCTTTAAAAACGAGTTAACGGCAACTTTGTTTTCCAAATTAGGACTCGACTTCCAGTAGAAATTATGCTATGTTTGAAGTAAAAAACTTCTTTAAAATAAAGTTTTGAAAAACGTGTTGAACGATTTTTTGCTTTGTAGTCAAGATGCAAAAAGACAACAAATTTAAAGACAATTTCATTAAATTTAAAGAATTTTTCTGAATTATTAAAGTCAAGTTGACCTTAGCCTATACAATTTTTCTTTCATGTTAAGATACCCATTTTTAAGTCAAGTCACTTATTTATAAGGACAATACGACTTCATCGACTTTTGGACAAGGAAAATAACTTTTTTTAGAGAAATGCCTCTTCTATGCTAAGAAAAATTTGTATTCGTATTTTAAAGACATGAAATCTTTGACCTCACGACAATATTTTTTTCAGTGTCCATACGTGGTATATATTAGACAAAAAGGTATGTGTAGGTAAGTCTACAAATAATTACGAATCGATATGGACTTTTGCACGGTACGTAGAGAGCCAGAATTGAAATATGGGGGTCTCTTATATGGGGGCTATATACAATTATGAACTTGATATGGACCAATTTTTGTGTGATTGGGGATCGATTTATGTGAGGGCTATATATAACTATAGACCGATATGGACCTAGTTAGACATGGTTGTTAACGGCCATATACTAGCATAATGTACCAAATTTCAACTGACTCGGATGAAATTTGCTTCTCCAAGAGGCTCCAAAACCAATTCTCGGGCTCGGTTTATATGGGGGCTATATATGATTATGGACTGATATGGACCACTTTCGGCATGGTTGATAAATATCATATACTACCACCACGTACCAAATTTCAACCAGATCGGATGAATTTTTCTTCTCCAAAAGGCACCGGAGTTCAAATCTGGGGATCGGTTTATATGGGAGCTATATATGATTATGGGCTGATATGAACCAATTCCTGCATGGTTGTTGGATACCATATATTAATATCACGTACCAAATTTCAACCGAATCGGATAAATTTTGCCCTTCCAAGGCTCCGGAGGTCAAATCTGGGGATCGGTTTATATGGGAGCTATATATAATTATGGACCGATTTCGACCAATTTTTGCATGGGTGTTTGAGGCCATATATTAACACCACGTACCCAATATCAACTGAATCAGATTTATTTTGGTCTTCCAAGAGGATCCGGAGGTCAAATCTGGTGATCGGTTTATATGGGAGCTATATATAATTATGCACTGATGTGGACCAATTTTTGCATGGTCATTAGAGACCATATACTAACACCATGTACCAAATTTCAGCCGGATCGGATTAAATTTTCTTCTCTTAGAGGCTCCGCAAGCCAAATCTGGGGATCGGTTTATATAGGGGCTATATGTAATTATGGACCGATGTGGGCCAATTTTTGCATGGTTCTTAAGGACCATATACCAACACCATGTACCAAATTTCAGCCGGATCGAATGAAATTTGCTTCTCTTAGAGGCTCCGAAAGCCAAATCGGGGGATCGGCTTATATGGGGGCTATATATAATCATGCACCGATGTGGACCAATTTTTGCATGGTTGTTAGAGACCATATACCAACACCATGTACCAAATTTTATTATTTCGATGTGTTACAAACGAAATGACAAAGTTAATATACCCCCATCCTATGGTGGAAGGTATAAAAAGTTAACATTACCCATTAAAAGTATGAAAAAAGCAAGTTATAAAAAATTGCATTAAAAGAACTTGCTGGGTAGTTAAAATAAAGAACATCATTGGGAGTGCATCTTCTGGAAGTGCTTTTAAAGTTGTGCCTTTGGAAGAACTTTCAAATTTTCTTCAGACAACAGAGTGATTCATATAAATATACTAACGGATGTAAGGCTTAGGTTTAGGTATAGTGGTAACCCAATATTTCAGACTCACTTAGACTCTTCAGTCCAGTGTGATACCACAGGGTGTAAACATTTTAATTTTCATTTTGATATAGCCACCATATCGACTGATTAAAATCCTTTTAAACATGTACTGTATAAATCTGCACAATTTAGAAATCATATGCAAAATGATATTTTCATCTGATTTTTTTTCCTTGTTGAAAAGAGGTTGAAGGAACACTGTGTCTCCGAATATCTTCTACATGAAGTTGTTTTATTCTCAACAATTTCTATAAGAAGCTGCTGCAAGTGGCTGTATAACAGCTTGTTGCGGTTCTCTTTTTTCAGGTGGGGTTATAAAGTCTAGTATATCGCACGTTATCATACTATATCTATCAATGGTTTACATATGTTTAACAAGAATTTGAAATGATATGTTAATACAACATCTCAAACAACAACAACAGCAACGTCTGCAAAGACCCAGAACAACGGTTGCAACACAACTATAACGCGACAGCAACAACACTGCCATCGTCCTCCTCGTCATATATGTATGCAGCTAAAAACAATCCTGGCAATAATGTTCCATACCATACTACACATTAACTTGCCAGAAGGCTATTTTTCCATAGAGCTATTTCTCGCCAGGTCAACATTCAAGATGATAGAAATTTATATAATAAAATCACCTAAAAACGATTTAAAGGCGTTTAAGCTCAATAGTTTTTTACTCTTTGTTCTTAAAGTTTACCAAAACCATGTACGCATTTGGCAAGCTACAAGTAATTGGTAAATCCTATATGTTTGTCAAAGGGTTTGCTGTTTAGGATTTTCTTTTAATTGCACTGAAAACAATCATGCCCAGTTCCAAAGTCTATGTCATTACACTAATTATTTTGGTATTGATTCCGAACCAAACAAGAGAAGAATTGAAAGAAGGACACCAAAGATAATTGAGTATAACAAGATTAAGCATTGTGCTCTTATAAAGAGAAAACAAATGTCAAGGTGTAGAGGGCTATGAGAAAAAAATTGTTTTATTTGTCAATTTTTTCCAAAGCAGCTCTGCCCAGGAATAAATTTAAAACGGCAATATTCACATAAAACCATAATGAATATTTGCTTTAAAATACACATACGTTTTATTTTAATTTTCTATAATCGTTTTGGTATTACTTTTGTGGGTTTTTATTCAGAAATTTATGAAAAACACAAATGTTTTGATATTTTTCGACGCAAACGGCAGTACATTTGAGAGACACGTCGACGCAAACTTTATGATATTTTGTTGGCAGAGTCCTCTGGTGCTTCAGTTTTGCTATAACAAGACTGTATCTTCTTCTCAATTATCTTTGAGGACACATTTAAGCAGTGTTGCCAGTATTGGGGATTTTCCCCCAAATTGGGGATATTTTTTCGTGAATGGGGACGAAATTTCTGAATTGGGGACTTGGGGAATTGTTGGGGAATTTCCATAAATTTGGGAATTTTTGTGGGGATTTTTTTCGAGACATCGATTTAATCTTTTTCAACAAAATGTTATTTCTATAGAAAATTTTTTCGAAATTTTATTTCTATAGAAAATTTTCTCAAAATTGTATTTCTATCGAAAATTTTGTCAAAATTGCATTTTTATCGAAAATTTTGTCAAAATTGTATTTTTATCGAAAGTTTTGTCAAAATTTTATTTCTATCGAAAATTTTGTCAAAATTTTATTTCTATATAGAAAATTTTGTCAGAAGTTTATTTCTATAGTAAATTTATGAAATACCTCTTTGCAAAATCTACCAAAACAACAAAAATTCTACAAATCTACCAAACAATAAAAAAACTTCTATTTCTGGTAGAATTCTACCAACTTTGGCAACATGTTACCCCCCAATTTTACCACTTGAATATTTAGAGGTAAATTTTCGTTCATAAATACAAGGTGACCGAACTCCCATTTTCATATCTCCAGCATTTGGAAAACGATCATCAGCTTCCAGGTGTTGTGGTTCGAAATCTTGATCTTATTGCAGCTTGCTGTATTTGAAAAAAATTAAATTTTTAAAGTATTACTGATTTTCTACAGCAGAGCCTTTTGCTTGCTTTATGTATTTTTTTTTTAATTTTCAAAAATGTATTGGGGATTTTTGTGAAGAATCTAAGTTTAAATTGGGGATTTTTGGGGACAGGAGCCTAAAAAATACTGGCAACACTGCATTTAAGACACAATTCTCTTTTAACCCTATTCGTACTAAGCCGTGACTTTGGATCACTATTGAAATTAAAAGATGCCTATTTGACTTTGAAAAATAATTACCCTAAAATGATACGAAAAGCGTTTCTTATGTCTTTAAACTTGAATTGCCTTTTTAAATTACCCAGCAAAAAAAACGTCGCCGAAAAAGTAGTGAAAATGTTCTTTTTGGATCTGGAAGTGATGCAAAATTGGCGCAGAAGCTATGAATTTAACATGGGCCTGTCATAGGAGGGATGTCTACCATTTCAACAGCCGTTGCACTGAATTTGCATCACTTCTTAAGGTGTGGTCCGAATTCTATGTTTCGGATGTGAATTATAAAATTGTGTCATATTTTGCCAAATAAATAATTTTTAAAATTTTTTTATAATTTTTAATGCATTCTTACGCTTGTCTAAAACGTTTGACCTCAAACATTTTTCTAGAATGGATTTACAATTTTTTTTTTTTTTTGACAAAATTTAAATAATCTGTACTATTTTATTAATTCTTACTCTCTTTCTAACCTACACTGAAAAAAAAGCATATCCGGTTCCAAAGATTTTGTGTTTACTTTAAAAAATTTGGTATTGATTCCGAGCCAAAGAAGCGGAGAATACAAGTAAGGATACTTTTAAGACAAAATTCTCTTTTAAATTTAGGTTTTGTGTACTTGCTTCTAGGAAGCAAATTTTAATTTTTCGCTTTCTCAGCTTTTTTTCTTCATATGCTATCAAAGTCCTTTAAAAACGAGTTAACGGCAACTTTATTTTCCGAATTAGGACTCGACTTCCAGTAGAAATTATGCTATGTTTGAAGTAAAAAACTTCTTTAAAATAAAGTTTTGAAAAACATGTCCTATATTTGAACGATTTTTTGCTTTGTAGTCAAGATGCAAAAAGACAATAAATTTAAAGACAATTTCATTAAATTTAAAGAATTTTTCTGAATTATTAAAGTCAAGTTGACCTTAATTTTTTTCTTTCATGTTAAGATACCCATTTTTAAGTCAAATCACTTAATTATAAGGACAATACGACTTCATTGAAAAGTTTATCGACTTTTGGGCAAGGAAAATAACTTTATTTTAGAGAAATGCGTCTTCTATGCTAAGCTAAATTTGTATTCGTATTTTAAAGACATGAAATCTTTGACCTCACGACAATATTTTTGTTAGTGTATTTGAAACAAAATTATTTAAAATTTCTTAGCGAGTTTTAAAAAATTGAGAATTGAGAATTGCAAGTTTTAAAAAATTGAATCAAAAGAACTTCCTGTGTTGTTAAAATAAACAACACCTTGGGAGGTCATTTTTGGAAGTGCTTTTAAAGTAGTGCCTTTAGAAGAACTTCCAATTGGTTTTGCTGGGTACCTTATAATAAATAAAATATTAACAAGTATTTACAGCAGTAAGTTCGGCCGGGCCGAATCTTAACTACCCACCACCACCATGAATCAAATATTGAATTGATGACAGATGTTCTCCCAAGCTGAGGAGTTCAACCAGTACACCTTCCGAAGATAAATTTAAATATTTTACCTATGTGTACTATATCACATTGGATTTATAAGAACCATTTTAGTAAATGTGCAAGAAAATAACGCCTTGATTTGAAATCTAAAATCTGTAGATTTTCACCCTCATTATTTAAATGATTACGAGAAGCAAAATCTGGAAATTTTACATTCAGTTTCAAGCAAAGTTCATGATCAGTGCGCCTTCTATATATAGCCTCAAATCGGTCTATATGAAGACCTTGCCAAATAGACCGATAAAAACTAAATCCGATACACGTTTTTGTGAGTCTAAAATACCAGTTTAATTACAATTTCAGGTAAATCGGATAAAAACTTCTGTTTCTAGAAATCCAAGGAGTTAAATCGGGAGATCGATCTTATGGGGGCTATACTAAAATATGGACCGATAATCACAGTTTTCGGCACACCTCTTTATGGTTCTAAAATACTTCTAGATTTAAAGTTTCAAGCAAATTGGATACAACTGCGGTTTTTAGAATCCCAAACAATAAAATCATTTCTTGCAAACTTATTTATAGTCCTAAAAAAACCTCTAGATTTTCAATTTCAGGCAACTTGGATAAAAACTATGGTTTCTATAAACCCAAGAAGTAAAATCGGGAGATCGATCTATATGGGGGCTATACCAAAACATGGACCGATACTCACCCTTTTCAGCACACCTTTTTATGGTCTTAAAATAAATCTAGATTTTCAATTTGAGGCAAATTGGATAAAAACTACGGATTATAGCAGCCCAAGAAGTAAAATCGGGAGATCGATCTATATGGGGGCTATACCCAAACATGAACCAATACTCACCATTTTTGGCACACCTCTTCATGGTCCTGAAATACCTCTAGATTTCCAATTTCAGGCAAATTTGATAAAAAACTACGGTTTCTATAAGCCCAAGAAGTAAAATCGGGAGATCGGTCTATATGGGGAATATATCAAAACCTAGACCGATATAACCCATAGACCGATATAGCATATAGTCGGAAATGGATATTTCGATAAGTTACAATCGGTATGACAAACTTTTTATACCCCCGTCACCATTCAATGCTGGTGGTTATAAAGATATTAAATATTAAAAAGTTATAGTCACTACATGGTACCTATCGTTTCTCATGAGACTTGGTGCGAATATGGTTAAATTTAAGTTTTTCATTCATGATTCTAGGAAGCCAATTTTAATCCATTCGTTTTTTCAGGGGTTTTCTTCATGTGTTTTATAAAAACGTTTTTACCAAAACTTATATTTTAAAATTCAGAGTCGACTCCAAGTAGAAATCAAGCCATTTTTCAAGTAAAAACGTCTTTAAAATAAAGTTGAAAACATCTTCCATTTTGCAAACGCTTCTTTGGGTTGTAATCAAGATGCAAAACGTCAGCAAATTTAAAGACTATTTCATTAATATTGAGGAACTTTGTTTGTTTTTCATGTAAAAATACTTAACAAAGCGATTTCATTGAAAAGTTGATCGATGAATGCATTTTGACTGTATGTTGAACCACCAGGAAAATATATGTTCGCTAATTTTAGAAAATTTAAATTATTTTTAGAAAATTTTAACTAAACAACATTACAAACGCGTGATGTCCGCACTTGTAATATTGCCGATATCACAAAAACAAGTATATACAGTAGTATGTACGGCCGGGACGAGTCTTAAATACTCAGGTTAGATTGGTTAAGTGGCAGCTCGATGTATCAGGCTCACTTAGACTATTCAGTCCATTGTGATACCACAGTGGTGAACTTCTCTCTTATCATTGAGTGCTGCCCGATTCCATGTTAAGCTCAATGACAAAGGACCTCCTTTTTATAGCCGAGTCCGAACGGCGTTCCACATTGCAGTGAAACCACTTAGAGAAGCTTCGAAACTCTCAGAAATATCACCAGCGTTACTGAGATTGGATAATCCACTAACCATTCCACCACGGTGGCTCCCTAAATATAATAGTTCCCTTTGAAAATTTCGGTGGAGTTTGCTGACAGATCTTTTCCCAAGTAGATCAGACCATTATGCGTCCCGAAAATAAATGTAAAGATTTTTCCTATGAAGACTAGATCAGATTCTGGATTTATAAGAACCATTTTTTTAGTTTTAGAGGAATCATTAACATCTCTTGTGAGTGTGCAAGAAAAAGATGCAATAACGCCTTGATATAAAATCTAAAATCTTTAGATTTTTACCCCAATTATTTAAATGATTACGAGAAGTAGAGTCTGGAAATTTTACATTCAGTTTCATGGAATTTTCATGACCAGTGCACCTTCTGTACCCTCAAGATGTCAAATCGGCCAGTATATTTTCAATTTGTGGCAGATCGGATAAAAACTAAAATTTCTAGAAACCCTAGTAGTTAAATCGGGAGATCGGTAAAAATGGGGGCTATACACAGTATTCATCACATATAATTGTGGTTCTAGAATCTAGACCCCAAATCAGAGGGCCGGTTTATAAGAGAGCCATATCAAAAGCTGTACCGATACACATATGGTCCTAGAATACCTCTAGATTTTCAATTTCAGGCAAATTGGGTAAAAAATACACATTCTAGAAGCCCAAGAAGTAAAATCGGGAGATCGGTCTATATGGGGATATATCAAAACATGGACGGACAGACAGACATGCTTATATCGTCTTATAATTTCTCCCTGATCAAGAATATACATACATACTTTATTTAACTAACCAACTTTTAAACCGTATTATGGACGAAGCTGTCATCTTGCATATATATTTCATATGTCAGTTAGGAACTTAACTGACGAAAATGTTTCAGTTAAAGTTAACTGGAGAGAAGATATTTGCAATTTACTTTCTGTTAACTGACAGTTAAAGCCTAATGGAGCTACATGAAAATGGCCGTTAGTCGGAAATCGATATTTCGATGTGTTACAAACAGAATGACAAACTTATTATACCCCCATCACCATTCTAAACGGTGATACGGTCAAAATTTGGTCAATATAAACTTGACGTATTCCTTTCAATTTTGCATTTAAAAAACCTGAACACCCCTCATTTTGAAGGTGTGTGTGTGTAGAATGTTGCTCCTATTTTGCTTTTGGAATTCACTCTTCAGTTGTCAAAATGCCGTCCAAGCAAGAAGAGCAGCGTATCAAAATTTTGCTCGAGCTACTCGCACGCAAAGCTGGCAAAATCGCTAAAAGTTGCCAAATCAACCGTTACAAATGTAATTAAAGTGTTTGGGGAACGTTTGTCGACAGCCAGGAAATCTGGATCGGGGGGAAATCGAAAACCGGAAGCCGCTGAGACGACAAAGAGAGTTGCCGGTAGTTTCAAGCGAAACCCCAACCTCTCTCTCCGAGATGCCGCAAATAAGATGGGTGTATCGTCTACAACCGTGCATCGAGCCAAAAAACGAGCCGGACTATCGACATACAAGAAGGTAGTGACTCCAAATCGCGATGATAAACAAAATACGACGGCCAAAGCGCGATCCCGGAGGCTGTCCACGACGATGCTGACGAAGTTTTACTGCGTGGTAATGGACGACGAAACCTACGTCAAAGCCGACTACAAGCAGCTTCCGGGACAGGAGTTTTATACGGCAAAACGAAGGGGAAAGGTAGCAGATATTTTCAAGCACATAAAACTGTCAAAGTGCACGTGGTTCCCAAGGAAAAGAGTCCTCCCAACACGCCAGAGCTCCGCCCAATTGAAAAATACTGGGCTATTGTCAAGCGGAACCTAAAGAAGACCAAAAAAACTGCTAAGGACGAGCAGCAGTTCAAGGCAAATTGGCTTTCTGCGGCGAAGAAGGTGGACAAGGTGGCTGTACAAAATCTGATGGCAGGTATCAAGCGTGAGGCCCGGCAATTCGGATTTGGAAAAGCGAAAGCCTAACTGAATATTTTTCCAGAATTTTATACTAATTGAACTTGAAAAAGAAATTTAATTTGATTTTTTAAATAAACGATTTCACCGATTTACACGCATTTTCCCTTGACCAAATTTTGACCGTCGTTATGGTCGTGGGTATAATAAGTATTACTTTCTGCAAACATGACAATTTCATGAACTAAAATAAAGATAGATTAGCTTTAGTGAAATAGAAGTTCACTTTTTGTCGAGGTTACTTGAAATTTACAGAGGACTTGGGGGGAAGATTTGAAATTAATGTAGGCTACCGAATTGTTATATATTTGGAATGGAAGGGAAGTCCCCCCTCTTGCTCTACTTTGGGCGTTTGTTCTCTGATTTGCTAAAATTGTCCGACTTGCTTGAAATATACAAAGGACGTGAGTGAGGTTATGAAATAAATATGGTGCACAAGATTTTTAGATCCTCTCTACGCTATATTTTGAATCTTGAAGCAAAGCGCCCGATTTTCTTGAAATTTCAGGGAAGGTTTAGGGAAATTAATACAGGGTACATGATTTTTCGATATCTGGTCGGGGAAGGGGATAGTGAAAATGTAAACTTCGTCGATTTACTTGGAATTTATAGGAAACGTGGGGGAGGTTATGAAATGCACATAAGGTACGTTATTTTTCTATATTTGCTTGGGGAGGTGCGTAGGAGTGGAGTAGATTCCTCCTGCCCGATTTTTTCCGATTTTCTTCGAATACGCAGGGAAGTTAGAGGGTTCTTTTCAAATAGGAACTCGGTATATTATTTGCTATTTTCACAGGTTTTTTGCCATATTTTTTAAGTAAAAAACTTTTTTTTTATTATTTTCATCTATGGATTAAACCCTTACAGACTAACAGTAATATATTACATTTATACATATCGTTTGTTAATATATCAAGTATTTAATAATAATGTTATCTTTTTCTTTCTACATTGTATTTCTCTTCTGACAAATCAAGATAATAATAAAATTTATTGAATTCTTTACAAAGACGGCGAAGTGGATCGTTGTTTTCAAAGTTCGTTCGAAAGTATTCAATGTGGAGCAGTTCAAAGTTGCGGGTAGGTCTAAAGGGTACATTGAATGATATGCTGTTAATAAGGAAGTCAGATTTAAATCTTCCGTTAATTAAATCAACCATAAAACAGATATTCAGCATAGTACGTCTACTTTTCAGTGTAGGTAATTTGATGAGCGATAGTCTTTCTTTGTAAGACGGCAAGGTTTGAGGTGTCCAGTTATTCCGACGTAAACAAAACAGTAAAAATTGTTTCTGAACAGATTCAATACGATTGCAATGAATTTGGTACTGTGGTCCCAAAATACAGATCCATATTCCAGGATAGGACGCACAAGTGAAGTATATAAGTTTCTTGTAACAAACGGGTCAGAAAATTCCTTACTCCAGCGCTTGACAAATCCAAATGATCCATAGGCCTTATTTACTGTCATAGAAATGTGAGATCTAAAATTTAGCCTGCGATCCAAAAGTATTCCAAGATCTTTAAAGGATTCAACAGTTTCAAGCGTTGTGCCATTCAAGTTATAATTCGTGTCGATATAATTTAATCTATAAAAAGAGATATGCTTGCATTTCCTTATGTTTCATATTTGATGAGCACCATCTGTACATGCTATTCAGATCAGATTGGAGTAAGGATTGGTCAATCAATCAATTAAATGTACATGGAATTGAGAGAGTGTTTCATTTTCCGGTATGCGTTCGGGAAGGTCATTTTCCCAGTGCCCAATATTTTCTTTTTTTTTAAGAATTCAATTTTTAAAGAATTTTTACTTTTCCCAATTTATTGGGCGAGAAACATAGACTCATTGTATAGTTGAAATATGATGCTTATTTTATTTTATATTTTTTTTTTTTAATTTTAAAAGAATATAGAAAAATTCAAAAGATTAATACAATAAATTGTCAAAATAAAATTCGTCCACTGCCTGAAAATTTATAAAATTTCTGAAACTTCATCTTACCTTTCTTAAGGTAACAAAATTTATGCGAATGTTAAATATTTACGCCATGCTTAGGCGCATGCGATAGGCTCACAATTCAAATGTATTTTGTTTTATCTTATTTTTTTTTTAACTCACGACCCTTGCAGCAGATAAAAAAAGAAAAAAAAGAGGGGCAAAGTAGAAGGAAATTGTTTGCCAACATATTGCTCTTTTCGCTGGACAATGATTATAACTCAAATCCTGGCATAAGGAACAGCAAAACAAATCGTCGCTGAATTTATAATGAGCCATGGCAATTGTTTTCTTTCTATTGATATTGTTTGGTTTCGGTGTTGGTTTCATTATCAGGGAATATCTTCCAGTGGATTGGCGAGCCTATTTGCTATGTGTTGACCAGTAAGTGGAATATGTTTTGAGTTTATTAAGATATTAACTGAACTGTGCTAAGATTTAAGTTTGGTAGACATGCACAAGCATTTTAATTAAGTTTTAATTTTGCTGTGTAATTTTATTGATCACGATTTCTATGGGAAATATTTAGATATCTAGTCTCTGATAACTATATGAAGAGAGGGAAAACCAAAGCCGGTCAATTATTATATTTACAACTAAAGAAAATATTTATGTACTAATAGACTGACTCGTTTATCGATGCCTATTACAAACGCTTAGGTTGGGTAAGATTGAATTTTGGGCTATAAATGTTGAATTTTATGACTAAACGACATTTTGGTTAATATCGGCCCTGTAGTAAATTGTAGATACTTTGGGACTTTGTTATGAATATTTCAGACCATAAATGTAATATTAGAATTTTAAGTGAATTTGATGGAACGTATTTAAGAGAATCGGTTAATATGGTACGATTTCTGAAGTTAAATTTAAAATCTCTACCATTAGATTTGAGTTTTGTAGGAAAATGTTTGTTTAATTCCTAGAGTTAATCTTCTAAGCAAATCGTATGAAAATATCGATCGATATATAATTCAAGGCGTAAATTCTGTAGATGTATACAATGGACCGTTATTGATCAAAATGAATCATTTTATTCGGTCTAAAAGGGGGAATATTAAAAGCAAACTTTTGTGTAAACGGTATTTTATATGAAACAAGTATATACGGCCGTAAGTTCGGCCAGGCCGAATCTTATGTTCCCTCCACCATGGATTGCGTAGAAACTTCTACGAAAGACTGTCATCCACAATCGAAATACTTTGGTTATGGTATCTTAAAACTTCTTAACATCATTTTCTAAATTATGAGTTAGTCCATACGTGGAATATATTAGACAAAAAAGTTATTTATAGTTAAGTCTACAAATAATTACGAATCGATATGGATTTTTTGCACGGTACGTAGAGAGCCAGAATTGAAATATGGGGGTCGCTATATACAATTATGAACTTGATATGGACCAATTTTTGTGTGATTGGAAATCGATTTATCTGAGGGATATATATATATATATATATATATATATATATATATATATATATATATATATATATATATATATATCTAACTATAGACCGATATGGACCTAGTTAGACATGGTTGTTAACGACCATATACTAGCACAATGTACCAACTCACTCGGATGAAGTTTGCTCCTCCAAGAGGCTCCAAAACCAAATCTCGGGATCGGTTTATATGGGGGCTATATATGATTATGGACTGATATGGACCACTTTTGGCATGGTTGTTAAATATCATATACGATAACTACGTACCAAATTTCAAGCAGATCGGATGAATTTTGCTTCTCCAAAAGGCACCGGAGGTCAAATCTGGGGATCGATTTATATGGGAGCTATATATAATTATGGGCTGATAGGAACCAATTCCTGCATGGTTGCTGGATACCATATACTAACATCACATACCAAATTTCAACCGAATGGGAAGAATTTTGCTCTTCCAAGGGGCTCTGGAGGTGAAATCTGGGGATCGGTTTATATGGGGCCAATATATAATTATGGACCGATTTCGACCAATTTTTGCATGGGAGTTTAAGGCCATATATTAACACCACGTACCAAATTTCAACTGAATCAGATGAATTGTGGTCTTCCAAGAGGCACCGGAGGTCAAATCTGGTGATCGGTTTATATGGGGTCTATATATAATTATGGACCGATGTGGACCAATTTTTGCATGGTTGTTAGAGACCATATACTAACACCATGTACCAAGTTTCAGCCGGATCGGATGAAATTTGCTTCTCTTAGAGGCCTCGCAAGCCAAATTTGGGGGTCCGTTTATATGGGGGCTATACGTAAAAGTGGACCGAAATGGCGCATTTGCAATACCATTCGACCTACATCAATAACAACTACTTGTGCCAAGTTTCAAGTCGATAGCTTGTTCCGTTCGGAAGTTAACGTGATTTCAACAGACGGACGGACGGACGGACATGCTCAGATCGACTCAGAATTTTACCACGACCCTCAATATATATACTTTATGGGGTCTTAGGGCAATATTTCGATGTGTTACAAACGGAATGACAAAGTTAATATACCCCCCATCCTATGGTGGAGGGTATAAAAAGAAGTATGAATAAGCAAATCGAGATTTGAAAGCCTAAACTGGCATTTCAATTATTTTAAAACCAAATTGGCTGTAGCACTTAATTGTGCCTGCAAAGGATAGCAAACCACACTTTTCGGTCAAGGGCGATTTTAAGCGCCGCACAGAGGGGCGAAATCCCAAAAAATGGGGATTAATTGAAAAATGAATTCTTTTTGTTTTTTTGAAAAATACTTAGTATCCGATTAAAGTATATAAAATTCTACATTACTACTGAAAATGTCAATGTCATATGTTGCTTACTGTCAAGCTGCATTGTGATAAAGTTAAGTAATTTTTAAGCTATTCGCTTAAAGTAGGGTTTTTTTTGAAATTCGGTATATTTTGGAGCTTAATACTCGTATATTGTTTTTCGCAAATCAAAAGTAATAATTTCACTATAGAATCTACAACCTCAGGAATTTTAGCGTTGTTCTACAAAAATTGTGTAAACAAAAAATGTGTATAAATATTTTGAAAAAAATATTTAAAATGTGTCTAAATTTTGGCTATTTTCAAAATATTCTTGGATATTTAAATATGAATGGTGTCACTTGGCGTTAGGATATTAATGTTTTAACAATTTACAATTCCTAGGCTTTCATATTAAATAATAAAATGTTGCGCGTTTTTGCGGGATTTTTATACCCTGCTCCACACTGTGGAACAGGGTATTATAAGTTAGTGCATATATTTGCAACACCCAGAAGGAGACGAAATAGACACATGGTGTCTTTGGAAAAATGCTCAGGGTGGGCTACTGAGTCGATATAGCCATGTCCGTCTGTCCGTGAACACATTTTTGTAATCAAAGTCTAGGTCGCAGTTTTAGTCCAATCGACTTCAAATTTTGCACAAGTATGTGTTTTGGCTCAGAATAGATCCCTATTGATTTTGGAAGAAATCGGTTCAGATTTAGATATAGCTCCCATATATATATTTCGCCCGATATGGACTTATATGGCCCCAGAAGCCAGAGTTTTAGCCTAATTTGCTTAAAATTTTAAACAAGAAGAACAATTAGTACTATAGTCAAGTGTGCCAAATTTTATTGAAATCGGTTCAGATTTAGATATAGCTCCCATATATATCTTTCGCCCGATATGGACTAATACGGTCCCAGAAGCCAGAGTTTTACCCCAATTTGGTTGAAATTTTGCACAGGGAGTATAATTAGCATTGTAGCTATGCGTGCCAAATTTGGTTGAAATCGGTTCAGATTTAGATATAGCTCCCATATATAGCTTTCGCCCGATTTACACTAATTTGACCACAGAGGCCAATTGTTTGCTCCGATTTAGTCGAAATTTTGCACAGGGAGTATAATTAGCATTGTAGCTATGTGTGCCAAATTTGGTTGAAATCGGTTCAAAAATAGATATATCTCCCATATATCGCTTTCGCCCGATTTATACTCATATGACCACAGAGGCAAATTTTTAACTCCGATTTAGTTGAAATTTTGCACAGGGAGTAGAATTAGCATTGTAGCTATGCGTGCCAAATTTGGATGAAATCGGTTCAGATTTAGATATAGCTCCCATACATATGTTTTTCTGATTTCGACAAAAATGGTCAAAATACTATTTTTCTTGTATATCGCCACTGCTTAGTCGAAAAGTTGTAAAAATGACTCTAATTTCCCTAAACTTCTAATACATATATATCGAGCGATAAATCATAAATAAACTTTTGCGAAGTTTCCTTAAAATTGCTTCAGATTTAAATATTTCCCATATGTATACCCTTCACCTATACTGTGGTACAGGATATAATAAGTTTGTGCATTTGTATGTAACGCCAAGAAGGAAAACTCGGAGACCCATCGTTTAGTGTACCGATCGTCTTAGAATTAAATTCTGAGTGGATTTAGCGATGTCCGTCTGTCTGTCTGTTCATGTATTTTTGTACGCAAAGTCCAGGTCGCAGTTTAAGTCCAATCGTCCTCAAATTTGGCATAGGGTAATTTTTTGGGACAAAGACAATCGCTATTGATTTTGGAAAAATCGGTTCAGATTTAGATATAGCTGCCATATATATTTATCCCCGATCTTGTCATAATTGGCGTGTTTATCCACCGATGTTCTTCAAATTCAGTAGATCCGAATATTTTATGAGTCTCGAAAAACTTGCAAAATATCAGCCAAATTGATTCAGATTTAGATATAGCTCCCATATATATCTTTCGTCCAATTTGCACTTATATGGCCTCAAAAGCCAAAATTTTGCTGTGATTTAGTTCAAAATTTGCACAAGAAGTACGTTTAATAATATCGGTATGTTTACCAAATTTTGTTTAAATCGGTTCAGATTTAGATATAGCTCCCATATATATATTTGGCCCGATTTGCACTTATATGGCATCAAAAGCCAGAGTTTTGCCGTGATTTGCTTCAAATTTTGCACGAGAGGTACGTTTAATAGTAAAGTTGTTTATGTGTGCCAAATTTGGTTAAAATCGGTTCAGATTTAGATATAGCTCCCATATATATCTTTCACCCGATTTGGACTTATATGGCCTCAAAAGCCATGACTTGCTTCAAGGAGTACGTTTTATAGTATCGGTAAGTGTGC
This sequence comes from Haematobia irritans, assembly GCF_050003625.1. Classification (NCBI taxonomy): domain Eukaryota; kingdom Metazoa; phylum Arthropoda; class Insecta; order Diptera; family Muscidae; genus Haematobia; species Haematobia irritans. The sequence goes on along the minus strand of NC_134399.1, from coordinate 64,196,336 downwards.
CAATTTTGGTTAAGTCGGTTCAGATTTAGATATAGTTCCCATATATATCTTTCGCTCGATTTACACTCATATGACCACCGTGGCCAATCTTTTACTCCGATTTACTTGAAATTTTGCACAGGGAGTAGAATTAGCTATGCGTGCCAAATTTGGTTGAAATCGGTTCAGATTTAGATATAGCTCCCATATATATGTTTTTCTGATTTCGACAGAGGGGCCAAATGTCTACTCCCATTTACGTGAAATTTTGCAGAGATAGCAGAGTTATTATTCTAACTATGCATGTCAAATTTAATCAAAATAGGTTCAGATTATATAGCTACCATATATATGTACACCAGAGTTGGGAAAATATGGTAGACTATTTCATATTTTAGACCCATTTGCAATGGGATATTCCTCGGTTTATACAAATATGGCCAAATTCCCACACTTTACACTAAATTCTGTGATGATTTCTTCATATCTTAGTCATATCCTACACACTGTAATGCCAGACTTTCCACAGAACGGTTGAGTTTTAAATAAGTCGCCCGACTTGACCAAATAATATATCACAACCCACACTTGACCACATATCTTGGCAAGATCTAACCAATATGCTTGTAAAATCGTCACTGCTGAGTAGCAAAAATTGTAAATGTTACTCAAATTGTCCTATATCTCAAATACATAAGTATCGTCTGCTAAATCATAAATGCTCTTTTGTACAATTGCATTAAAATTTCTCTCGCTTCATATTTCCCATATTTTTGTATTAACATTGTGTTTCATTCCAGGGCGTTAGCCGATATCGATTTTAATTCTAGAGATTTTGTAGAAGTACAAAAAATTATTTCCATTATAAGTATTTGTATCTGGAAATGCAAACCTTTATATAGCCCTCCCAGCAAATTTGAAGTAGTTGAGATGGTAACACAAATGTTGGTCTACATGGTGGTGAAGGGTATAATATAGTCGGCCCCGCCCGACTTTAGACTTTACTTACTTGTTTTCCTATATGTTACTCAAAAATGTATTCTACATACATGAATTTTTAATTCAATGTTAGAACAAAGCTATTTACTTCCAAGCCCTTATCATAGTAGAAGATAAAATATCGCATGCTCTTTATTCTATTAAATGTTCAAAATGCCTCCCAAAAATAGGCAATAACTTATTATATAAGCAAATGAGGTTGTTGTCTGAACTAGTAAAATACCCAGAGTATGTACGACAATAGATGTCGCTTTAGCAGTTTGTGTTTTTCATGATTCATAAATTGACGCCTTCAAACAATATACAATTTGACAAAAAAATTTACGCCTTCATCATAAAGCATTTCGACTTGTTAATAAACAATATGCAATTTTAAATTGACAACAAAATTGCAATACATTTCATGGGAATCAACAATTGTATTTTAATTTGTTGAATAGATAATTTGTCCCTGAAATATGCTGTTCTAAATAAAATTTCACAATAAATATCAAATAATTCACGACATAACAATTATTCATTCTAAAAGCCCGATATCTGGCAAAAAAAATTATGTTATGGTAAAAGGACTAAGGCTATGGTCACACAAGGCAAATATTTGACCAAAATGAGTGTCCAACATTTTTCCAAAACCATTTTCCAAATATCTCGAGATATGATTTTTGGAAAATAATCTTACCATTATTTTATATATCCAATATGAGCTAAACCTGTTTGCTGGTTTGGCTGTGGCGACGGATTCTTTTTCGATTTCGGTCAAATATTTGCCCAGTGTGACCATAGCATAAGTGGATAAAATTACTCTTTTGGAATGTAATGACGGAAAGCTTTTATTTATTTACGAATTAAACATATCGTTATTAAACATATCAAGTCACAAGCTACATGAACGTAGACATTTTTTTCTCATTTATTCCAATTTGGCGTACGACTAAACCCAGATTGTGGTAACGGATATTTTCGTGGGTAGCCCTAATATTTATAAAGTCCTTTACATTCTGCAGGGGATATAAGAGCTTAGGCTTTCTGTGAGTCAAAAACTTTTTACTCAGTTTTGTAAAAATACCATATGACTGTTCTCAACTTTGTGTAGGGGATAGTAAGAATTTTGACATCACTTTGTAAATTTTTGACGTTTGTAAATATCGGACACGACGAATACGGCACACAATTTATGCACAACGATGTGTTTTCGGTCGATTTTAACGTGTTTGTATCACGGTTGCCACTCGTGCCAAAAACCTACCAAAATTTGAAGAAAACATAAAATGTGTCAAATTAAAAAAAAGAACCGTATTTTAAAGTCAAAAATTCATATCTATAGACAATTTTGTCAACATTTTTTTTCTATAGGAAATGTTGTTAAAATTTTATTTTCATTCGTTTTGTTTTGTTATTATTGGTTTTGTTCTTTAAGCATTGTTGTTGATTTTTTATTTCAGCTTAAAACCATACATTGACTAAACTACAAGTGTAGCTTAACCAACAGAGAAAAATAATGTTTGTCAAATTTATTTGGGCAAAGCCCTATAGACTGGTGGCAAAGGAAAAGAGAGAGTTTGTATGAATTTATTTCGGCATAAGCCGGCTATCATACAAAACCCTTTTTCGGAAGGTTCAAGTGTGGTTCATTGTTGGGTTTAATGAACTGCCTGAATTTATTCTGATAATTGGTTGATAGTTTTGCTGCAAGTAGAGGATGCTGATGAGGAATGTGGTAATTCCGAAACGTGCGTCCATCCTACCATCTTGCAGTCTATGGGGCTTTGCCCAAATAAATTTGACAAACATTCTTTTCCTCTGTTGGTTAAGCTACACTTGTATTTTAGCCAATGTATGGTTTTAAGCTGAAATAAAAAAAAAATTTATTTCTATAGAAAATTTTGTAATTTTTTTCTATAGAAAATTTTGTCAATATGTTATGTCTATAGAAAATTTTATCAAAATCTTATTAATAAATAAAATTTTGTCAAAATTTTTTCTATTGAAAATATCGTCAACATTTTTTATTTCTATAGATTTTTTTAAATTTTATTTCTATAGAAATTTTTTTCAAAATTTTATTTCTATACACTCAAAAAAAAGTGAACTCTCTATTTCACTAAAGCCAATTTAACTTTATTTTAGTTCATGGAATTATTATGCTTGGAGAAAGTTTTCTTTACTCGAATAATTTTTTGCGTACGTTAGTTAAATTAACTAAAAAGCGGGAAAAAATTATACACAAATTAAGCATAAAGATTTACTAAATTCATATTTCTCACAAAATAGTTCATTATTTTTTTAAATTTGTAAATTTTACTAAAAATGCGTTCATCATGAACTTCGTATGTCACTAAAGACATTTTTTTTTCCTTCAAACTACAAAATTTTCTTCAACAAGTGAAAACAATTATTTATGTCTAATAATTTTTCCTGAATTTGTCGAAAAATATTTACTTATTTTTGTCATATCGGCGTGATGCCAGCGTTTGTAATACTGTTTAGTTAAAATTTTCTAAAAATATTCAAAATTTTCTAAAATTAACCCAAAGTTTTCTTCCTGGTTTTTCAGTGTAGTATCAACATTTTATTATACCCTCCACCATAGGATGGGGGGTATATTAACTTTGTCATTCCGTTTGTAACACATCGAAATATTGCTCTAAGACCCCATAAAGTATATATATTCTGGGTCGTGGTGAAATTCTGAGTCGATCTGAGCATGTCCGTCCGTCCGTCCGTCCGTCCGTCCGTCCGTCCGTCCGTCCGTCCGTCCGTCTGTTGAAATCACGCTAACTTCCGAACGAAACAAGCTATCGACTTGAAACTTGGCACAATTAGTTATTATTGATGTAGGTCGGATGGTATTGAAAATGGGCCATATCGGTCCACTTTTACGTATAGCCCCCATATAAACGGACCCCCAAATTTGGCTTGCGAGGCCTCTAAGAGAAGCAAATTTCATCCGATCCGGCTGAAATTTGGTACATGGTGTTAGTATATGGTCTCTAACAACCATGCAAAAATTGGTCCACATCGGTCTATAATTATATATAGCCCCCATATAAACCGATCCCCAGATTTGGCTTGCGAGGCCTCTAAGAGAAGCAAATTTCATCCGATCCGGCTGAAATTTGGTACATGGTGTTAGTATATGGTCTCTAACAACCACGCAAAAATTGGTTCACATCGGTCCATAATTATATATAGCCCCCATATAAACCGATCCCCTGATTTGACTTGCGAGGCCTCTAAGAGAAGCAAATTTCAACCGATCCGGCTGAAATTTGGTACTTGGTGTTAGTATATGGCCTCTAACATCCATGCAAAAATTGGTCCACATCGATCTATAATTATATATAGCCCCCATATAAACCGATCACCAGATTTGACCTCCGGAGCCTCTTGGAAGACCAAAATTCATCTGATTCAGTTGAGATTTGGTACGTGGTGTTAATATATGGCCTCAAACTCCCATGCAAAAATTAGTCGGTATCGGTCCATAATTATATATAGGCCCCATATAAACCGATCCCCAGATTTGACCTCCAGAGCCCGTTGGAAGAGCAAAATTCTTCCCATTCGGTTGAAATTTGGTACGTGATATTATTATATGGTATCCAACAACCATGCAGGAATTGGTTCCTATTAGTCCATAATTGTATATAGTTCCCATATAAACCGATCCTCAGATTTGACCTCCGGTGCCTTTTGGGGAAGCAAAATTCATCCGATCTGCTCGAAATTTGGTACGTGGTGATAGTATATGATACCACAACCCAAGTAATTCGATTGTGGATGACAGTCTTTCGTAGAAGTTTCTACGCAATCCATGGTGGAGGGTACATAAGATTCGGCCTGGCCGAACTTACGGCCGTATATACTTGTTTCTATAGAAAATGTTGTCAAATTTTTATTTCGATAGAAAATGTTGTCCAAATTTTATTTATATAGAGTATTTTATCAAAATTTTATTTTTGTAGAAAATATTGCCAAAATTCTATTTCTATAGAAAATTTTGTCAAGATTTTATTTTTGTAGAATTTTCTTCAGAATTTTATTTCTAAATTTTTTTTTTTCAAAATTTTATTACTGTAGTGTCGAAAATTTATTTCTTTAGAAAATTTTGTCAAAATTTTATTTCTATGGAAAATCTTGTCAAGATTTTATTTCTATAGAAAATTTTGTCAAATTATATTTCTATAGAAAATTTTGTCAAAATTTTCTATCTATAGAAAAGAACTACCACTGAGTTAGGGAGGAATGTTTTGTAAAGTCTACCAAAACATCAAGATTTCTACCAATCTACCAAAAGAAACAAATTTACCATTTTTGTTTAAAAAAAAAACTTCTCATGACATTTGCCACTTGACTTGACTTGGTTTCAATGTACACTGATCTTCCGAACAATTTTTTTGTTACATTGAAAATAAAATAGTAATAACTATCATGCGCAGTGATGAAAATCAACCCTGCAAAATTACTACAAAAATTGAGTAAGATTTGAATTTATGGTATCAATGACCCACCCTGTTAAATTTGAAACCTATTTGAATTCATACCACTTTCAATTCCACTAATCTTTGAATTAAACTGACTCTAGACCGTTTCTACATTGGCGTGTTTGACGTTTAGAGTTTAAAGAAATTCACAGAAAACTACATCCAGTGTAGGATTAAATGAACTATATGATTTCAACGGTGTTTTATCTACCTTTCTTGTCGAGGATTTTTAAAGCTTCTCTAATTGGCAGTGCTGCCGCTACTACTTCAATCGAAGTATTTTGCTTCATTTTCACAAAATTTACTTCCTCACTCCTTCTTCCAAAAATCTGCTTCACTTTTTTTCTGCTTCAAATTTTTAAATTTTTCCCCATATTACCTATTTGTTTTTCCTATTCCTTTAATTACGATGAACATAGCGGTTTTAATCATTGAATTATTAACCGATGTGGACCATACTTGTTAGAGACCATATACTTACACCATGTACCAAATTTCAGCCGGATCGGATTAAATTTGGTTCTCTTAGAGGCTCCGCAAGCCAAATCAGGGGATCAGTTTATATGGGGGCTATATATAACTATGGACTGATGTGGACCAATTTTTGCATGGTTGTTAGAGATCATATGCTGAAACCATGTACCAAATTTCAGCTGGATCGGATGAAATTTGCTTCTCTTAGAGGCTCCGTAAGCCAAATCGGGGGATCGGATTATATGGGGACTATATATAATTATGAACCGATGTTGAAAAATTTTTGCATGGTTGTTAGAGACCATATACTAACACCATGTACCAAATTTCAGCCGGATCGGATGAAATTTGCATCTCTTAGAGGATCGGCAAGCCAAATCGGAGGATCGGTTTATATGGGGGCTTTGTATAATTATTGACTGATGTGGACCAATCTTTACATAGTTGTTAGATACCATATACTTACACCACGTACCAAATTTCAACCGCATCGGATGAATTTTGCTCCTCCACGAGGCTCCGGAGTTCAAATCTGGGAATCGCCTCATATGGGGGCAATATATAATTATGGACGGATATGGACCAATTTTTGCATGGTTGTTAGAGACCACATACTAACACCACGTATCAAATTTCAACCGGATCGGATGAAATTAGCTTCTCTTAGAGGATTCGCAAATCTGGGTGTCCGTTTATATGGGGGCTATACGTAAAAGTGGACCGATATGGCCCATTTGCAATACCATCCCACCTACATCAATAACAACTACTTGTGCCAAGTTTCAAGTCGATAGCTTCTTTCGTTCGGAAGTTAGCGTTATTTCAACAGACGGACGGACATGCTCAGATCGACTCAAAATTTCACCACGACCCAGAATATATATAATTTATGGGGTCTTAGAGCAATATTTCGACGTGTTACAAACGGAATGACAAAATTAATATACCCCCATCCTATGGTGGAGGGTATAATAAAATTAATTCTATTGTTTTGTTTTCAAAAATGTATGCTACTTCAATTTTATTCAATCTGCTCCACTTTTTTCCAAAATCTACTTCACTCAATTTTTCATTAGCGGCAGCACTGCTAATTGGTTTCACATGTATATCTGGTCTTTCGAACTCGCCTACTCATTGCCACAGGAGAGAAGCCATCTGTGGCATCACAATAGTATAAATGCACCTGAAATAACGGGCTGTCACTATATCTATCCTAAAGCTATGGTCACACTAGGCAAATATTTGAGCAAAATTAGTGTCAAAATTTTTCTAGAATAATTATCGAAACATCTGTGTATGGTTTTTGGAAAATAACCCTACGATGATGTTATATATCCAATATGAGCTCAAAATGTTTGCTGATTTGCTTATGGCGACGGTTTCTTTTTCGATTTCTGTTAAATATTTGCCCAGTGTTACCCTGGCATAAGTCTTATGAAATGATGTAACAAAAATGATAAACGTCTTCATTTGTGTATCCTAGCCCTACCTCTTCGTCCTTTTATTTTAAAATTATGACATTGAAGTTTCAATTATTAACTTGTCTTCATTAAATTTGAAACTTTCGACATGGAAACATCTATATTCGGTCAAATCATATGCACCTCTACCACACTGAAAAAAATATTGTCGTAGGACCAAAGATTTCATGTCCTTAAAAAAACGAATGCGAATTTTGCCGCATTTCTCTGTTATAAAGTTTTTTCCTTCTCAATGAAGTCGTTTTGTGCTTATAATTAAATGATTCGACTTAAAAGTGGGTATCATTGACTTTAATAATTCAGAAAAATTCTTTAAAATTAATGAAATTGTCGTTAAATTTTTTTGCATCTTGACTACAAAGCAAAAAAAGTGTTCAAAAATAGGACATAATTTCTACTGGAAGTCGAATTTTTCCATTGTAAAAAAATTGCGGATGCGTCTTGTTTGAACACCTGTTTCTATATGAAGGAGTTGCCAGATCGAATTTAACATGTGTTCATAACAGAGATGGAAGTGTCCAAAACACTTAACTTTTTTCTGTTTATCCCGCGCTTTTTGTGCTAGGCTAAGAAGTTTCCGAACTGCTCTCGTACTTGAATTCTCCGCTTCTTTGGCTCGGAATCAATACGAAAATCATTAAGGTAGACAAAAAATCTTTGGAACCGGGCATGTTTTTTCAGTGCATGGGTTGAGTGCAAATTTCTAATAAAGATTGTCACATTGGATGGTAACAGTTGTCGACGAAAAGGTATTTTTCTTAGCATTCTTAACATTATCTTCTAAATTGTCAATTAGTTCATATGGAGTCCATGTTAGATAAAGGAAGAAAGAAAGGAAAGTTTTCTTTTCTGAGAAAAGAAATTTTAGACAAACAAATTTTTCTTTTGACGCTAAAAATTGTTCATTGAAAGCAAAAAAAAGGATTTAATTCGTTTGTCTTAAATTTCGTTTCGTTAATTACCATGCTTGAATGAATATCTAATATTTTTATATAAAGACTGCTAGGGTATGATAAACTTTGAGATTTTTTCGATGTACTTTTCGCTAATGATTAATTCCACATTAGATAATTTTTTATAAATTTATAATTTTCTATTCACACTGTAAATTTCCTAATCTTTCTTCTAACCTCAATGTCGAGCTTAATTTATTTAATTTATCAGTTTATCAACCCTTATAGAATGTATAATATAACCGAAGATGTATTTTAGAAAAATTCGAAACTCATTTAGTTTGGGAGATCTTTTAAACTGAGAAAGTAACATTTCATGGTGGATCACCTACATGCAAAAAATTCGTTGGGAAAATTGGTATTGCCAATTTTTTGAATTTGTTACTGTTCTTGAATTTCTTGTATAGATTCAAATTTCAATTCAAAAAATGTTTGTCTTTGTATCAGGTTAGGTTAGGTATAGTGGCGGCCCGACAATTCAGTCCATTGTGATACCACAGTGGAGAACTTCTCTCTTATCATTGAGTGCTGCCCGATTCTATGTTAAGCTCAATGACAAGGGACCTCCTCTTTACAGCCGAGTCCGAACGGCGTCCCCCATTGCAGTGAAACTACTTAGAGAAGCTTTGAAACACTCAGAAATGTCACCAGTATTACTAAGGTGGAATAATCCGCTGCTGAAAAACGTTTTGGTGTTTGGTCAAAACTGGGTTTGAACTTACGACATGGCGGGCATGCTAACCACTGCACCATGGTAACTCCCTTTATGAATTCAGCCATGTGAATTCAAATCGATGATTTGACAGGGGCATAGGAAAAGAGATATGTTTTGTTTCCAATTTATTTCGGCATAAGCCGGCTATCAATGTAAAACCTTTTTTCGGAGGGTTCAAGTGTGGTTTTTGTTGGGTTTAATAAACTGCCTGAATTTATTCTGATAATTGGTTGATAGTTTTGCTGCAAGTAGAGGATGCTGATGAGGAATGTGGTAATTCCGAAACGTGCGTCCATCCAACCATCTTGCAGTCTATAGGGCTTTGCCCAAATAAATTTGACAAACATTCTTTTCCTCTGTTGTTTAAGCTCATTTTCTGAGGTTTTCTGAGAGGTTTTATTCCACAATTATGACATATCTTGGGGATATTGTACTATGAAATGCCGCACATCTTTTCCAAATGATGCGAACAGTTTCAAATCCATATATGTATGTACAATTACGTTTTTTCTGTTTCGGTTATACCCAAAAGTTGTATTTGTAATAAATTGTTTATGTAAAAGGGAGCATCAGATATTTACAACTAAAATTATTTGTTTGCTTTAAATGAAGTTCCTTTGATTTTGCTTGTGTGCGCACTACAATCTTGTCTATAAATATACTATATGCGTTACTTGTAGGTTGATAGCTAAAGCGGTACATGTTGATTGGCAAATTGACTCATATTGGGCCACATAACTCCAGGCTGTGGTCCCGCAAATCTGCAAACTTATTGGCTGTTCAAAATAAATACTCGTATCTTTTCGGCATGAAGGCGATAATAACATAGTATAGAGGCAATAATAGAAATATACTACAAAATTTTTTTTCTGATTCAATCACGAAATTAATTGATCCAATTAATTTTTTAATTGAAATGTTTTCAATCACTGAAATGATAATATCAATTAAAAAATTAATTGAAGGTCAAATAATTGATCCAATTCAAAAATTAATTGATACTATTAATTTTTGTTTCAACTAAAAAATTTGTTGATTCAATAAAATTTTTAATTGAATATTTTTTTAAAACTCAATTAAAAATTTAATTGGAAGAAATATATACGGCCGTAAGTTCGGCCAGGCCGAAGCTTATGTACCCTCCACCATGAATTGCGTAGAAACTTCTACTGAAGACTGTCATCCACAATCGAATTACTTGGGTTGCGGTAACACTTGCCGATTGCAAGGTATCTTAAAACTTCCTAACATCGTAATATATACCACATAGTCCATACGCGGTATATATTAAACAAAAAAAGGCCGATTTAATAGTTATATAATTAAGTTTAAAGTTTCTATAGACATAAAATTTTGACAAAATAAAATTTTGACAACATTTTCTATAGAAGTAAAATTTGGAAAAAAAATTTCTATAGAAATAAAATTTGGATAAAATTTTCTATAGAAATAAAATTCTGACAAAATTTTCTATAGAAATAAAATTTTGACAAAATTTTCTATAGAAATAACAGTTTGACAATGTTTTCTATGAAAATAAAATTTTGGTAGATTATTTTTGGCTCGAGTGGCAACCATGGTTATGAACCGATAAGGACCAATTTTTGTGTGATTGGGGATCGCCTATATATAACATTAGACCTATATGGACCAATTTTGGCATGGTTATTAGCGTCCTTATACTAACACCACGTTGCAAATTTCAACCGGATCGGATGAATTTTGCTCCTCTAAGAAGCTCCGGAGATCAAATCTGGGGAACGGTTTATATGGGGGCTATATATAATTATGGACCGATATAGACCAATTCTTGCGTGCTTGTTGAAGACCACATTCTAACACCACGTTCCAAATTTCAATCGGATCGGATGACTTTTGCTCCTCTAAGAGGTCCCGGAGTTCAAATCTGGGGATCGGTTTATATGGGGGCTATATATAATTATGGGCCGATGTGGACCAATTTTTGCATGGTTGTTAGAGACCATATACTAACACCACGTACCAAATTTCAGCCGGATCGGATGAAATTTGCTTCTCTTAGAGCAATCGCAAGCCAAATTTGGGGGTCCGTTTATATGGGGGCCATAAGCGTAGGAAGGCCTCTGGGGAGGGGGCTTAGACCCCCAGAAAAAATTTAGCCCCCCCAGAATTTGAAAACCTATTTACGATTTTACATTTTTATAAAAATTAAACAAGTATATACAACCGCACAAAGTTCCCCTAAAGACTTTCATGCACAGTTGCCGATGCCAATGTTTGAAGTCTGATATTTATGAAATAGAGCTGTGATTGATCTTATTGTTTAACTAACAGCCTATTTCTGTATGTCGAACGAGTTCAATCGACCGACTGAAATGCATAGAAACAGCTGTTTTTTGGTTATAAATTCAGCTGTTTGTTTCCATTTTAGTAGATAGACAGAGCTCATTCGACATAGAGAAACAGGCTGCAAAGCTCCTTTACAATCCTAAACAATATAATATTGTTTAGTCTGGTTTAGTCATCTTAATTAAAAAATTGTGATTGGTATTAAAACTATTCTTTCATAAATTAATATCTTAATAATGATGCAAAAAAGCGTCGCCAAAAAAGAAGTGAATATGTTCTTTTTGGGTCCGGAAGTGGTGCAAAATTGACGGAGAAGCGATGAATGTAATAGGAACTCGTCATAGAACGAATGTCCACCGTTTCAACAGCCGTTGCAATAAATTTGCATCACTTCTTATGCGCTTTACAGACTATCAGTTATTCCGGACGGAATGTCGGTGTTTGTAAAGAATCTTACAGCGCGTCGGATCGATACGACTTGTCGGCGATGAGTAAATAATCGGTAAATGTGTTATCGATCCAATAAACATGCAGCAGTATCGATTGTGCCTTCGGACTTAACTTATAATGTGCACAATATATGGGATATGTTCGACACGAGCACTGTCGTCCGGAATAACTGATAGTCTGTAAAGCGCATTACGGTGAGATCCGAATTCAGAGTCTTGAATGTGAATTAATATATTTTCCCAAAAAAATAATTTTTATTTATTCGTTTTTATTTGATTTTTGGTCGACCTTTTGTTAGAATTATATAAATATTTATAAAGACCTCGAGCTTCAAGAAACAGTAATTTATAATAATTTTTATATTTTTTTATGATTTTTAATGCATTGTAACGCTTGTTTGAATATTTTCAAAAATCATCGATTTTTCTATAATGGATTTAGCATTTTTGTGGCAAAATTTGAAGAATTTTCACCATTTTATTTATTCTTACTCTTTTTTTAAACTATTTGAAAAAAGGAAACAAAAATTACGCATTAAAATATTAAAAAAACTGAAATAAAAAACGTCCTTCCCCCCCTAGGAATGACAAAGTTAATATACCCCCATCCTATGGTGGAGGGTATAAAAATGGTCGTGAAATTTGTTTCTGTGAATCATTAAATGTAGATTGAGGACGCATTTGTTTACTTAGGATCGCATTAAAGTCATTACACTGGCTGATAAGCATTAACATGTCATTCAGATAATGGTCATTCTCGAATCCTAATAGATCTCAAAACTATTAAAATATTCTAGAGATACTGAAAAGATATATCCTTAAAATGCCAATGCGAGGTTTCCTTAGCCTAGAAGACACATTTTGCTAATACAAAACTTATTTATTTGATCCATTTATTTATTTGATGAAAATGTTTTGTCCTTAGAGTTAGGTGATTGGATCTTTCTTCAAAGGAAAATTTCATTGCGCCAAGCACAAATTGGGTTCAATAAATCTCAAAAATTATACATATTTATGAAATAATCTTCAAAAGAATTTTAAGGAATCAATACCAAATAATTTAAGTAAGGACAAATCCTTTGCAACAGGATAAGCTTTTTTCAGTGCGGACATGTCAGGATGTTATTACACTTTCATCATGTGTTCCATCTCCTTTACTCATCATGTGACCATCTCCATTATTATTAAACGTTTGTAATCAAGCATTAAAAAATATGACATATTATCATATAATTATTTAAAGCTTTCTACCAAAACTTAAATTAAGTTCTTTGTTAAAATCATTGATCTTGATACTATTATTATGATATTTTGTTTAGTTTAAAATATTTATTTTTTGTATGCAAAAACATATGCAAATAAGCAAGTGATATTTTTATAAACAAAGTTGGAGGAATTTGGTTTCTGGAATTTCTTCTAATTTTAAGATTTTGCTCAATTAATTAACTTCTAGCTATAAGATAAATGAGGCGTAGACAAACTGAAAAGAAAAACAAGTATATACGGCCGTAAGTTCGGCCAGGCCGAATCTTATGTACCCTCCACCATGGATTGCGTAGAAACTTCTACGAAAGACTGTCATCCACAATCGAATTACTTGGGTTGTGGTATCATATACTATCACCACGTACCAAATTTCGAGCAGATCGGATGAATTTTGCTTCCCCAAAAGGCACCGGAGGTCAAATCTGAGGATCGGTTTATATGGGAACTATATACAATTATGGACTAATAGGAACCAATTCCTGCATGGTTGTTGGATACCATATAATAATATCACGTACCAAATTTCAACCGAATGGGAAGAATTTTGCTCTTCCAACGGGCTCTGGAGGTCAAATCTGGGGATCGGTTTATATGGGGCCTATATATAATTATGGACCGATACCGACTAATTTTTGCATGGGAGTTTGAGGCCATATATTAACACCACGTACCAAATCTCAACTGAATCAGATGAATTTTGGTCTTCCAAGAGGCTCCGGAGGTCAAATCTGGTGATCGGTTTATATGGGGGCTATATATAATTATGGATCGATGTGGACCAATTTTTGCATGGATGTTAGAGGCCATATACTAACACCAAGTACCAAATTTCAGCCGGATCGGATGAAATTTGCTTCTCTTAGAGGCCTCGCAAGTCAAATCAGGGGATCGGTTTATATGGGGGCTATATATAATTATGGACCGATGTGAACCAATTTTTGCGTGGTTGTTAGAGACCATATACTAACACCATGTACCAAATTTCAGCCGGATCGGATGAAATTTGCTTCTCTTAGAGGCCTCGCAAGCCAAATCTGGGGATCGGTTTATATGGGGGCTATATATAATTATAGACCGATGTGGACCAATTTTTGCATGGTTGTTAGAGACCATATACTAACACCATGTACCAAATTTCAGCCGGATCGGATGAAATTTGCTTCTCTTAGAGGCCTCGCAAGCCAAATTTGGGGGTCCGTTTATATGGGGGCTATACGTAAAAGTGGACCGATATGGCCCATTTTCAATACCATCCGACCTACATCAATAATAACTAATTGTGCCAAGTTTCAAGTCGATAGCTTGTTTCGTTCGGAAGTTAGCGTGATTTCAACAGACGGACGGACGGACGGACGGACGGACGGACGGACGGACGGACGGACGGACGGACGGACGGACGGACGGACATGCTCAGATCGACTCAGAATTTCACCACGACCCAGAATATATATACTTTATGGGGTCTTAGAGCAATATTTCGATGTGTTACAAACGGAATGACAAAGTTAATATACCCCCCATCCTATGGTGGAGGGTATAACAAGTATTTACGGCCGAAAGTTCGAATAAGCCAAACTACAGGCAAAAAATTAAACCTTTAGAAAGCGGGTTTCGATCGCAAACTTTGGTTCTTTGTTATACCATCCACCATAGGATTGGGGAATATTATTTTTGTTATTCCGTTTGTAACACATCGAAAGAGGTCCCGCAAGCCAAATCTGGGGATTATTAATATACACCGAACTAATGCTATTTTTAACTTATTTTTATTGGAAAAAAAATATTTGTTGGTAGTTAAATTTTATAATTTTTTTCGTAATTTTCCACAGGCCAATGACATTTTCCTGTTTTTAAGTATGCCTCAAACATTTTACGAACTAAACCTGATTCAATTTCTTCTTTACTTTCAGTTTTTTTAAGGTAATTTCAACCGGATCAGATAAAATTTGCTGCTCCAAGAGGATCCACAAAATCCAATCTGGCGAAAAATGGATCAATTTGGGAAGAATAACTCGAGTATGTAATTGCCGTAAGAAGTAACATATAGGACCCATCCCCCCGCCAGAACGATACTGTAGGCTATAGAATTTCGAATTAGCCATCGATAAAACATATACGAGTGCGGTTCGGAAACTTCTTAGCCTATCAATGAAAGAGAATAGTTAGCTTTTCAAAAATATTTTTATTTTTCAATATAATCTCCTGAAACTTCAATACACTTAGTCCAACACTTTTGATAAGATATCTGAGTGGCAAGTTTTGAGGGAACATAGCTTCTCAGATCATCGCTACATCAGTTTCAGATTGGCTGTTCGTACTTCAAAGACCATATTTCCGCCAAATGTTAGGAAAGCTAATTGGAAGAGGTATAGGGAATCGTTCGATATGATGATACCGAAAATATCAGAGATAAATATGAGCACTATGCAAGATATCGAACACGCAGTGGAGAGGATTACTAAGGCCTTCAACATCTCACTGAAAGCTGCATGCCCTAGAGGGAAGCCAAGGGGGAAAAATCGACCACCATGGTGGTCTACGGAGTTAAGTAATATGAGGAAATCCTGCAGGCAGCTCTTTAACAAAGCAAAGTCCACCAGAGCTCCTGAGGATTGGGACGCTTACAAGAAAAATCTGAGAGGATACAAGCGAGAACTGAGAAAGGCTCAGCATAACTCTTGGAATGATTACTGCAGCAGTATTGAGAATACGTCCGAGGCTTCCAGACTACGGAAGGTACTAGCATCCACTAACTCCGCTCCAGGTTTCATTAAAACATCGGAGGCCAATTGGACAACGTCCAGTGGGGAGACGCTGGAGGTACTATTGGACACACATTTTCCTGGAAATCAAACGGTTGAACCATGTTCTGGCGGTGCCACAGTGGCTCAGCGGTCATTTCCTATCGAGGAAATTGTATCGTAATCTAGAATAAGATGGGCGTTAAATAGCTTTGGGTTATTCAAATCCCCCGGACCTGATGGAATTACTCCGACGGAGTTACAAGCCGTGACTGAAAGAATTATCCCCTGGTTGACGGTGATATATAAACGATGTGTAAACTTAGCATATATTCCAGAAAAGTGGAGGGAAACAAAAGTCGTTTTCATACCGAAAGCGGGAAAAGCCTTTCACTCGAGTGCGAAGTATTTCCGACCAATCAGAACTAGCGTCGATTCAAGATTGCTCTCGAAATGACAGCATGCATACTCGAAGGGCAGGTCTACTGAGACCGCTTTGCATGAACTAGTCAGCTTTATTGAAAGCTCACTATCTGTCAATGAATACACAATCGTGGCGTTTCTAGACATCGAGGGGGAATTCAATAGCGACCATCCGAGCTCGATATTAAATGGACTGGCAACTCTGAATGTTGATCCAGGTATACTTAGGCTGCTAGACGAACTGCTAATGAGGAGACGTATTTGGGCCACACTAGGACAAACTAACATACAAAGGTCCCGACATTGTGGCACTCCACAAGGAGGAGTTCTATCACCTCTTCATTGGAATGTTGTCATAAACAACCTTCTGATTTCCCTAGAAAAAGAAAGGATAAGAAAGGATAGGATAAAGGATCCAGCAAAGACAGAACTAGTCATGTACTGCAAAGATCGTTTTTGATCGACCGTTAACAAATGCGGCACCCATTTTCATCTGTAGTTCTTCATGCAAAATTAAATGGACTCGATAATTTGAGATGTCCACGATATTAGCAATTTCACGCACTTTTATTCGTCGATCATTTAATACTATATTATGTCCTTTGGCTGTTGCTGTTTTTGGACGTCCACTACGTGGTTCACCTTCAATGCTTGTACGACCACGTTTAAATTCAGCAACCCAATATTTTACTGTTGCACACGAAGGAGCACTTTCACCTAACACATTCACCATATCATTATGAATTTCTTGGGATGCGTCTTTTTTAAACACCTGTTTCTATATGAAGGAGTTGCCAGATCGAAACCAAATTTAACATGTGTTAATAACATAGATGGAAGTTTCTAAAAACAATTTACCTTTTTCTGTTTATACCGCGTTTTTTGTGCTAGGCTAAGAAGTTTCCGAACTGCCCTCGTATAGTTAGGCTTGTGTAGATTGGTATAATATCAATGCCTTAATCTTCATGTCTAATAAGTTCGTATGAAAAGGAGCATTATTCTTAGTCTTTGTATTGTGTTTATTCAGACTTTGTTAAATTGACAAAAGATGACTCAATTTACTATGAATATTTCGAATTCTTGATTAAAACCAAAAAAACAAAACACTTTTTATTTGCATAAAGAGAGATTAATAAATGTTTAGAACTTTAAATCTTCCAAACAAAAAACCGGTTAAATTTGCCTAATAATTATTTATGCCGCCAATAAAATTTTTTATCCATCTGTTATATGATTCAGAGGCATCTCATGCAGATTTCTTTTAAATCCCCTCATGGATGGACGAATCAATGGGAATCTTCTAAAAACATCAAATATTTTTGTTTTTATCACCACTAAAATGTGTTGATTGTAGTTTTAATCGATTGAGTGCATTTATGCGCTAATTTGAACTTGAATGGGACTTAAGGTTGCTCTTTTAGCACCATCCCTGCCTGTCGTCTCTCTAACGCGGACAAGCCACATTTTTATAGCATCAAGTGTTATTTCTGCAATCTGCCCACATTCATCGTTCACCTTGGGCCAATTGTTTTGAGTAATTTGCAGTATGAGTTTCTTCATTGCCATGTCGAAGCGCAAGAAATTTGATCCGATTGCTAATGAATGTTTAGTGCATCATCAATTGCCATTGCCGTGAAGATGATCAAAATAGAAGGTGGTCCGTATAAAACATTAATGGTTGCATACATGGTTATATACCCTATCCTGCAAAAAGGTTAGCCATAAGCAAAAAATTACAATTTAGATTTTAAATAGTCAAACGGTTTTTGGGTTTTTGAAGTAATCGGAGTTTTGTATACCTTCTCCGAGTTCTATTTGACTACACTCAAAAAAAGTCAACCCTCCGGAGCACTAAAGCCAAATTGGCTCTCTTTTATTTGAGGGACATTATTATGTTTTAGTTAAAATTTCTCCAATATGGGAAAGTTTCCTTGACTTTACTAATTATTTGAGTGCAATGAAAAAATATTGATATAATATGAAAGCTTATGCAACCTAAATTTTATGACATCCAATTTACACAATATTCCATACAATTTTTTTAAAATTAATTAAAAGAAAGAAAACAGAAGGTTTGTCTTTGGTTTACCAATTTTACGGTTAAATTTAGGACATGAACATTTTAAATTTAAGTCCCTCCTCTAACGTCGCATGTCTTTGAAGTAAGGTAAAGAAACAAGTTTTTGATTTAAAGAAATCATCTTTAAATTTACTGCAATACTGAATCTTTTAAATAAAGATTAAAAACTTCAAATATATGATAAGACTTATTTGGAAGGCTTTCTTCTGAAAAAAATACACCGTCGTACCCTTCACCATAACTTGCGTAGAAAAAACCAATTCGCATATTAATTAGAGAGTCAAATTTCAACCGGATCGGATGAAGTTAGTTCCTACATGAGGCTCCAGAACTCAAATTTTTGGATCGGTTTATATGGGGACTATATATAATATATATACCGATATGGACCAATTTTTGCATGATTAGTAGAAGTGATATATTGACATTTAACCGGAGCGGATGAGAGACTCAAGAGTAAAATCTTGGAATCGATTTATATGGGGCTATATATACATATAATTATGGCCCAATAGGGACCAATTTTCGGACGATTGTTAGAGGACATAGACTAGGTTAGGTTAGGTTACAGTGGCAGCCCGATTAAGTTTCAAGCTCACTTAGACTATTCAGTCCATTGTGATACCACATTTAACTAAAAGTACCTATTACATATATTTTCTTTTGTTGATCCAACCAGATAGTTCCAAAAAAATTAACGGACTGCTTAAGTTAACCTTTTCCAGGTCCGACAGTAATCTAAAGCTATATGCCCCTAAAATTTGCTTACGCTTTACACAAAATGCAGGACACTCACACAAGAGGTGTTTAATTGATTCCTTTTCCTCCGCATCATGACAGCTCATACAGTAGACATTATACTTCGCACCAATAATTTTTGCAAATTCGCCTATCAGGCAGCGACCCGTTATAGCAGATATCAGAAGTGATATCTGACGTCTTGAGAACACTAGCATATCTAGTGTGTGGTTCAAGTTTAAATGGGGCCATATTGGTTGGTGTCGTTACAACCCTTGCAATTCTCCCATCGAACATTTGCCATCATGACGGCCTTCTCACGCAGTAAAAGCTTGCAGGTTGCCAGAGACATACCAACAGATTCTAGTTCCCCTGGAATATGTAAGGTAGTTCCTAGCCTTGTTAACTCATCTGCTTGACAGTTCCCCGGTACGTTCCTATGGCCTGGTACCCATATTAGGTGAATATTGTACTGCTCAGCAATCTCGTTGAGAGATTTGCGGCAGTTGATGGCCGTTTTCGAGTAAAGGAACACAGAGTCCAAGGATTTTATTGCAGTTTGACTGTCTGATATATATTAATGCCAAAAATTTTTGGAACATTACTTCTCAGCCAATTCGCCACCTCTTTTATTGCTAATGTTTCAGCCTGAAAAACACTACAGTGATTGGGCAATCTTTTCACTATTCGAAGTTCCAGATCTTTAGAATATACTCCGAAACCCACTTGTCCATCTAATTTGGAGCCATCAGTGTAGAAATCTATATATCTTTTATTCCCCGTGGTCTGTGTACACCACTATTCACTGTTGGGAATTAGAGTTTCAAACTTTTTGTCGAAAAGTGGTTTTGCCAGAGTGTAATCCACTACGTTAGGCACATCTGGCATTATTTTGGGGACCGAACTGTGGCCGTACATTATTTCCGACCACAGCGATAGCTCGCGCAACCGCACAGCCGTTGTTGCAGCTGACTGTTTGGCCAAAATGTCTAAAGGCAATATATGCAGCATGACATTAAGGGAATCTGTTCCTGTCTTACTGAATGCGCCTGAGATTCACATGCACGCCATACGTTGAACTTTATCTAAACCTATCGGTTGCTGAAGTGCCCGCCACCAGACTACAACACCATATAGCATTATAGGTCTAACCACTGCCGTGTATAGCCAATGCACAATTTTCGGTTTTCGTCCCCACTATTTTCCTATTGCCTTTTTGCACGAGTACAAAGCAACCGTGGCTTTCCTCGCCCTTTCTTCAATATTAAGCCTAAAGTTCAGCTTCTTGTCCAGAATAACGCAAAGGTATTTTGCACACTCACCAAAGGGAATTTCAATACCCCCTATGGATATGGGCTTAACCGTGGGAGTTTCGATCTTTGCAGTACATGACTAATTCTGTCTTGGCAGGATTTACTCCAAGGCCAATCTCTTTCGCCCATTTCTCAGTCATCCGGAGACCTCTTTGTATAACATCTCTGATTGGGGATGGGAATTATCCCCTGACTGCTAGAGCCACATCGTCTGCGTATGCCACCACTTTTATCCTTCCTTCTTCCAGGGAAACCAGAAGGTTGTTTATAGCAACATTCCAAAGAAGAGGTAATAGAACTCCTCCTTGGGGAGTGCCTCTGTTCACATACCTTTGCATGTTTGCTTGTCCTAGTGTGGCTGAAATACGTCTCTTTAGCAGTTCGTCTAGCAGCCTAAGTATACCTGGATCAACATTCAGAGTTGCCTGTTCATTTAATATCGAGCTCGGATGGACGTTATTGAATGCCCCCTTGATGTCTACAAACTAGAGGTGTGCACGTGAGTAATAGTTTACTCACGCTCACGCACACTCACGACTGAAAAATCATACTCACGTACACTCACGCACAATATTTTTTGGTAGGACTCACGCTCACGCACACTCACGAAAAGAAAATTTGTACTCACGCACGAAAACGTCGTTACTCACGAAAAATACCGTGACTCACGAAAAATAACGTGACTCACGATAAATATCGTGACTCACGAATAATTTTATGATTAATTTACCTTACCGAAGTGTTTGAAAACAAGAGCATTATTAAAATCGAGAGTGTTATTAAACTCTTAACATCTCAGGTGTCACTAAAATTGTAATTGAATTTAACTCTTAAGCGTTTTATGTTGGTGAGCAGGAATATTTTCGTGAGTGTAATTCGTTACTCACACACACTCACGAAGATATTATTTTCGTGACTCACGCTCACGCACGACATTTTGGTTTGTTAATCACACTCACGCACACTCACGCTGTTGTCATGAGCGTGACTCACGACTCACGCACGAATCAGGAAAATTTTCGTGAGTCGCGACAATTTCGTGTCACGTGCACATCTCTACTACAAACTTCACGATTGTGTATTCATTGACAGATAGTGAGCTTTCGATAAAGCTGACTAGTTCATGCAAAGCGGTCTCAGTAGACCTGCCCTTCGAGTATGCATGCTGTCGTTTCAAGAGCAAACTTGAATCGACGCTAGTTCTGAGATAAATGTCTATCATCCTCTCCAGAGTCTTAAGTAGGAATGAGGATAAGTTGATTGGTCGGAAATCCTTCGCACTCGAGTGAGAGGCTTTTCCTGCTTTAGGTATGAAAACGACTTTTGCTTCCCTCCACTTTTCTGGAATATATGCCAAGTTAAAACATCTTTTATATATCACCGTCAACAAAGGGATAATTCTGTCAGTCACTGATTGTAACTCCGCCGGTGTAATTCCATCAGGTCCGGGGGATTTGAATGACCCAAAGCTATTTAACGCCCATTTTATTCTAGATTCCGATACAAGTTCCTCGATAGGAAATGACCCCTGAACCACTTTAGCACCGCCAGAACAGGGTCCAACCGTCTGATTTCCAGAAAAATGTGTGTCTAATAGTACCTCCAGCGTCTAACACCATGTAACAAATTTCAACTGGATCGGATGAAATATGCCCCTCCAGGAAGCTCCAGAAATCAAATCTGGGCATCAGTTTATATGGGGGCTATTTATAATTATGGACTGATATGGACCGACTTTTGTATAGTAACATCACGTACTAAATATCAACCGGATCGGATGAAATTTGCTCCTCCTAGAGGCCCCGTATGTCAACTATGGGGATCGGTTAATATTGGAGATGTAGAATTGGTGCACTCAAAAAAAAAGTTTACTTGGATCCAAAGATTTTGACCTTCCCTTAAGTATTTTGGTATTGATTCCGAGCCAAAGATGCGGCTTCTTTAAAATAAAGACATTTTTTGCGGACCTCCCTGGCTTTAAATCTAGGATCAAGTAAATTAAAATTGGACATAGATCTCATTCATCGAGTTTTTATTTTCTTTTTGCGACATATTAATAAAGGTATTTATGAACAAACAAATTCCAATTCCAAAATCCAAATTATGCCAGGTACTTCAAAGTAAAAACAGTTTTCTTAATGCAAAAAAAAATTTTCAACTAAAGATGCAAATCCTTAAAATAGCCTATATTTGAAGCGTTTTTATCTTAATTTTAAAAAATCAATATGTCAGTTGAGTTAAAGACGATTTCTTTAAATTAAAAATGTTTTTCTTTATTTAAAGGAAAATTTGCCTTACTTCAAGGTTAGGTTAGGTTAGGTTAGGTGGCAGCCCGATGTATCAGGCTCACTTAGACTATTCAGTCCATTGTGATACCACATTGGTGAACTTCTCTCTTATCACTGAGTGCTGCCCGAATGCATGTTAAGCTCAATGACAAGGGACCTCCTTTTTATAGCCGAATCCGAACGGCGTTCCACATTGCAGTGAAACCACTTACACTGAAAAAAATATTGTCGTGAGGTCAAAGATTTCATGTCTTTAAAATACGAATGCAAATTTTGCTTAACATAGAAGAAGCATTTCTCTAATATAAAGTTTTTTTCCTTGTCCAAAAGTCGATAAACTTTTCAATGAAGTCGTATTGCCCTTATAATTAAGTGATTTCACTTAAAAATGGGTATCATAACATGAAAGAAAGGTCAACTTGACTTTAATAATTCAGAAAAATTCTTTAAATTTAATGAAATTGTCTTTAAATTTGTTGTCTTTTTGCATCTTGACTACAAAGCAAAAAATCGTTCGTTAAAGACGTTTTTTACTTGAAACATAGCATAATTTCTACTGGAAGTCGAGTCTTCATTTGGAAAATAAAGTTGTCGTTAACTCGTTTTTAAAGGACTTTGATAGCATATGAAGAAAAAAAGCTGAGAAAGCGAAAAGTTTAAATTTGCTTCCTAGAAGCAAGTACGCAAAACCCAAATGTAAAAGAGAATTCTGTCTTAAAGTATGCTTACTTGTATTCTCCGCTTCTTTGGCTCGGAATCAATACCAATTTTTTTAAAGTAAAGACAAAATCTTTGGAAACGGGCCTTTTTCAGTGTAGAGAAGTTTTGAACCCCTCAGAAATGTCACCAGCATTACTGAGGTGGGATAATCCACCGCTGAAAAATTTTTGGTGTTCGGTCGAAGCAGGAATCGACCCCACGACCTTGTGTATGCAAGGAGGGCATGCTAACCATCGCAGCACGGTGGCTCCCTGCCTTACTTCAAAGATCTACAACTTCAGCAGAGAGATGCAAAATTTCAAGATTTGTGTCCTAAATTTAATGAAAAAAAGGTTTGAAGCAAGGATTATAAACTTTCTTTTAATTAAAATTTCATTGTTTTAAATAATTTTGTCCTTAGCATTGTCCTTTTTCAAAAGTGAATCGTCTTTAATTCTAAAATCTATAATATTAAAATTTTTACGAAATTTCCATTTTAGTTTTACGTTATATTAACAAAAATATTCCGTTTAAAATCAAAATTATAACATACAATTCAAAACAAAATAAAAGTATTACCTAATATAAAAGATTATGCAATATACGAAACATTAAAGACGATTTTTTTAAACTAAATACATTTTTATTAATAGAAAGTTCATAATATTCTTTGAAATTAAAAAAAAAATAATAAGAATAATTTAATACAGATCTCAGCCTAAAAACTGATTCAAATTCAGTACAACGGTGCCAATTTTACACCACTTTCGGATCCAAAAAGAAAATTTTCACTACTTGTTTGGCGACGCTTTTTTTGCTGGGTATAGTACGCAACGCGTTCTCAACATTATCTTATGGTGATTTCGATTGGTAAAAAATATGCTGCATATTTTACACCTTACCCCTATAAATCGAAAATTTTTGTTCGATTGGAAAATCTAGTGCAGCCTACCCAAAATGTGCACGTTCGATTGACGGGGTGTTACCCATCGCAAGAGCAAAAGTGTAACCCATTTTACACCGTAGCTGGTCTGCGGTGCAGATGGTTACACCTTCAATCAGATGTTGAAGACGCTTTTATTCATCGACCTAAATAATGGCTTTGTTGAAAATACAAAAGAAAGTGTGTGACGCGTGCATTGCGGTTGCTTTTCAATTTCTTCACTGATTAATTTACCAAGAAGAATAATTTCAATTGGTTAGTGCCGCTATAACAAATTCGATATTAAATATATTTAAAATAAAAGCAAAATGAAAAAAGCAAACACGTTTTTTTTGCCAACACCATAGTGGATGCGCTATTGGAGAGTAGTTCTTCTTCTGACGACGAAGAAGTTTCAACATCATTGCTTGGACGAAATAACCAACGGCGAGTTAAAAACTTTGTTGAGGATGTAATTAATTAGTACTCTGAAGTAGAAGTAAGATCATTAAAAATATGTAAAATCAAAAGTTTTAACAATATCCCTTAGTTCAAGAAAAATTTGCATGTTAGTCGAGATTCCAATAATAGTTGTTAATAATAATCGAAATATTTCCACCAAATTTCTTTTGTTTTGATTTTATATCAGTGTTGCACCTTTTTTGTTCGTTTTCGCACGCAAACGGTGTTGTCACTGCAAGGGTTTTCGGCAACACTGAGGTAACACCATAAAATATTGTACCATTTGTATGCAACACATTTTTTCCCAAACGAAATCACCATTAGAGGGAATAAATTGGCTATACCATGACATATCTTTACATGGTAATATCCCTGTTAAAAGTATACATAAATAAGAACTGTAATCGAGTAGGAAACATCATAACCAAAATTTTATGGATACTAAAAATTAGCTGGCGTTAGAGATGAAAGCGACCATTCGACCAAGCCTAGTTTGGTAAACCTTAAATAAATGAACTACACTTTTATTTGCTTGACTTTATGTTTACTGGAAGTCTTATGAACTTTCTGTGGGAGTAATTTATCTAAGTGTAATGTTTATGATATGAGCTATTCCTTAATTATTGACACACTAAAAAACAAGTTCCAAAGGTTTCGAGCCAAAGATGCAGCTTCTTGGTATCCGAGCCAAAGATGCAGTTTCTTGCAAATAAAGACATTTTTTAGGGACCTATCCAATTTTAAGTTGACACTCAAAAAAAAAGTTTAATTTATGAATTCATAGATTTTGACCGTGCCTTAAGGATTTTATTATTGATTCCGTGCGAAAGATAATGCTTCTTTAAAATAAAACAAGTAAGGAAAATCTAAAGTCGGGCGGGGCCGACTATATTATACCCTGCACCACTTTGTAGATCTAAATTTTCGATACCATATCACATCCGTCAATTGTGTTGGGTGCTATATATAAAGGTTTGTCCCAAATGCATACATTTAAATACCACTCGATTTGGACAGAATTTGATAGACTTTTACAAAATCTATAGACTCCAAATTTAAGTCGGCTAATACACTAGGGTGGAACACAATGTTAGTAAAAACAATATGTGGAACATTTAAATCTGAAGCAATTTTTAGGAAACTTCGCAAAAGTTTATTTATGATTTATCGCTCGATATATATGTATTAGAAGTTTAGGAAAATTAGAGTAATTTTTACAACTTTTCGACTAAGCAGCGGCGATTTAACTAGGAAAATGTTGGTATTTTGACCATTTTTGTCGAAATCAGAAAAACATATATATGGGAGTTATATCTAAATTTGAACCGATTTCAATCAAATTTGGCGCACATGACTATATTACTAATTGTACTCCTAGTGCAAAATTTCAACCAAATTGGGCCAAAACTCTGACTGCTGGGGCCATATAAGTGCATATCGGGCGAAAGATATATATGGGAGCTATATCTAAATCTGAATCGATTTCAACCAAATTTGGTACGCATAGCTACAATGCTAAATCTACTCCCTGTGCAAAATTTCAACCAAATTGGGCCAAAACTCTGGCTTTTAGGAGCATATTAGTCCATATCGGGCGAACGATATATATGGGAGCTGTATCTAAATCTGAACCGATTTCTTCCAAAATCAATAGGGTTCTATTCTGACCCAAATTAGGAACATGTGCCAAATTTGAAGGCGATCGGACTTAAATTGCGATCTAGACTTTGATCACAAAAATGTGTTCACAGACAGACGGACGGACAGACGGACATGGTTATATCGACTCAGGGACCCACCCTGAGCATTATTGCCAAAGACACCATGTGTCTATCTCGTCTCCTTCTGGGTGTTACAAACATATGCACTAACTTATAATACCCTATTCCACAGTGTGGCGCAGGGTATAAACATGGTTAGATTAGACCATATTTGGTCCATTGCGGTTCCTCAAACTTCTTTTCCTCTTCGTGTCTGTTCCACTCCGGCCGGGATGAGTCCATCATATGATAATATGTAAAATAGAAACATATTTAGGGAGCTATCTAGCTTTAAATCTAGGCTATGTTATGTTACGTATAATGGCAGCCCCATATTTAAGGCTCATTTAGACTATTCAGCCCATTGTGATAGCACAGTGGTGACATCACTGAGTGCTGCTCGATTCTAATCTAAGTTCTATAAATTTAAAATTAGGATACAGATCTTATTTATCCAACTTTCCTCCATATGCAAGTAAATGTCAGTTTACAAATGCAAATTATACATGAAAAAAATATTGTCGTGAGGTCAAAGATTTCACACAGAAAAAAATTTCCGTAGTTAAACTAACGCTAAATTTAACTTATTTTTATTGTAAAAAAATTATTTGCTAGTAGTTAAATTTTATTACTTTTTGCGTAATTTTCCACAACCCAATGAAATTTGCGTTTTTTTAAGTATGTCTCAAATATTTTATGAACAAAACGTGAGTATAAAGTTCGATGACCGTACACATAAGTTCAATATGAACTAAAGCAAATGAAAATTTTCGTACGATTCCCAAAAATAGTAAGAATGACCTACTGTATGGTTAAAATGGTCATGATTTGGCGCCAATGATTTTCTTCTTAACTTTAAGTTAATATTGTGTTATTGTACTTTCGTTAAAAAGTACAACAGGTCATTAAATTTTCCTGGTTTCAACCAGGGCTGTGGAGTCGAGCCAATTTTGCTCGACTCCGACTCCAGCATTTTTCATCACTCCGGGTAATATAACTAAATCTCATTTTAATACCACTAATTTGTAGTTCTATTGTGGGGGTACCGTAAGTGGATCGATACACAGAAAAAACTGAAGCAAAATAAAAATTAATTATTGGCATAATTGAATGAAAAAATTATATCAAATACGATTTTTATTAAGTCAAACATGAAAATAATTGGTTGAATGAAAAACTGGCAAAAATATCAAAATTCTCTGGTAATTGAATTCACAACACATCAATTACTATATTCAATTGGACCAAGTATAAAAGTTATTGATTTAAGTATAATGCGTAATTGCCTCATAAAACTGTTTATGACGTTGCTACGTAACGAAAAATAAATAAATAGAAACAATAAAATGTCATTTATTTTTATTATTAAGAAACTTCGTAAGTAACATACATAGTCGAATTTACCCACAAATAAACCGTCGTATCGGTACCGCGAGTCGAAATGATTACATTAATAACATTTTTGCCGCATCATATTTTATTTTTCTCCCAGGTAAGTACCTTTATCTAAATACTAGTGTTTTTGGTCAAACGCATTTTTTTTTGTGGAAACTACACTCAAAGAATTCTCTTAGTAAAAATGAACATTTTCATTGTGAGTCTAACGTGTGAGGTGTTAGAGTAACTCTTTCTCTCTCAAGCATATTTACGAAATACTAATGTACGTTCACGCATACAGAACTCTTAAAGACGGTTAATAATTTTTAGACTCTTCGATTATTAGTCGGAATCATGAATG
The DNA here is from genome assembly GCF_050003625.1 of Haematobia irritans. NCBI lineage: Eukaryota > Metazoa > Arthropoda > Insecta > Diptera > Muscidae > Haematobia > Haematobia irritans. Next base: position 64,168,044 of record NC_134399.1, on the reverse strand, counting down.
TTTCACGGCACTAACTTCTTACGATGGAAAGTTACTATAATATATTTAGTTATATTTCGTGTATTCGTAAAAAGCCGTTCGTAAAATTTGCAAAATTCACAGACAACTTTAATAAAATATGTAAATGAATTCTTTTGTTGTATAAACGTATGTTACACACATCCTGAGTTGGACCATTCTAAAACTTGCGAAAAAGCTTTGGAATATACATATAATTACATTCTTTCTATTTATACCCTTCACCACTACTGTGGTACAGGGTATAATAAGTTTGTGCATTTGTATGTAAAGCCAAGAAGGAAAAGTCTGAGACCCATCGTTTAGTATATACAGAGTTGTACATTGATTCAAAGACAATCGCTATTGACTTTGGAAAAAATCGGTTCAGATTTAGATATAGCTGCCATATATATTTATCACCGATGTGGTCATAATTGACGTATTTATCAACTTATTTTCTTAAAATTTCGCACAGCCACGTGCACTGAAAAAAAGCATACTCGGTTCCAAAGATTTTGTCTTTACTTTTAAATATTTGGTATTGATTCCGAGCCAAAGAAGCGGAGAATACAAGTAAGCATACCTTTAAGACACAATTCTCTTTTAAATTTAGGTTTTGTGTACTTGCTTCTAGGAAACAAATTTTAATTTTTCGCTTTCTTAGCTTTTTTTCTTCATATGCTATCAAAGTCCTTTAAAAACGAGTTAACGGCTTCCAGTAGAAATTATGCTATGTTTGAAGTAAAAAACTTCTTTAAAATAAAGTTTTGAAAAACATGTCCTATATTTGAACGATTTTTTGCTTTGTAGTCAAGATGCAAAAAGACAACAAATTTAAAGACAATTACATTAAATTTAAAGAATTTTTCTGAATTATTAAAGTCAAGTTGACCTTAGCCTATAAATTTTTTCTTTCATGTTAAGATACCCATTTTTAAGTCATCGACTTTTGGACAAGGAAAATAACTTTATTTTAGAGAAATGCGACTTCTATGCTAAGCAAACTTTGTATTCGTACTTTAAAGACATGAAATCTTTGACCTCACGACAATATTTTTGTCAGTGTGCAAAATATTAGCCAAATCGGTTCAGATTTGGATATAGCTCCCATATATATCTTTCGTCCGATTTGCACCTATATGATTATTAATAAATTTATATTTATTTTTATCTTCAGATTGATATTGATTTTGCTTTAAAATTTCCTTTTGCAAAAGATATGAAAATTACATTGACATCTTTGGAAAATAACATTTTTAAAAACCAAATTGCCGAACTCCACTTTACTTAAGAAATTCGATGACGGGTATACATCTTCAAATCAAGGTTTGTATTATTATATAGTCGATACTTATGTAAATAAGCAATCTTGTGATTTCAGAATCGAAACAATTTGCAATATTCTGGACTTTGCATCAAAGGGTAAACTCTGATGAAAATGGGTGCAAAATAAGGAAGACATATAGTATTTTAGACTCGCAAGAATCTTTTGCATTTATAAGAAGTATATTTAAAATAGTTTATGTCTTTAATTTACAATATCCAGAAGAATCAGATATTTTTTATAACTTCATTCAATACTTTTTTTATGACATGCCTAAAAAGAAAAAATACGAAAAAGTTTCCGTTATAAAAAATTAAATTTTAACACTTGACTTATAATGTTTAACTTAAATTGTTTCATTTACCAACACATTATCTGAAACCATTTCAATCTTTAACTGATATATGAATTATACGTATTTCATATCTATACCAAAAATTGTTACAAAAAACTATTCTGAATTATCGTTTATAAGTTTTTTTTTTATATTTTTAGTGTTATAGATTTAACACAATTATTCATATTGCTTTTTTCTCCAACTCGTCCATATTTTATATAAATTTGTATTATTTTATATTATTCATTTCACTTATATATGTTTGTAAAATAAAACTTAATCTTAATAAAAACCAAAAAAAAACAAGTATATACGGCCGTAAGTTCGGCCAGGCCGAAGCTTATGTACCCTCCACCATGGATTGCGTAGAAACTTCTACTGAAGACTGTCATAAACAATCGAATTACTTGGGTTGCGGTAACATTTGCCGATGGCAAGGTATCTTAACACTTCCTAACACCGTCTTCTAAATTGCAAGGTAGTCCATACGTGGTATATATTAAACTAAACAAGTATATACGGCCGTAAGTTCGGCCAGGCCGAATCTTATGTACCCTCCACCATGGATTGCGTAGAAACTTCTACGAAAGACTGTCATCCACAATCGAATTACTTGGGTTGTGGTATCATATACTATCACCACGTACCAAATTTCGAGCAGATCGGATGAATTTTGCTTCCCCAAAAGGCACCGGAGGTCAAATCTGAGGATCGGTTTATATGGGAACTATATACAATTATGGACTAATAGGAACCAATTCCTGCATGGTTGTTGGATACCATATAATAATATCACGTACCAAATTTCAACCGAATGGGAAGAATTTTGCTCTTCCAACGGGCTCTGGAGGTCAAATCTGGGGATCGGTTTATATGGGGCCTATATATAATTATGGACCGATACCGACTAATTTTTGCATGGGAGTTTGAGGCCATATATTAACACCACGTACCAAATCTCAACTGAATCAGATGAATTTTGGTCTTCCAAGAGGCTCCGGAGGTCAAATCTGGTGATCGGTTTATATGGGGGCTATATATAATTATGGATCGATGTGGACCAATTTTTGCATGGATGTTAGAGGCCATATACTAACACCAAGTACCAAATTTCAGCCGGATCGGATGAAATTTGCTTCTCTTAGAGGCCTCGCAAGTCAAATCAGGGGATCGGTTTATATGGGGGCTATATATAATTATGGACCGATGTGAACCAATTTTTGCGTGGTTGTTAGAGACCATATACTAACACCATGTACCAAATTTCAGCCGGATCGGATGAAATTTGCTTCTCTTAGAGGCCTCGCAAGCCAAATCTGGGGATCGGTTTATATGGGGGCTATATATAATTATAGACCGATGTGGACCAATTTTTGCATGGTTGTTAGAGACCATATACTAACACCATGTACCAAATTTCAGCCGGATGGGATGAAATTTGCTTCTCTTAGAGGCCTCGCAAGCCAAATTTGGGGGTCCGTTTATATGGGGGCTATACGTAAAAGTGGACCGATATGGCCCATTTTCAATACCATCCGACCTACATCAATAATAACTAATTGTGCCAAGTTTCAAGTCGATAGCTTGTTTCGTTCGGAAGTTAGCGTGATTTCAACAGACGGACGGACGGACGGACGGACGGACGGACATGCTCAGATCGACTCAGAATTTCACCACGACCCAGAATATATATACTTTATGGGGTCTTAGAGCAATATTTCGATGTGTTACAAACGGAATGACAAAGTTAATATACCCCCCATCCTATGGTGGAGGGTATAAAAACATTTCTCAGTGTATTTATTCATAAAAATTTTTTATGGGAATTTAATAATCTATATACTTAAATCAAATATCATAGTAATTGAATGAAATGGGAACACCAATTACTTCGTCACTTGAACTCAATACAGAAGTAATTGGCTTACAGTACTAAATTGATTACCATCGTATTAAACTTAATTACGATTTTAATTGATTTACCGCACAAAATTTAATAAACATTTAACTCAGTTCAATTACGACCGTAATTGAAAAGAAGCATATGATTCAAGTACAAATGTATTTAGATTGATTACTATCTCATTTGAATGTCATGCCAAATTCCAATTACGTTTCTACTCAATACAAATACCCCATCATTTGAAAATAATTTTACAACGAAATTACAATTTGGGTAATTGGATTTACAATTTTCGTCATAAGCTGAAAATCAAATACAAAAATAATTGAATTCACAATTTTTGTATTTGATTCAAATATTCACTTTTTTCTGTGTATAAAGTATCGTATTTATTTACGTGTGCAAAAAAAGGTCTTAATTTCACATTAGATGCCAATTGAACTCTATATTTCAATTTTAGGGCAATGTTTAATAAAAAAATAATGATATAAATACCCATCATAATATGAGAAGATACCAACATTATATGTATTTGTGGACCAAAATTATTGATAAATTTGTTGCGAGCTATATAAAGGTTTGTATTCCCATATGCATGAATTTGAATCTGAATCGATTTAGACAAAATTGTATATACTTCTACAAAATCTATGTACCTAAAATTTAAATCTAACGTTATGGGACGTAACACAACTTTAACAAAAAATAAAAATGCAAGGAAGGTCTAAAGTCGGGCGGTCCGATTATAATATACTCTGCACAACTTTGTATTTAGATCGACATTTTGATAAAATCTCAAATCAGACTTTTACAAAATCTCGGGCAATATTTGGGAAATATTTGTAATTGTTTAGACAATTTCGCAAAAATGCATTTATGATTCATTCATTGAAAAATTTGAAAATTTTAGTCATTTCTACAAATTTTCGACTTAGCAGTGAGTATCAGTGAGCATAAAATTTTGGAAAAATATTGCAAAATTTTATATAGAAATAAAATTTTGCAAAATTTTCTACAGAAACAAAATTTTGACTAAATTTTCTATAGAAATAAAATTTTGGCAAAATTTTCTAAAGAAATCAAATTTTGAGCAAATATGTAGAAATAAAATTTTGTATAAAATGTTTATAGAAATAAAATTTGGCAATTTTTTTTTATAGAAATAAAAGTTTGAAAAAATTATCAATAGAAATAAAATTTTAAAAAAATTGTGTAGCAAACAAAATTTTGCAAAATTTTCTATAGAAATAAAATTTTGCAAAATATTCTATAGAAACAAAATTTTGACTAAATTTTCTATAGAAATAAAATTTTGACTAAATTTTATATAGGAAAAAATATTTCTATAGTAATAACATTTTGAATACATTTTTTATAGCAGTGAGTATCAGTGAACATCAGTAAGAAAAAAATTTTGAGAAAATTTGCTATAGAATTAAAATTTGACAATTTTTTCTTATAGAAATAAAATTTTGAAAAAATTATCAATAAAACTACAATTTTAAACATTTTTTTTGTGTAGTAAATAAAATTCTGCAAAATATTCTACAGAAAAAAAAATTTACTAAATTTTCTATGGAAATAAAATTTGACAAAATTTTCTTTAGAAATATAATTTTGACCAAATTTTCTATTAAAAAAATCTTTTACTACAAAATGTTGACCAAATTTTCTAATAAAAAAAATCGATTACTACAAAATTTTGGCAAACTTTTCTATAGAAATAAAATTTTGACTTAAATTGTTATAGAAATAAAATTATCAAAAATTTTGGCAAACTTTTCTATAGAAATAAAATTTTGACTTTATAGAAATAAAATTATCAATAGAAATAAAATTTTGCAAAATATTCTATAGAAACAACATTTTGACTCAATTTTCTATAGAAATAAAATTTTCACTAAATTTTCTATAGAAAAAAATATTTCTATAGTAATAAAATTTTGAATAAATTTTTTATAGAAATAAAATTTTGACAAAATTTTCTAATAAAAAAATCTATTACTATAAAATTTTGGCAAATTTTCTATAGAAATAAAATTTTGACCAAATTTTCTAATAAAAAAATCTATTACTATAAAATTTTGGCAAAATTTTCTATAGAAATAAAAGTTTGGCTTAAATTTTTATAGAAATAAAATTATCAATAGAAATAAAAGTTTGAAAAAAATTTTGTGTAACAAACAACATTTTGCAAAATTTTCTATAGAAATAAAATTTTGCAAAATATTCTATAGAAACAAAATTTTAACTCAATTTTCTATAGAAATAAAATTTTGACTAAATTTTTCATAGAAAAAAAAAACATTTCTATAGTAATAAAATTTTGAATAAATTTTTTATAGACATAAAATTTTGACAAAATTTGCTATAGAAGTAAAATTTTGACAAAACTTTTAATAGAAATAATATTTTGACAAAATTTGCTATAAAAAACAACTTTAAAAAAATTTTCTGTCAATATTCCACTTATGTATATGACCTTAAAATAAAATTAAAAAAAAAAATAATTTCGATTGTTCGAAATATTTCAAATAAATTGATATGGGCATTAAAATGGATCGATCTAGCCCATCTGCTAGTCTAACATTCTAGGAAACATAAAAAGATAGCCGTAATTGGAAGTTGATTTTCATTTACAATCATGCTGTACATTGATCGAATGAATAACACAATGGAAACTAATTTGCGTAAAAACTTGCTTAGTTACAAAAGTGGGAAGTGTTTTAAAAAATTTGGTTTAGCCGGAGTCGGAGTCGAGCAAAATTTTTACGACTCCGACTCCGATTCCAGCAAAATCTTCAGACTCCGACTCCAAAACTCCGACTCCAAGACTCCGACTCCGGCTCCACAGCCCTGGTTTTAACAACGCTTTGGGGAAATCTCCAAATGTGTAGCAAAATTTAGTTCAATTTTCGTAGGAGTTAGTTTATTCTTCCTATAAAACAGTTTACTTTTTTATCTGTGCATGTCTTTAAAATACGAATGCAAATCTTGCTTAGCATAGAAGACGCATTTTTCTAATATAAAGTTTTTTCTTTGTCCAAAAGTCGATAAACTTTTCAATGAAGTTGTATTGTCCTTATAATTAAGAAAACATTTTTGGGCTAAGGTCAACTTGACTTTAATAATTCAGAAAAATTTTTTACAATTAATGAAATTGCCTTTAAATTGCTTGTCTTTTTGTATCCCAGCAAAAAAAGCGTCGCCAAAAAAGTAATGAAAATGTTCTTTTTGGATCCAAAAGTGATGCAAAATTGACGTAGAAGCGATGAATGTAAAATGGGCTTGTCATAGGACGAAAGTCCTCCATTTCGACAGCCGTTGCACTGAATTTGCATCATTTCTTTAGGTGTGATCCAAATTCAATGTTTGGGATGTAAATAAAAAAATTCTGCAATATTTTGTCAAATAAATAATTTCTATTATTTTTTATAATTCTTAATGGATTCTAATGCTTGTCGGAAACGTTCGACCTTAGATATTTTCAAAAATTTGAAATTTTTTCATATTGGATTTAGCATTTTTTGCGACAAAATTTAAATGATTTGTACCATTTTATGAATTCTTACTCTGTTTTTACCCTATTTGAAACAAAACAAGTATATACGGCCGTAAGTTCGGCCAGGCCGAAGCTTATGTACCCTCCACCATGGATTGCGTAGAAACTTCTACTGAAGACTGTCATAAACAATCGAATTACTTGGGTTGCGGTAACATTTGCCGATGGCAAGGTATCTTAACACTTCCTAACACCGTCTTCTAAATTGCAAGGTAGTCCATACGTGGTATATATTAAACTAAACAAGTATATACGGCCGTAAGTTCGGCCAGGCCGAATCTTATGTACCCTCCACCATGGATTGCGTAGAAACTTCTACGAAAGACTGTCATCCACAATCGAATTACTTGGGTTGTGGTATCATATACTATCACCACGTACCAAATTTCGAGCAGATCGGATGAATTTTGCTTCCCCAAAAGGCACCGGAGGTCAAATCTGAGGATCGGTTTATATGGGAACTATATACAATTATGGACTAATAGGAACCAATTCCTGCATGGTTGTTGGATACCATATAATAATATCACGTACCAAATTTCAACCGAATGGGAAGAATTTTGCTCTTCCAACGGGCTCTGGAGGTCAAATCTGGGGATCGGTTTATATGGGGCCTATATATAATTATGGACCGATACCGACTAATTTTTGCATGGGAGTTTGAGGCCATATATTAACACCACGTACCAAATCTCAACTGAATCAGATGAATTTTGGTCTTCCAAGAGGCTCCGGAGGTCAAATCTGGTGATCGGTTTATATGGGGGCTATATATAATTATGGATCGATGTGGACCAATTTTTGCATGGATGTTAGAGGCCATATACTAACACCAAGTACCAAATTTCAGCCGGATCGGATGAAATTTGCTTCTCTTAGAGGCCTCGCAAGTCAAATCAGGGGATCGGTTTATATGGGGGCTATATATAATTATGGACCGATGTGAACCAATTTTTGCGTGGTTGTTAGAGACCATATACTAACACCATGTACCAAATTTCAGCCGGATCGGATGAAATTTGCTTCTCTTAGAGGCCTCGCAAGCCAAATCTGGGGATCGGTTTATATGGGGGCTATATATAATTATAGACCGATGTGGACCAATTTTTGCATGGTTGTTAGAGACCATATACTAACACCATGTACCAAATTTCAGCCGGATCGGATGAAATTTGCTTCTCTTAGAGGCCTCGCAAGCCAAATTTGGGGGTCCGTTTATATGGGGGCTATACGTAAAAGTGGACCGATATGGCCCATTTTCAATACCATCCGACCTACATCAATAATAACTAATTGTGCCAAGTTTCAAGTCGATAGCTTGTTTCGTTCGGAAGTTAGCGTGATTTCAACAGACGGACGGACGGACGGACGGACGGACGGACGGACATGCTCAGATCGACTCAGAATTTCACCACGACCCAGAATATATATACTTTATGGGGTCTTAGAGCAATATTTCGATGTGTTACAAACGGAATGACAAAGTTAATATACCCCCCATCCTATGGTGGAGGGTATAAAAAGGCCGAGTAAATAAGTTTGACAAAATTTTCTATAGAAATAAAATTTTGACAAAATTTCTATAGAAGTAAATTTTTGAAAAAATAAAATTTTGACAAAATTTTCTATAGAAATCAAATTTGACAAAATTTTTTATAGGAATAAAATTTTGAAAAAAATTTCTGTAAAATTTTGGTAGATTTTTTTTGACTCGAGTGGCAACCATGATTATGAACCGATATGGACCAATTTTTGTATGATTGGGGATCGGCTATATATAACTATAGACCGATATGGACCAATTTTGGTGTGGTTATTAGCGGCCATGTACTAACACCACGTTCCAACTTTCAACCGGACCGGATGAATTTTGCTTCTCCAAGAGGTTCCTGTGGTCAAATCTGGGGAACGGTTTATATGGGGGCTATTATAAATATGGACCGATATGGACCAAATTTTGCATGGTTGTTAGAGACCATATACTAACACCATGTACCAAATTTCAACCGAATCGTATAAATTTTTCTCCTCCAAGAGGTTCCGGAGGACAAATCTTGGGATCGATTTATATGTGGGCTATATATACTTATGGACCGATACGGACCAATTTTTGCATGGTTGTTAGAGTCCATATACCAAAAGCATGTGCCAGATCGGATGAAATATGCTATTCTTATAGGCTTCGCAAGCCAAATCTGGGGGTCCGTTTATATGGGGGCTATACGTAAAAGTGGACCGATATGGCCCATTTGCAATACCATCCGACCTATATCTATAACAACTACTTGTGCCAAGTTTCAAGTCGATAGCTTGTTCGTTCGGAAGTTAGCGTGATTTCAACAGACGGACGGACGGACATGTTTAGATCGACTCAGAATTTCACCACGACCCAGAATATATATACTTTATGGGGTCTTAGAGCAATATTTCGAAGTGTTACAAACGGAATGACAAAGTTAATATACCCCCCATCCTATGGTGGAGGGTATAAAAAATCATTAGAGAAAAGACAAAATCTTTGGAACCGGTCAAGCTTTTGTTCTTGGTGTATGTATGACCCGATTTCAAAATGTCGTCTTTTAAAAATTCAGAGAAGTAGATATTTGGACTTTTTAAATCGGCTTCGACTTTTTACACTTTTTACAACTGTGAACCCACCACTAAGAAAGAAAATTTTAGAAAAAAAAATATGTTAATTTTAGAAAATTTAACTAAACTGTATTAGAAACGCTGATGTCACGCCTATTTCACAAAAATAACTAAATAATTTTCGACAAATTCGAGAGACTTTATTAGACAAAATTTTTACTTTGCACTTATTAAAGAAAATTTTGAAGTTCGTAGTTCGTACTTCGTATGGAATTCAAAATTTCAAGATAGGCGCATTAGTAGTAAAATTTTTCCCGTTTTTTAGTTCATTTAACTAACGTACCCAAAAAAATATTAGAGTAAAGAAAACTTTCTCCAAACATAAATATAGTAAAGTTAAATTGGCTGTAGTGAAATAGAGGGTTCACTTTTTTGAGTGTGTCTGTATTCTCTGTGTATAATTATGGACCGATCTGGACAAATTTTTGTTTGTAGAAGCCGTATACTGACATCACGTATCAAATTTCAAGCGGATCGGATGAAATTTGCTTTCCTAAGAGGCTCCGCAAGACAAATCTGGGGATAGGTATATGGGGGCTATACCTAAAAGTGGTCCCATATGACCCATTTGCAATACTAGCTGACCAATGATCAATAACAACTACTTGTACATTTCGATTTGTCTGTAATTAAGTGGAATGTTTCATATGTATAATAACAATTTTTTTATGACAAACGCACCTAAAACGCGTCAAACCATTTGTTAATGTTGATGATAATAGGTGGTAGCTAATTATTGACTTTAATAGTATTTACAGAACCTGGTTTGTGTGGCTACCTATCGGTAGTAGTTGTAGTTTTCTTATTCGATTTGCTTAATATTTCTCAAAATATGAGTCGAAAAAAACAAGACTTTTAAAAGACATCAAATAATATTGACAACTCGAAGTTTACGTCGTTAGTTTTTTTTACGTTTTCATGTTGTCTTATAAAAAAAAAATAAATATTTGTTGTATAGTTTTTGAAGAGATTAAGTTATGTATGTACACTCTTAAATAAAATTACAAATATTTGATACCAGAGTTTACTTTTTTTATACCCTTAACCATAGTATGGGTGTATATAAACTTTGCCATTCCGTTTGTAACACATCGAAATATTGTCCTGGAACCCCATGAAGTATTTATTTTGGGTAGTGGGAAAAATTCTGAGTCGATCTAGCTTGCAAATGGACCATATCGGACAACATTTACGTATAGCCCCCTATAAACCGACCCCAGATTTGGGTTGCGGAGCCCGTTGGAGGAGCAAATTTCATTCGATCCGGTTGAAAATTGGTACGTGATGTTAGTATGTGGTCTCTAACAACCATGCAAAAATTGACCATAACGGTCCATAATTATATATAGCCCCCATTAAAACCCATCCCCCGATGTGGTTTTGGAGCCTCTTGGAGGAGCAAATTTAATTCGATCCGGTTTAAAATTGGTACATGGTGCTAGTATGTGGTCTCTAAATACCATGCAAAAATTGGTCCATATAGGTCCATAATTATATATAGCCCCCCATAAAAACCTATGTGGTGTTGGAGCCTCTTGGAGGAGCAAAATTCATACGATCCGGTTGAAATTTGGTACGTGGTGTTAATATAACCATGCAGAAATTTATCCAAAAATCATCCGATTCGGTTGAAATTTTGTACCTTGTGCTAGTATTGGCCGCTTACATTTTCAACCATCGCACGCAAAGCGATATATATCGTCTACAACCGTGCATCGAGCCAAAAAACGAGCCGGACTATCGACTTACAAGAAGGTAGTGACTCCAAATCGCGATGATAAACAAAATACGACGGCCAAAGCGCGATCCCGGAGGCTGTACACGACGATGCTGACGAAGTTTGACTGCGTGGTAATGGACGACGAAACCTACGTCAAAGCCGACTACAAGCAGCTTCCGGGACAGGAGTTTTATACGGCAAAAGGAAGGGGAAAGGTAGCAGATATTTTCAAGCACATAAAACTGTCAAAGTTCGCAAAGAAATATCTGGTTTGGCAAGCCATCTGTACCTGTGGCTTGAAAAGCAGCATTTTCATAGCTTCCGGGACTGTCAACCAAGAAATGTACGTGAAAGAGTGTTTGAATAAACGTCTGCTGCCTTTCCTGAAGAAACACGGTTGTTCCGTACTGTTTTGGTCGGATTTGGCATCTTGCCATTACGGTAAAAAGGCCATGGAGTGGTACACCGCCAACAACGTGCAGGTGGTTCCCAAGGACAAGAACCCTCCCAACACGCCAGAGCTCCGCCCAATTGAGAAATACTGGGCTATTGTCAAGCGGAACCTAAAGAAGACCAAAAAACTGCTAAGGACGAGCAGCAGTTCAAGGCAAACTGGCTTTCTGCGGCGAAGAAGGTGGACAAGGTGGCTGTACAAAATCTGATGGAAGGTGTCAAGCGTGAGGCCCGGCAATTCGGATTTGGAAAAGCGAAAGCCTAACTGAATATGCCTGAACACGCCTTTTCCCTTGACCAAATTTTGACCGTATCACCCTTTATTTACTCTATTCCGTCCATTGTGATATATCAAGCACTGCTCTTTTTTAATAAAACACAATTCATCGTAAAAATTTAATATACCTAGTAGCTGGTAATGCCGAAGATCTTTTCGAAATCTTGCGAAAAGATTTTGGAATATATGTAAATTACATTATATTCGTTTCCAAAAATTGTATTTTTAAGAAAGTAGCCAACTAAAGTGTATATTACTGTTAAATCAAGTTTCTTTCCATCGTCTCGTCGTCCCCAAAAAGTATGCTCTATAAATATAACAGCTTGGCTGTATGCGTTGCTTGTGCATTGATGGCTATAGCGATAATTGTCTGTTGATTACAATAACATCTACGTAGCCTAGTGGATAGTGTGTATGGTCCTCGGTAGTCATTGATGTATGGTCCTCGTATGGTCCTCCTGTATGGTCCTCGGTAGTCATTGATCATTCTTTTGCATTGCATGTACAGTTTGTGTTCAGAACTATATAAGTTGCATTATCTATATTTATTAAGACAATATTTTTTTCAGTGTATGTAGTCGTAAATCATATTCATACAAAACTCTTTAAATTTAAAACAAAATTTCAATCATTTTATTTTTTGTTTATTGTTCGACACTTTCTAAATTCTTCAAGTAATTTATACTCTATAGCATTAATAAAACGAAAATCAAACGTTTTTTATTGAAACCTGTTTTTCAAAATATATTCTTAAATAGCCACCTGCAACGTTTCTAAATCCTAGAACAAAAAAATTATTTATTATTAACTTAATGCTATTGGCTACAATCAGAACATTTTAAATTGGACATGACAAAACAAAAAAGTTCATTCATACATTAAAATAAACCCCCTGTCCAAATTTGATTGATGTCTTCATTTTTAAATCATTGTTGGATTTCTGTTATTAGTAGATCACAGTAATCAACAGGATTAATTATAAAAAATCGTTAAATCAAATTAATTGGGGAGGCCCAATGAAAATAAATGTTTACGGATCTGCGATTGGAATTTCCAATTATCACACATTGTGATATTTCATCGCGCTGATTTGAGTATGGAAATATAAATTGCAGGAGTAATATTGTATTATTTATACATTTTGTATTTTTTATACGATTATTTTAATTTCATTGACCTCTCGATGTATAAGGCAATTTATATTCTAAGCTGTAGGAATCCAGTGAACTACCAATAAAATTCTTTTTTTTTATCGATTTTAATATCCCCATATGTATGAATTGACAAAGTTTAAACATTATCCAAAAATACATTTTGTGTGGATCTATATAAATCAGCATATATTATATTTTCATGTAGGATTTTTTATATTCATATTAACAAAGCTAACCAATTATTATAAGATCACATGAAAGAAAATTTTATAGTTAAGTAATTTGACATAAAAATGAGTATCTTCTTTTATGTCAACATACCCATTTTTATGTCAAATTACTTAACTATTAGGACAAAACGACCTCATTAAACAGTTTATTGGTTTTTTGGACAAGAAAAAAACCAACATCAGAGAAATGCGTTTTCTAAGCTAAACAAAATTCTCATTCGTATTTTAATTGAATGCAATCTCTGTCCTCACGACAATATTTTTCAGTGCATAATAAAATTTTCACCGATATCAATCACAATATGGCATATCTCTACATAGGTCTAAAATTATAATAGATTCTCAACATGACGTATATAAAAAAAATACTCCTTATTAGAAAATACAAAAAAAAAAAAATACATTGCTAGCTATATTTGTAAATAACATTCATTCTTTATTATAATTAATTGAACTAAAAGTTGTATGGAATAGTTAAATGTTGTCTAGACACTATAACTCATGTTTTTTTCTAACTGCCAATAATCAATCTATTTCAGTAGATTGGTAAATTACGCCCCCTTTTTCATTGATTGATGAACCCCTCAACTGTAAAAAAAAAGCTTTTTAGAATCGCCTCATTAACATACTATCAAATTTGCTTTAAGCAGATATATTTAAATAAATTACACAGTGTGATCATATAATAACAATTAACTTAGCATTTTTTATACTCTCCACCTGAAATAAAGTTCGGCAAACTTCTCAATGAAGCCGTTTTGTCCGTATAATTAACCCTCTAATGCCCAATCCCGCCTTTAGGCAAGCTTCGTTAAAACAGAAAACTTTTAGCAAAACACACATAAAATCAACAAAAATGGGTAAAATAAAACCAAAGTTTAGGTAAAACTCCACAAGATACTTCGCAGCATACACTGAAATTTTCCGTATTGTCTTTTCTTGTGCCGTTTTCTTGTTTTCGTGTTGTCAACATTGGATATTTATCAGCTGGTAAAAAAATTGGGGCATTAGAGGGTTAAGTGATTCGACTTAAAAGTGGGTATCTTTATATGAAAGAAAATATTGTTTGACAATGGTCAACTTGGCTTTACTAATTCTGGAAAATTAGTTAAACACTTTTGCTTGACTACAAATGAAAAGTTTTCCATAGTAGGAGATGTCTTTATTTTAAAGACGATTTTGACTTGAAACATTGCGTATTTTCTACTTGAAGTCGAGTCTAAATTTTAAAATTTAAGGTTTCGTTAACACGTTTTTGAAGGACTTTGATAGCACGTGGATAAAAAAAAACCGAAAACGGATAAATTTAAATTTGTTTCCTAGTATCAAGTATCCAAAACTCAAATTTAAAAGAGAAGTGTGTCTTAACCATCTAATGTTCCCATTTTTTTGTCAACGGATTAAATTTTCAATGTTAACGACACAAAAGCAAGAGAACTAAGCAAGAAAAAATTATACCGTAAAATTTAGCGTATGCTGCAAAGCCTCTTGAATAGTTTCAAATAAGTTTTGTTTTTATTTTGCCCATTTTTGTTGTCTTAAGATGTGTTTTACTAAACGCACTAGAGGGTTAAATATTTCCTTACTTGAATTCTTCGCTTCTTTCGCTCGGAATCAATACCAAAATCAGTAAGACAAAATCTTTGGAACCGGACATGCTTTGTTGTCCAGTGCACGACGAGGGGTTTTCAAAGGAAACTGTTATATTTGATTCATATGGGTGCACTGTTAGAAATATATGTTTTTCATATGTTCCGATATAAACAAAATGTGTTTCGGGCACAATTTTTAAACACAATATATTTAAGTGCAAACATGTAATGTTCCTAAACTAACACAAAAGGTTTGGGACACACATGTTAATATGTTAGAATATATTATGTTTGGGGCATGAATGTTTCATAAAAATAATATGTGTGAATGTAAACATTTATATGTGTTGTGATATTTTATTCTAAAAGCGACAGAGAGTATTCTTGGTTCGTTAAAAGAAATCGGAACGTACGAGGAGTAAGTCAAAATATTCAAGTATATACGGCCGTAAGTTCGGCCAGGCCGAATCTTATGTACCCTCCACAATGGATTGCGTAGAAACTTCTACGAAAGAATGTCATCCATAATCGACTTAATTGGGTTGTGGTATCTTAAAACTTCTTAACATCGTTTTCTAAATTGTTAGTTAGTCCATACGTGGTATATATTGGGCAAAAAAGGTGTGTATAGGTAAGTCTACAAAAATAATTACGAATCGATATGGACTTTTGCACGGTACATAAAAAGCCAGAATTGAAATATGGGGGTCGCTTATATGTGTGCTGTATACAATTATGAACTTGATATGGACCAATTTTTGTGAGACCGATTTAGTTAGACATGATTGTTAACGGCCATATACTAGCACAATGTACCAAATTTCAACTGACTCGGACGAAATTTGCTCCTCCAAGTGGCTCCAAAACCAAATCTCGGGATCGGTTTATATGGGGGCTATATATGATTATGGACTGATATGAACTAATTCCTGCATGGTTGTTGGATATCATATACTAACATCAGGTACCAAATTTCAACCGAATCGGATGAATTTTGCTTTTCCAAGGAGCTCCGGAGGTCAAATCTGGGGATCGGTTTATATGAGGGCTATATATAATTATGGACCAATTTTGACCAATTTTCGCAGTGGTGTTTGAGGCCATATATTAACACCACGTATCAAATTTCAACTGAATCAGATGAATTTTGGTCTTCCAAGAGGCTCCTGAGGTCAAATCTGGTGATCGGTTTATATGAGGCCTATATATAATTATGGACCGATGTGGACCACGTTTTGCATGGTCATTAGATACCATATACCAACACTATGTACCAAATTCCAGCCGGATCGGATGAAATTTGCTTCCCTTAGAGGCTCCGCAAGCCAAATCGGGGGATCGGTTTATATGGGGGCTATATATAATTATAGACCGATGTGGACCAATTTTTGCACGGTTGTTAGAGACCATATACTAACACCATGTACAAAATTTCAGCCGGATCGGATGAAATTTGCAAGTCAAATTTGGGGGTTCGTTTATATGGGGGTTATACGTAAAAGTGGACCAATATGGCCCATTTCAATACCATCCGACCTACATCGATAACAACTACTTGTGCCAAGTTTCAAGTCGATAGCTTGTTTCGTTCGGAAGTTAGCGTGATTTCAACAGACGGACGGACGGATGGACATGCTCAGATCGACTCAGAATTTCACCACGACCCTCAATATATATACTTTATGGGGTCTTAGGGCAATATTTCGATGTGTTACAAACGGAATGACAAAGTTAATATACCCCCATCCTATGGTGTAGGGTATAAAAACGGTGGAAAATATACAAAGGGATCTTCATAAAAATAACGAAAGGGCACTATACGAGTACTCTTTTTAGAGTTGCGTCAGTAAAATGAAACAAGTATATACAGCAGTAAGTTCGGCCGGGCCGAATCTTAAATACCCACCACCATGAACCAAATATTAGGGTTTCCTTTGAAATTTCAGGAGGGTTTGAGGACTTGAGGACACTACCCGAAGATAAATTTAAAGATTTCACCTGTGAGGACTATATCAGATTCTGGATTTACAAGAACCATTTTTGTTTGAGGTTTAAAGGAATCATTAACATCTCTTGTAAGTGTGCAAGAAAATTATAAAATAACGTCTTGATTTGAAATCTTAAATCTGTAGAAGTAAAATCTGGGAATTTTACATTGAGTTTCAAGCAATTTTCATGATCAGTGCGCCTTCTACACCCTCAAGAAGTGAAGTCGGTCTATATGGAGGCATTACCAAATGGACCGATAAAAACTTAATCCGATACACGTTTTTGTGAGCCTAAAATACCAGAATATTTACAATTTCAGGCATATACGATAAAAACTACGGTTTCTAGAAACCCAAGGAGTTAAATCGGGAGATCGTTCTTATGGGGGCTATACTAAAATATGGACCGATACTCACCATTTTCGGCACACCTCTTTATGGCCCGAAAATACCTCTAGATTTCCAATTTCAGGCAAATAGGATAAAATCTTCGGATTATAGAAGCCCAAGAAGTAAAATTGGGAAATCGGTCTATATGGGGGCTATACCAAAATATGGACCGATACTCACCATTTTCGGCACACCTCTTTATGGTTCTAAAATACCTCTAGATTTCCAATTTCAGACAAATTGGATAAAAACTACGGTTTCTATACGCCCAAGACCCAAAATCGGGAGATCGGTCTATATGGGGGCTATACCAAAATATGGACCGATACTCACAATTTTTGGCACACGTATTTGTGGTCCTATAATACCTCTAGAATTCCAATTTCAGGTAAATTGAATAAAAACTGCGGTTTTTATAAGCCCAAGAAGTAAAATCGGGAGATCGGTCTATATGGGGGCTATACCAAAATATGGACCGATACTCACAATTTTTGGCACACATATTTGTGGTCCTACAATACCTCTAGATTTCCAATTTCAGATAAATTGAATAAAAACTGCGGTTTCAGATAAATTGAATAAAAACTGCGGTTTAGAGCCATAATGCCAACTTAATACTGGCCTTAAAGGTAAAAATAAAATTAAGTACAAAGCACGATAAGTTTTAAATGCATTCAATCAAAAACTTTTCACGCCTAAAGAAATGTGTATATTATAAAATTATTTATGTATGTTTATACTCGACTCCACGTTCTTCTTTTGTTAGAGTTTTTGAATTCCTTCCAAAATTTCAAACTATACCAAAAACAGTGGGCGCTGCAATCTATCCTATAGGGTGATACGGTCAAAATTTGGTCAATATAATCTTGATGTAGTTCTTTCAATTTTGCATTTAAAAAACCTGAACACCCCTCATTTTGAAGGTGTGTGTGTGTAGAATGTTGCTCTTATTTTGGAATTCACTCTTCAGTTGTCAAAATGCCGTCCAAGCAAGAAGAGCAGCGTATAAAAATTTTGCTCGCGCATCGCGAAAATCCGAGCTCCTCGCACGCAAAGCTGGCAAACTCGCTAAAAGTAGCCAAATCAACCGTTACAAATGTAATTAAAGTGTTTGGGGAACGTTTGTCGACAGCCAGGAAGTCTGAATCGGGGGGAAATCGAAAACCGGAAGCCGCTGAGACGACAAAGAGAGTTGCCGGTAGTTTCAAGCGAAACCCTAACCTCTCTCTCCGAGATGCCGCAAATAAGCTGGGTGTATCGTCTACTATCGACTTACAAGAAGGTAGTGACTCCAAATCGCGATGATAAACAAAATACGACGGCCAAAGCGCGATCCCGGAGGCTGTACACGACGATGCTGACGAAGTTTGACTGCGTGGTAATGGACGACGAAACCTACGTCAAAGCCGACTACAAGCAGCTTCCGGGACAGGAGTTTTATACGGCAAAAGGAAGGGGAAAGGTAGCAGATATTTTCAGGCACATAAAACTGTCAAAGTTCGCAAAGAAATATCTGGTTTGGCAAGCCATCTGTACCTGTGGCTTGAAAAGCAGCATTTTCATAGCTTCCGGGACTGTCAACCAAGAAATTTACGTGAAAGAGTGTTTGAATAAACGTCTGCTGCCTTTCCTGAAGAAACACGATTGTTCCGTACTTTTTTGGCCGGATTTGGCATCTTGCCATTACGGTAAAAAGGCCATGGAGTGGTACGCCGCCAACAACGTGCAGGTGGTTCCCAAGGACAAGAACCCTCCCAACACGCCAGAGCTCCGCCCAATTGAGAAATACTGGGCTATTGTCAAGCGGAACCTAAAGAAGACCAAAAAAACTGCTAAGGACGAGCAGAAGTTCAAGGCAAACTGGCTTTCTGCGGCGAAGAAGGTGGCTGTACAAAATCTGATGGCAGGTGTCAAGCGTGAGGCCCGGCAATTCGGATTTGGAAAAGCGAAAGCCTAACTGAATATTTTTCCTGAATGTTATACTAATTGAATTTGAAAAAGAAATTTAATTTGATTTTTTAAATAAACGATTTCACCGATTTACACGCGTTTTCCCTTGACCAAATTTTGACCGTATCACCCTTTATATAAATGTAACTTATAACGATAATCGTCTACTGGTGACTATAACAGCTACGAAGCCCAGTGGATAGTGTGTTGGCTTACAAACTGCTTGGTCCTCAGTTCGAATCTCCGTCCAGGCGAAAGGTAAAATTTAAAAAATTTATAAAATTGGATAATTTCCTCAACATTATTTGTATTACAGAAAAAGGTGCCAAGAACTAAAAAATTTCGAGGAAATGAAAATTATGTGAGGGAATGAGCACAATCTTCTTGGGGGAAAATTCTTCCAAGCATATAATATTTTTGGGCTCAAAACGCTTCCAAACATATAATATGATCACATAAAATAAACATATTAATGTTTCGGCAGTATCCAATAATATATGTGCTTCCTGCAAAATATGTTTGGAACATATGTTAGAGAAGCGATTTTTTTTTGAAGGGTGGGGGTACCTAACATAAGTTCCGGCCCAGCTGAACTTGCGGCCGTATATACTTGGTCGATAAGTCGATAAACTTTTCAATGAGCTCGTATTGTCCTTATAATTAAGTGATTTGACTTAAAAATGGGTATCATAATATGAAAGAAACAATTTTTGGGCTAAGGTCAACTTGACTTTAATAATTCAGAAAAATTCTTTAAATTTAATGAAATTGTCTTTAAATTTGTTGTCTTTTTGCATCTTTACTACAAAGCAAAAAATCGTTCAAATATAGGACATGTTTTTCAAAACTTTATTTTAAAGAAGTTTTTTACTTCAAACATAGCATAATTTCTACTGGAAGTCGAGTCCTAATTTGGAAAATAAAGTTGCCGTTAACTCGTTTTTAAAGGACTTTGATAGGATATGAAGACAAAAAGCTGAAAAAGCGAAAAATTAAAATGTGCTTCCTAGAAGCAAGTACACAAAACCCAAATTTAAAAGAGAATTGCGTCTTAAAAGTGTCCTTAATTGCATTCTCCGCTTCTTTGGCTCGGAATCAATACCAACATTTGTAGAGTAAAGGCAAAATCTTTGGAACCGAGCATGCTTTTCTTACGGTGTAGTATTAATGAAATATGCCATTAAAATTGAGGCAACGAAACAAATTCGTTAATATGCAATTTATTGTTATTATAATGAATGTTCTGTTAAACAACGAAATGTTACGAACTATTAACGTAGGCTCAATTTTAATGCAATTTCCGTGGTGCAATGGTTAGCATACCCGCCTTGCATACACAAGGTCGTGGGTTCGATTCCAGCTTCGATCGAACACCAAAAAGTTTTTCAGCGGTGGATTATCCCACCTCAGTAATGTTGTATACATTTCTGAGGGTTTCAAAGCTTCTCTAAGTGGTTTCGCTGCAATGAGGAACGCCGTACGGACTCGGCTATAAAAAGGAGGTCCCTTGTCATTGAGCTTAACATGGAATCGGGCAGCACTCAATGATAAGAGAAAAATTCACCAATGTGGTATCACAATGGACTGAATAGTCTTAGTGAGCCTGATACATCGGGCCGCCACCTAACCTAATAACATTAAAATGAATTTCTGGACCCTTCCCAAATGTGGACAAAATGTAGACCACTTCTTAGAGGTTCCACTGTATTAGCAATCAAAATTCTACAGAATTTGAATTTCAAATAATATGAAAGCCATTGTTTCTTGCACGTTTAAACAAGATGTTTTAGATTCTTATAAACCTTAAATTATAACATGGGAAGCTACCATCTAATACATGGTGGTGGGTATTTATGATACCGGCCGGCAAAATTAATGTCGGATATACTTGTTTGTTTTGTTTCTAAAATTTCTTCATTCAAATGAACTTCCAAGGCACAACTTCTAAAGCAATACAAAGGATCCGAAAACGAAGTACTTCCACCCTTTGACAATTCCATCTAAAATTCCTTGGATAGAATCCAAATTTGTTCTACATCCACAAGTGGGACCCTCAACTTGTGGAAGTAGAACAAATTACTTAATTACTTTTTGGGAAGTTCATTTTTGCTGGTATGTTGTTGGGTATTTATGTTTCGGCCCGGCCGAAATTAAGTTCATATATACTTGTTTGATTTTTTATTTTATTATTTTAATTTAATACACACGGTGTGTGCAGTATCAAAAATTGGAGAAGACCAAAACTAAAAAACTTGATACTCATAACTACTACTACAAAGCAAAAATGGATATTTATCGTCTTCAGGGTGTTGTTACGGGGGTATACATCATACGAAAATCATCATACAAAACCTTTTTTCGGAAGGTTCGAGTGTGGTTCATTGTTGGGTTTAATGAACTGCCTGAATTTATTCTGATAATTGGTTGATAGTTTTGCTGCAAGTAGAGGATGCTGATGAGGAATGTGGTAATTCCGAAACGTGCGTC
Source organism: Haematobia irritans (assembly GCF_050003625.1). NCBI lineage: Eukaryota > Metazoa > Arthropoda > Insecta > Diptera > Muscidae > Haematobia > Haematobia irritans. The sequence goes on along the minus strand of NC_134399.1, from coordinate 64,146,028 downwards.
CATCCAACCATCTTGCAGTCTATAGGGCTTTGCCCAAATAAATTTGACAAACATTCTTTTCCTCTGTTGGTTAAGCTACACTTGTAGTTTAGTCAATGTATAGTTTTAAGGTGAAATAAGAAAAAAAAAACAACAACAATGCTTAAAGAACAAAACCAACAATAACAAAACAGAACGAATGGAAATACATTTTTGCAAGAATATTATATAGAAATAAAAATGTGCAAAAATTTTCTACAGATCTAAAGGCTTGAGAAAGTTTTCTGTAGAAATAAAATTTTGACAAAATTCTCTATAGATATAAAATTTTGACAATTCTCTATAGAAATAAAATGTTGACAAATCTTTTTATAGATATACAATTTTGACAAAATTTTCTATGGAAATACAATTTTGACAAAATTTTCTATAGAAATAAAATTTTGACAAAATTTTCTATAGAAATGAAATTTTGAAAAAAAACTTCTATAGAAAAAAATTTTGCCGAAATTTTCTATAGAAATAAAATTGTGACAATTTTTTCTGTGGAAATAACATTTTAACAAAATTTTCTATAGAAATAAAATTTTGACAAAATTTTCTATAAAAATAAAATTTTGACAAAATTTTCTATAGAAATAAAATTTTGAAAAAAAAATTCTATAGAAAAAAATTTTTGCCGAAATTTTCTATAAAAATAAAATTTTGACAACTTTTTCTGGAGAAATAAAATTTTAACAAAATTTTCTATACAAAAAAAATTACAAAATTTTCTTTAGAAATAAAATTTTGACAAAATTCTCTATAGAAATAAAATTTTGAAAAAAAAATTCTATAGAAATAAAATGTTGCCGAAATTTTCTATAGAAATAAAATTGTGACAACTTTTTCTGTAGAAATAACATTTTAACAAAATTTTCTATAGAAATAAAATTTTGACAAAATTTTCTATAAAAATTAAATTTTGACAAAATTTTCTATAGAAATAAAATTTTGAAAAAAAAAAAATCTATAGAAACAAATTTTTGCCGAAATTTTCTAGAAAAATAAAATTTTGACAACTTTTTCTGTAGAAATAAAATTTTAGCAAAATTTTCTATAGAAATAAAATTTTGACAATGATTTCTATAGAAATTAAATTTTGACAAAATTTTCTATAGAAATAAAGTTTTACCGAAATTTTCTATAGAAATAAAATTTTAACAAAATTTTTTATAAATTCCATATAAAACATTTCTTTCGAATAAAACAAAGTTTTTATATAAACTAACCATAAAAATTTGATCAAAAACTTAAAGATATTTTTCAAATTTGGTAGATTTTTGATAAAATTTTCTTCAAAATTTGGTGGATTATTTTTGGCACGTGATACTAATACTGTAGATGCAAAGTGAGGTATAGCTCCTACATGTATGAAATCTCTAGCAAAAACTTGCAATTTCTGTATCAAATGTATTCTCTCTTTTGGTGGCTCTAAATGTGTAAACGAACTGCTTCTTGTCCAAATTTTTGAACAGAGCTAATAATGGCAGCCCTGGTCCATACCCTGATTTTGGAAATTTAAGTTCTCGTTAACACGTGTTTCAAGAACTTTGAGAGCACATAAAGAAATGAGACGAAAAATCAAATAAATTAAAATTTGTTTCTAAAAAGCCAGTACGCAAAACTTTAACTTAAAAGAGAATTGTGTTGTTAAGGTATCCTTGCTTCAATTCTCCGCTTCTTTGGCTCGGAATCAATAGTAAAAACATTAGTGTAAAGGTCGGTCATGCTTTTTTTAGTACATCATTAGAACTTCCTAGAATATCACGCTGCTCAAGAATATACAAGATATTCTTTATACGGTCGGACATTGATATTTCGATGTGTTACAAACAGAATGGCGAACTTATTATACCCCCATTCTATGTATGAGAATAAAAAAACAAAAATATTGAAATAAAAGAAACTAATTGATAGGCACATCTATGATATTTATAGACATTATAAAACTTTCCTTCTATTGATGGAGAATGATCGCATTTGCCATTTGGGCAATTAAGAAAAGAACAGAATGAAGATTCTATCGGTATCAGTTGTGGGCCTATGCTGCCAATATTCGTTACTTGTTTGGTTATGTGTTAATGTCGTGACTGGATTAGCGATATTGTCTATAAATTAATTTTTGTTTACCGCGAAGATATTAATTTTTTCTTACGGTTTATGATGATAGCTTGCGTAAGTTGCGATAACTCGTTTGAATAAGTGCGTCTGTCTAGCATATTGTATTAAGCTTTCATTGATTTTTGAGATTTAAAATCAATTTAGTATCAAGCGGCTACGACGTCATCATCTGGTTCACTAAACTATTTATGTATACCCTACAATCGGGTCTTATTGAGATACAAAATGAGAATATTGAGCAAGAAGTAAATATTTACACATAAATTAATTTTTTTAGTATGATTAATGAATAATATATGGGGATTGGCCTACATGATGAATGTATCCATACACTGAAAACATAGCATGCCCGGTTCCAAAGATTTTGTCTTTACTTTAAAAGTTTTGGTATTGATTCTGAGCCAAAGAAGCGGAGAGTACAAGTAAGGATACTTTTAAGACGCAATTCTCTTTTAAATTTGGGGTTTGTGTACTTGCTTCTAGGAAGCAAATTTTAATTTAATTTTAAATCTTTCGATTTTATTTTACAACATATGATGAGATATGTTGTTTTGTCGAAATTAAACTTAAAAAAATCGCCAGTTTAACCATTCTGTATCTCCCGATCTAGGGCAGATATCAAAAACTACACACAAAATACAATTTTGTTTCAAAATTGTCCTATCTCAACTTATGGGGTTTTGTCATAAGTCCACAGATATTAATATTATTCCAAATTTTGGCGAATCAATTAGGAAATATTAACTACTGTACCAAAATCTATTGCTTAGAGTAGTTAAAGACAGATGTCACATAACCAACTGTCGTTCGTACTATCTTAAAAAATGTAGCGGTCTTAGTTTTATATCCATTCGACTTTGATATTTTCATAAAAAAAATAAATGGGTTCTTTGTTTGTTTTTATGCTACAGGAAGATTTTCAAAATACATGTCACCCACGCGAAATCAATAACCATTGTCCATTGTCGGGCCATTGTTATACATGTTATAGGGTATCATAAAAACTCTGTCAATGAACCCAATATCATCGAACAACCAGTTGTTCATAGGGGCGGCAGCATCACATCTGGTGTGGCTAAGTGGATTGATCATTCTGCCAATCTCTACTAGAGATTTGTTTTTTTTTATGACTACTCACCTCACTCGGAGGGGGACTTTAGAGAATATTCTTAATTAAATACAACATATTTTTTTGGGGATGATGTCGTTGTATGAATATTTAATTTGTATTAAATTCAACTGGCTTCTGATTGTTTTTCATAATCGGGGTTTGATTCTAATTTTACAACAAAAAAAAAACTAAATAATATATCAGAATTTGCAAAAATCCATTGCTGCTTCTGCGTAGATAAAACGTGGATACTGAGTGGTCAGCTAGAATATTTTGTGAATTTGATTTTCCACAACACGGTGTTTATTTTTTCGAAGCCACGTATAAATAGTTTTGTACGACATTATAGAGAATATCAGTGAGGGAATACGAGTCTTAGCAAACACATCGTTAGAATCACAAAATCTAAAATTATGGTAAGATTGAAATCATTTTCGTATGAGAGAGCTGCCTTTGTTCTAACCAAATTCTCGTAATCCTTATAGAAATTCATCATTGTTACTTTGGCCCTTTTGGGTGCTGTTGCCGCTGATGTCAGCCATTTGAGTAACGAATACCTGCCTCCACATGAGAAAGCGGCCGAAGAAAGCCATGTCAGCAATGAATATCTACCTCCACATATGGCTGCCTTAAGTCATAGCCACTCTGCTGAATATGCCCAACAAAGTGAAGAAATTCCTAAAGTTAGTTCGTTTGCTGCTCCAGCTCCAGTTGTTGAACAAACCCAAGAAGAACCCGAACAACAATACTACACCGGATTGGTTTATCACGAAGGTCAAGAAAGTGCTTCAGATAATGCTGAGGCCTCTGTTCCCGCTCCCGGTTCCGATGATTTCACCCAACAGCAAGCTGCTTACTGGACTCAACACAGTGCCCAGCAAGAAGAAGCTGCATCAAATACCGTTGCTGAAGAAGAAGCTCCTGAGCCAGAACCTGCTGTTATTCCTGGCTCTGATGATTTTACCAACCAACAAGCCTCATATGCCTCAGCCTCATTCGGCTCCAGCGCCTCCTCTTCCTCGAATGTTGACACTCAATATGGTGCCAATGGCGGTTACATTTATTAGAGAATGTTAAGAGTTTAGTACGAAATTAGAAAAAATATTTAGAATAAGAAAATAAATTATTAAAGAAATTAATTACAATTCCAAAGATGAATTTGGTTATTTCCACAATGACGTTAGATCTCTTGGATGACATTAGAAGCTTGGACTTTAAGGAAAGTATTGAAGGAAGTTCGAAAAAAAAAATTAGTGGCATTAAAAAAAGTGGCTCTAGTTCGAAGGTTTTATTGAAGGCTTACTATCTGTCACTGAACACACAATTGTGATTTTTATACATATTCTGTCATCATTTAATAATGCTATCCGAAATGCCTTTTCAACTCTGTAAAGTACCTATTACATATAGTTCTAGAAGTGCCCATATGTAATAGGTACTTTTAGTTAATGTGGTATCACAATGGACTGAATAGTCTAAGTGCATCTGATAATAAATGGGGCTGCCACTTTATCCTAACCTAACCTAAGGCCTAACGAAGACACATTGGAAAAGATTCAAAGGTAATAGCAGTTATTTGGTAAATGGATACTTTCCAAAAAAAAAACACAAAGCAAAACAAATATATGCTCTGTTAAAGACGTATGTGTTTGAAATAAGGAAAACTTTCCTTTAATTAAAGAAAAACATTTTTAATTTAAAGAAATCGTTTTTAAAATAACTGATGTTTAGATTTAAGATCAAATAACTTCAAATATAGGCTAACATTTATTTTGAGGATTATGTATCTTTGATTTAAAGGTTTTTGCAATAAACAGGTTTTACTCCGAAATATCTGTTGTAATTTAGATTTTTAACTGGAATATTTATCCTAGATTTTAAACAAGATAGGTCCCTGAAAAAATTCTTTATTTTGAAGAAGCCGTATCTTTGGCTCGGAATCAATACCAAAATCCTTACGGCAAGGTCAAAATCTTTGGATCCAAGTAAACTTTTCTTCAGTGTAATTGAACACAAAAAAATAATTCTTTCCTCACAAACAATATCGTTTACTATTTGCTTTTCGGTGTAAGTTTGGAAGAAAAGTATATTCTTTTTGTGATGAACGTTGATTCTTTTACAGTATGTAAAAAGAATTTTATAAAGACTAGCTCAAAAAATTCTGGCTAATTGCATCTTCCTTCACATCATTCTCACTTTCACGATATTTTTAATTCTTTAATTTAATTCTATAATACAAACAATGTAAAAGAAATTCGATTTTATAAGTGTTTATTGTCATCAACAGACAATCACCGTATAGCCATCAACGCACGAGTAACGCAAACAGTTAAGCAGTTATATTTATATAGCATATAATTCGGCGCCAACGAGCCCTTGTAAAGAAAGTTTGTTTGACAGAAACATGGCCACCGTGGAGCAATGGTTAGCACTCCCGCTTTGCATACCAAGGGTCGTGGGTTCAATCCCTGCTTCGACCGAACACCAAAAAAAATTTGCTCTGAAGATATAAAATTTTTACTACGAAACTTCAAAATGTGTCTTATGAAAAACTTAAAACCAGAAAAGAACAGGGCTTAATATAAATGAAATGGACTGGATCAAAAAATAAAAATTTTGTAATACAAAAATTTTTTTGGTGATAAAAGTTTAAAATTTTTGAAGAAATTCAAAAAAGTCTAACAACAAATAAAAACGTTTTCGGTACAAGTTTTCCAAGCGTGTTTTTTCTTCGCGTGTAGAAGGTCCGTTATTGGCGGTTTTGTTTTCTTAACTACATTCCCTACAATATTCTGCGTATAAATAATTTTGAACCTATATAAACATATTTTCGCATGTTAATTAGATGTGGGGGAACGTGTTTTGTTTATGTTCATCCGTATCATTTTTATACCCTTCATCACTACTGTGGTACAGGGTATAATAACCCAGCAAAACATTTTGGAAGTTTTTGTAAAGGCACTTTCAAAACTGTCCTCCCAAAGATTTTCTTTTTTAACTTCGCAGGAACTAATTCAAAATTTTAAAACTCGTTTTTTCTTATTTCTAATGGGTAACTTTTAATGTTTTTGTTTCAAATAGCTTAAAAACAGAGTAAGAATCAATAAAATGGTACAACTTATTTAAATTTTGTTGAAAAAAATACTAAATCTTTTCTAAAATAATTGCGAGTTTTTAAAATATTTCAGGTCAAACGTTCCAGACAAGCGTTAGAATGCATTATAAATTATAAAAAATTATAAAAATTATTTGTTTGTCCAAATATCACAAACTTTCTTAATTCACATCCAAATCACTGAATTCGGACCATATCTTAAGAAGTGATTCAAATTCTGTGCAACGGCTGTTGAAATGGAGGACATCCGTCCTATGACAAGCCCATGTTAAATTCATCGCTTCTGTGCCAATTTTACTGCACTTCTGGATCCAAAATGAACATTTTCACTCCTTTTTTTTTTTGCTGAAATGTCAATCGCATAGCCAAAACAAATGAAGTTATACACAGTTGTCCGAAGCAACATGCAAGCAGTTTCACAGCAACCACCAATTGCTCAGTGCATGCTCGTACTGCAGAAAATATTGCTGCTGTTCGCGATAGTGTGGCTGAAGAGCCGTCCACCTCAACTCGTCGTCGTGCCCAACAATTGCACCTCTCACACTCGTCGTTGATGAACATTATGCATAAAGACTTGCATTTACACGCTTACAAGGTGCAATTGGCTCAAGAACTAAAGCCTCTTGACCATTCCAAACGTCGTGAATGGGCACAATGGTTCCAAGAAATGGCAACAGTGGATGATCAATTTTCGAAGAAAATCATTTTCAGTGATGAGTCACATTTCCACCTCAGTGGATTCGTCAATAAACAGAATTGCCGCATTTGGGCGAATGAGAATCCAAGAGTGATTGTCGAAAAACCAATGCACCCACAAAGAGTGACTGTTTGGTGCGGTTTATGGGCTGGCGGCATCATCGGGCCGTATTTTTTCCAAAATCAGGCCGGTCAGGCAGTTACTGTGAATGGTGTTCGCTATCGTGAGATGATAACGAATTTTTTATTGCCCGAATTGGAAGATATGGATGTGGACGATATGTGGTTTCAGCAGGACGGTGCCACTTGCCACACAGCTAACGAAACAATGGCTCTTTTGCGCAACAAATTCAATGGCCGTGTTGTCTCACGTAATGGCGATGTCAATTGGCCGCCAAGATCATGTGATTTGACAACGTTGGACTTTTTTATTTGGGGTTATTTGAAAGAAAAGTTGTACGTCGATAAGCCAGCAACAATTAAAGAGTAAAGGATGAGATAATTCGGCACATTAACGGCATAGAACCTCCATTATGCCTCAGCGTCATCGAAAATTTGGACCATAGGATGAAGGTGTGCCACCGAGGTCGCGGCGCCCATTTGTTCCATACATAATTGATTAATACCAATATATCATCATCATATCATGTAGGGTTCATAAAGCGTTGGGCGAAGTAGTTTTCGGACCTTTATGTTACCAAGAGGATTTTACTGTGATTGTTAGAACCATCCTGGAGTTTGGCTCTATTGTATGGGATCCTCAATATAATGTTTACATTGATAGAATAGAATCGGTGCAGAAGCAGTTGAGATTGAGGCTGCCCACCCTTAAGAGTCGTCGGACGATGTTGAGCTCTATGATGATATATATGTTAGTGATGCTATTCCATGCTCGGAGATGATATCTAGAATTAGAATAAATATCCCTTTCAGGGCCTCTAGGAATTACCAGTTTCTTTTCATTGATTTTCAACGTTCAACGGCCAGAGTTCTGTCCTCAAAATAATGTCAGATGTGCCTAACGTAGTGGATTACACTTTGGCGAGTCCACTTTTCGACAAAAAATTTGAGACTCTAATCCCCAACAGTGAGGCGTGGTGCACACATACCCCGGGGAATAAAGAATATATAGATTTCTACACTGATGGCTCCAAATTGGATGGACAAGTGGGGTTCGGAGTATATTCTAATGATCTGGAACTTCGAATAGCGAAAAGATTACCTAATCACTGTAGTGTTTTTCAGGCTGAAATATTAGCAATAAGAGAGGTGGCGAATTGGCAGAGAAGTAATGTTCCAAAAAATGTGGGCATTAATATATACTCAGACAGTCAACCTGCAATAAAATCCTTGGACTCTGTGTTCCTCAACTCGAAAACGGCCATCGACTGCCGCAAATCTCTCAATGAGATGGCTGAGCAGTACAATATTCACCTAATATGGGTGCCTGGCCATAGGAACATACCGGGGAACTGCGAAGCGGATGAGTTGGCAAGGCTACGGACTACCTTACATATTCCAGGGGAACTGGAATTTGTTGGTATGCCCCTAGCTACCTGCAAGCTCATGCTGCGTGAGAAGGCTGTTAGGATGGCAAATGTTCGATGGGAGAATTGCAAGGGTTGTAACGACACCAAGCAAATATGACCCCATTTCAACTTAAACCGCACACTAGATATGCTAAAGTTCTCGAGACGTCAGATATCACTCCTGATATCTGCTATAACGGGTCGCTGCCTGATAGGCGATTTTGCAAAAACTATTGGCGCGAAATATAATGACTATTGTATGAGCTGTCATGATGCGGAGGAAAAAGAATCAATTAAACACCTCTTGTGTGAGTGCCCTGCATTTGGTGTAAAGCGCAAGCAACTTTTATGAGCATATAGCTTCAGATTACTGGCGGATCTGGAAAACGTTAACCTAAGCAGTCTGCTAATGTTTTTGGAACAATCTGGTTGGTTCAACAAAGAAAAATAATCAAGAAGGTTCAGCGGTTAAAACTAGAAGTGCCCATATGTAATAGGTACTTTTAGTTAATGTGGTATCACAATGGACTGAATAGTCTAAGTGAGCCTGAATCTTAATCGGGCTGGCACTTTAACCTAACCTAACCTAACCTAACGTTCAAATTATGTGTCGGTAGAACCTAAACGTAGGAGTGCATTGATTTTAATTTAATGTATCATTTAATTGACACTAACTTAAGTATTGTTGCGATGAAGTCCAGGATTTTAACATATTTGTATAACTAATAATTTTTTTGTTGGATATGCTAGTATCTAGTCTTACGGTGTAATACGTCCGGCTTATCAGTCCTGTAGCTGGTTAAATCGCTCTGCCTACGTTACGGAGACGAGACCCTCACGGTCGGAATGGGCGAGAAAGTGGGCGTTGGGACCATTCGAAATCCTAGCTTGCTATATTCACAAAAAAAAAATATTTTCAGTTTGACACCCTACGATATAAAATCATCCAAACGTCCTTGGCACAAACACCTCAATTCTACTTAATACATAGACATACTTTTTAGTTTATTACTTTATTTAAATTAAAGGAGAAATAATTTTAATTCGTTTAACAAATTGCGCTATAATTTACAAAATAGTATATACTTAAAGCATCTACAATATGCTTTAGGAGGAAACTTAATATTTGGCAGAAACTTAAAATCCTTAGAACTTATAAGAGACTCTCTTAGGTTGAGACATTCTTGTGCTATAGAACCAATTCTTCAACAAAGTTGACAAAATTGAACCACTGGGTTTGTAGGCCAAGCCTGTATAATATTTGCTAGAAGACATGGGAATGTAACCATAACTAGAGCGGACATTAATTTCTGATGGTGGAGCTAGTCCAGTGTAGTATTCTGTTTCAGGTTTATCCAAATAGTCTTCTGGAGGAGGAATTAAACCGGTATAGTATTCCTGCTCCGGTTCATCTACATAGTCTTCCGAGGGAGGAATCAAGCCTGTATAATATTCTTGCTCGGGTTCATCCAAATACTCTTCAGGGGGAATAATCAAACCCGTATAATATTCCTGTTCCGCTTCGGCTACGGGCATGACAGGTGCTGGTACGGCTTCTGGAATGTTAATGGGTTCTTGGTTAACCAAGGGCTCTATTTGAAAAAGAGGGTTTTTGATCAAGCCAGTGTGGTACTTTTTTTCTGGTTCTTGTTCCATTTGCTTGCTAACTTCTGACCAGTAAGCAGCCTGTTGGTTAGTAAAATCATCTGAACCAGGCATGGGATGTGCTGCCAAGAGTGCGGGGATGTCAAGTAGGGGATTTTTGATCAAGCCAGTGTAGTATTTCTTTTCTGGTTGCTGTTCCATTTGCATGGGAGGTGATGCCATGGGTGCGGGAATGTTAAATAGAGGATTTTTGATCAAGCCAGTGTAATACTTTTTTTCTGGTTCTTGTTCCATTTGTTTACTAACTTCAGACCAGTAAGCAGCCTGTTGGTTGGTGAAATCATCTGAACCCGGCATGGGAGGTGCTGCCATGGGTGCGAGAATGTCAAATAGGGGATTTTTGATCAAGCCAGTGTAGTACTTCTTTTCTGGTTCTTGTTCCATAGGAGATGCGACTTCATCCAAGGTGGTAATGGAGGAATCATGTTCATCTTGACCGGGAATATAAACCAAGCCATTGTGGAAGACCTGTTCTGGTTCCTTCATGGCTTCTTCAAATGTGGTAATGGACGAATCATGTTCATCTTGACCGGGAATATAAACCAAACCGGTGTGGTATTCCTGTTCTGGTTTCTTCATGGCTTCATCGAAAGTTGTAATGGACGAATCATGGTCATCTTGGCCGGGAATATAAACCAAACCTGTGTGGTATTCCTGTTCTGGTTTCTTCATGGCTTCATCGAAAGTGGTAATGGACGAATCATGTTCATCTTGACCGGGAATATAAACCAAACCGGTGTGGTATTCCTGTTCTGGTTTCTTCATGGCTTCATCGAAAGTTGTAATGGACGAATCATGGTCATCTTGGCCGGGAATATAAACCAAACCTGTGTGGTATTCCTGTTCTGGTTTCTTCATGGCTTCATCGAAAGTGGTAATGGAGGAATCATGTTCATCTTGACCGGGAATATAAACCAAACCGGTGTGGTATTCCTGTTCTGGTTTCTTCATGGCTTCATCGAAAGTGGTAATGGAGGAATCCTGTTCATCTTGGCCCGGAATATAAACTAAACCTGTGTGGTATTCATGTTCTGGTTTCTTCATGGCTTCATCGAACGTGGTAATGGAGGAATCATGTTCGTCTTGGCCCGGAATATAAACTAAACCTGTGTGGTATTCAGGTGTAACTTGTTGGCTAACTGAAGACCAATGAGCGGCTTGTTGGTTGGTGAAGTCATCTGATCCTGGCATAGGACCGGATGGAATATCTCCAGCATAGCCGGGACCATAATTGATATTTTCACTATAAATTTTACCTGTATATTTCTTATCATCCATTTGCTTGCTAATGGCGGACCAATAAGCTCCTTGTTGGTTGACTGCCTCATCAGAACCGGGCATTACGTCAGTAGCAGGAAGTTTACCATCATCGGGTGTACCGATAACTAAGTTCGGATTATATGCAGGCATAGGGGGCAAAGCAGCAGATGAAGTTTCACTCGTAATTTCACCAGTATAGCCAGGACCAAGGGGCAAATTATCAAGATGGATTTTACCTGTAAATTTCTGATCTTCCAATTGTTTGCTAACATCACTCCAATATGCTGCCTGTTGGTTGGTGAAGTCATCAGAACCAGGCATTGGAATAGATCCTGAGCTAGAGATGTGAATCTCACCAGCATAGCCAGGACCAAGGGGCAAATTATCAAGATGGATTTTACCAGTAAATTTCTGATCTTCCATTTGTTTGCTAACATCACTCCAATAAGCTGCCTGTTGGTTGGTGAAGTCATCAGAACCAGGCATTGAAATCGAGGTGTGGATTGCTCCGATTGGTCCCAAAGGTTTGATTTCGCCATTGGGTTTCAACAAATCGTCCGAATAGGGCAGAGGTTGATCAGCATCACTCGGAATATAACCCGTGGCGTAATGAGTCTGAGTTACTTCCAAGGATAAAGCAGCATTTGCAATACCCAAAAGGGTGATTGTGGCAATAAAAAATTTCTTCAAAAATCCAAAAGAATAAATGAAAATCAAATATCATGGGGGATTTTAACCTTTGACATTGTACTTACCATAGTTAGATTACCCCAACGCTTCGACGATGCGTAATCTAAGACTTCAAAATCCCGTACTGATAATCTAGAACCTATTGGACCTATTTATATTGGCCATATATAATTTTTTCTCTTAAAGACCAGCTGTTGAAATATAAACATAGGCCGAAACCAATAGGAACATAGACGTATTTCCTTGGAATGTTGGCAACGTTTGTGCGTAATGGCAATGTTATTGTTGATCAAGCCGAGAATCAAACTCTATAAATATAAATATTTTATCATGAACTATTCAAATAATAGCTTTTTGCTGAATTCAGAGCATTTGTTGGAATTTCGTACTAACCTATGATATTTGCTAAAATATTTTTAAAGTCTTGTTTAGAGAGGGCAAACTATGATATATATAGAGCGATATTCGGTAGAAAAATATCAATATTGTAAGTGAAGCTAAAAGAAACAAGTAAGGAAATTCTAAAGTCGGGCGGGGCCGACTATATTATACCCTTCACGACTTTGTAAGTCCACATTTTCGATACCATATCCATATCTTCTATCTATCTATTACTATTACACTTCTACACACAAAGAAAATTTCATTAAAAGTCAGCCAACGAAAAATTTTCATTGATATAACGACACATTTTCATTAATACAATGAAAATATTCGTTAATAGTACGAAACGTTACGTTAGTTTCCAGAAAATTCGTTATATTAACGAAAAATTTCGTTGTATTAACGAATTTATTTCATTGGCTGACTTTTAACGACACATTTCGTTAATATAACGAAACTTTTTCTATTAGTGTATCTATTACTATTACACTTCTATCGTATTACACTTCTATCTGTACAGAGTTCTGCAATACTTATAGATTTTACATTTAAGTCGGCTAATGCGCCGAGGTGGAACACAATGTTAGTAAAAACAAGTAAGGAAAGTCTAAAGTAAATATTATACCCTGCACCACTTTGTAGATCTAAATTTTCGATACCATATCACATCCGTCAAAGGTCTTGGGTGCTATATATAAAGGTTTGTCCCAAAGACATACATTTAAATATCACTCGATTTGGACAGAATTTGATAGAATATTACAATACATACAGACTCAAAATTTAAGTTGGCTAATGCACTAGGGTGGAACACAATATTAGTAAAAAAATATGTGAAACATTTAAATCTGAAGCAATTTTAAGAAAACTTCGCAAAAGTTTATTTATGATTTATCGCTCGATACATATGTATTAGAAGTTTAGGAAAATTAGAGTCATTTTTACAACTTGTGGACAAAGCAGTGGCGATTTTACAAGGAAAATGTTAGTATTTTGACCATTTTTGTCGAAATCAGAAAAACATATATATGGGAGCTATATTTAAATCTGAACCGATTTCAACCAAATTTGGCACGCACAGCTACAATGCTAATTACACTCCCCGTGCAAAATTTCAACTAAATCGAAATAAAAAATTGGCCTCTGTGGTCATATGAGTGTAAATCGGGCGAAAGCTATTTATGGGAGCTATATCTAAATCTGAACCGATTTCAACCAAATTTGGCACGCATAGCTACAATGCTAATTCTACTCCCAGTGCAAAATTTCAACTAAATCGGAGCAAAAAATTGGCCTCTGTGGTCATATGAGTGTAAATCGGGCGAAAGCTATATATGGAAGATATATCTAAATCTGAATCGATTTCAACCAAATTTGGCACGCATAGCTACAATGCTAATTCTACTCCCTGTGCAAAATTTCAACTAAATCAGAGCAAAAAATTGGCCGCTGTGGTCATATGAATGTAAATCGGGCGAAAGCTATATATGGGAGATATATCTAAATCTGAATCGATTTCAACCAAATTTGGCACACATAGCTACAATGCTAATTGTACTCCCTGTGCAAAATTTCAACTAAATCGGAGTTAAAAATTGGCCTCTGTGGTCATATGAGTGTAAATCGGGCGAAAGCTATATATGGGAGATATATCCAAATCTGAATCGATTTCAACCAAATTTGGCACGCATAGCTACAATGCTAATTCTACTCCCTGTGCAAAATTTCAACTAAATCGGAGCAAAAAATTGGCCTCTGTGGTCATATGAATGTAAATCGGGCGAAAGCTATATATGGGAGATATATCTAAATCTGAACCGATTTCAACCAAATTTGGCACGCATAGCTACAATGCTAATTCTACTCCCTGTGCAAAATTTCCACTAAATCGGAGTTAAAAATTGGCCTCTGTGGTCATATGAGTGTAAATCGGGCGAAAGCTATATATGGGAGATATATCCAAATCTGAACCGATTTCAACCAAATTTGGCACGCATAGTTACAATGCTAATTCTACTCCCTATGCAAAATTTCAACTAAATCGGAGCAAAAAATTGGCCTCTGTGGTCATATGAGTCTAAATCGGACGAAAGATATATATGGGAGATATACCCAGATCTGAACCGATTTGGCTGATATTTTGATTTTCGAGATTCGAGAAAATCGGTTGATAAACACGCTAACTATGATCAAATCGGAGATAAATATATATGGCAGCTATATCTAAATCTGAACCGATTTTTTCCAAAACCAATAGCGATTGTCTCTGTCCCAAGAAACGGGCCTGTGCCAAAATTGAGGACGATCGGACTTAAATTGCGAGCTGTACTTTGTGCACAAAATTACATATACAGACAGACGGACGGACAGACGGACGGACAGACAGACGGACATCGCTAAATCGACTCAGAATTTAATTCTAAGCCGATCGGTATACTAAAAGATGGGTCTATGACCACTATTTCTTGGCGTTACATACAAATGCACAAACTTATTATACCCTTTACCACAGTAGTGGTGAAGGGTATAAAAAGTGAGGAGTCCTCAAGGCGTTAAGATATCTGGCTCTATTATTTATGAAATACTAAGGGTGAGAAGAAAAGAAAAAAAGAGATTGTGCCAATAGTAGGTTAGGTTAGGTTGAGAGTTGTGGGAGTTTCTCAGCCTCATACCAATTCAGAACCGTATGTTTTTCTGACGAACGAAGACAAACGATGTTTTCTTTCGATGCTTTTTCGTTTGGAAAAAATTTCGTTCCGAAGGAAAATAGTTTTCTTTTGGTGTAGAATTGGTTTTACATTACAGGTAAACCACAAAGAGAAGCTTTTAAATACCCAGCATTATTGACAGGGGTAAATACTCTGAAATACTTTTTGGTATTCATTCGAAATTGGGACTGAATCTGTAACCCTGTTTATTGTTCGAGGGACATAAATTCATAAAACATCGATTTTAGTTCAATCATTAACATAAACAGGTTTTAATCTAGAGAAGAAAAGATTTTATAAAAATACATATATGTAGACAAATTTGATTAAAGAAAACTTACGAAATAATTGATCCCCATACAATTCCAACGAAAAAACAATCAACAATAAAGAAAAATTATCAGAAAGAATATAGCAACCAAAAAATTAATTTCAAAGCATACTTAGGACTCAGCTATAAAAAGGAGGTCCCTTGTCATTGAGCTTAACATGGAATCGGGCAGCACTCAGTGATAAGAGAGAAGTTCACCAATGTGGTGTCACAATGGACTGAATAGTCTAAGTGAGCCTGATACATCGGGCTGCCACCTAACCTAATCTAGGTTTTAAATGAAAATTAATTACAAAGTAGTAACATAGCAAACGAATAAATTGATTTCAAAGCATACTTAGATTTAAAATAACATATGTTATCCATTGCAAAGTAGTAATTTATATAATTAAATTCAACCAATAACAACCCCTTTGTATGCATGGTATGCTTGATTTGGCTTCCGGGACCTCTTGAGGCTTATTTCATCTTATCCTATTGGTACGTGATGTTAATATATGATTTCTAACAACCATGCAAAAATTTTTCAATATTGATGCATTATTATATATATAAACCGATCTTCAGATGGAGCTTTCGGAGCTTGTTGGAAGAGCAAATTTCATCCGATCCGGTATAAAATTTGTACGTGAGGTACATAACTAAGCCCCAAAGGTTTGACTTCTGAAGGCGCATGGAGAAACTAATTTAATCCGTTCCGGTTGAAAATTGGCTCTCTAATTCCCTTGCGAAACCTGATTTATGTCTATTCGTTCATAATTATTGATAGACTCTTCTACGGTCAAGGCTTAAAAACGCTTAAATCAAATCAAGGTTATTATACCCTGAACCACATAGTGGTCAGGGTATAATAACCTTGATTTGCGCAATAATGTACTGCTTTGACAACATGTAGCTGTGTATACGCACAGGGATGATCTTTGCCTCCACATAAATATGATCCAGTGGTGTGATGCGGAGACACTCAGTCGCAGGACAGAGTTCTGGCAGGTATGTATGTTATTCCACTGCGTATCACTAGTCTGCGGTGTCCACACTAGAGCTGCATAGTTTACCTCTGACCGGCCAATTGCCTTATAGGTAGTTAGCAAGGTTTCTTTGTCCGCACCCCAAGTACTGCGGGCAAGTGACTTGAGGACCTTGTTTCTACCACGGGTCTTATTACAAACGATCTGAAAAGCTGTCGAATGTGACCCCGAGAATCTTGGGATAATTTGTGGGGGGAATCGTTTCACCATCGACACTAATATTCAACTGCCTGCGTACTTCTGCCGTCCATGTAGTGAATATAGTGGCTGAGGATTTGATGGGGGATATCCTCAAATTTCTCGCAGTGAAATAACTGGTAAGATTAGCGAGGTAGACGTTTAATCGATCGCAGATATGATTTTCTTTTGCGTCTTTTGTTCTCGTTCTTTTACACCTTCCACATAATTTAACATTTTTTTCGACCAAAAGAAGCTTTAAATTCAAATATTGTCGACTATATCATACCCTAAACCACTCCTACTGAATTAGTAAACATTGTTTGTGGGGTATCAATGGTACAGGTTTGGGGAAAACCCGCATTTACATATTTAAGAACATTAATGGGTACATGGTTATGGGAGTGATATTAGGAGCTATAGTTCATTCTGAACCTACAGATTTAACATAGTATGCCACTAATATTGAATCCATTATTTAAAAAGAGGAAATCACTCAATTAGTGTGGTAATAAATCCACATTTCCGAAAATAGGGCAAAAGATTTATGTAAGAGCTACATGTAAGTCTAAATATATCGGCTAATACATGTTCATTTGAAATGTGCGCAACATTGGTTAATAAATAAGAGTATTATAGCCAAATTTGGGAAAATCGATCGATGCATATATATGGGAGCTATATCTAAATCTGAACCGACTTGGATGATATTTATCAGATTTGGTTGATACCACAGAAGGTTACCTAGTGCTAAATTTGAGTAAGATCGGGCATTAAATAAGACTATTATAGTCAGAAATAAAGTTATAAAGAGTACATTTAAAAAAAAACGGGCGACACATATATATGGAAGCTATATCTAAATCTGAACCGATTTGGATTATATTTTGCAGGTTTTGTTGATATTACAGCAGATTACCTTGTGCTAAAGTTGAGTAAGATCGGTTAATAAATGAGACCACTATGGTCAAAAATATGGTTATAAGAGGCAACATTTTGAAAATCGGGCGCTACATATATATGGGAGCTATATCTAAATCTGAACCGATTTGGATGAAGTTTTGCACATAGAGTAAGTGCATTAGAAGATAAGAGTAATCCAAGTTTGAGAAAGATCGGGTAATAAATAAGGGTTTGTGGCCAAATTTGAGAAAATCGGGCGATACATATATGGGAGCTATACCTAAATCTGAACCATTTTCGATGAAATTTGGCACACTTAAAGTGTCGTCAATTGGATTACTTTGTGCCAAATTTGACACCGATCAGTTAGTAAATGAACGCAATCTGACCCCATTTATCGAAATCGGGCGATACATATATATGGGAGCTATATCTAAATTTGATCCGATTTTTTCCAAATTCAATAGCTACCAAAAAAAACGCCACATACCAAATTTCATAAAAATTGGTTAATAATTGCGACCGAAATCCTGCGAACAGCAAATACATGGACGGACGGACACCAAGCGTTAGATCGGCTCAGGAGGTGATTCTGAGTCAATCGGTATATATTTTATGGGGTCTAAAATCAATATTTCTGGTAGGCACATTTTTTGGCAGATCAAAGTTATTATACACTGACCACTATGTAGTTTAGGGTATAAATAGTTCTAGTCAAATATAGCAGAATTTTATTTTTTTATTATTTATTATTAATTTTTGAACAAAAACAACGTCATTTCGTTTATATCAAACATGAAGTCTTTAATAAGACACATTTTGAAGTTTCATAGTAAAAATTTAGTATAGTACTATGTAATGTCGAACATCTTTTCGGAATCTTGTGAACATTTTTGGAATATATGAAAAAATATACGTTAAAAACTTTTTGGTGTTCGTTTGAAGCAGGAATTGAACCCACGACCCGTGGTATGCAAGGCTGATATGCTAACCATTGCTCCACGGTGGCCAATTAAAAATATGTTTCCGTCAAATAAAGTTTCTTTACATTGGCTAGTGGGCGCCGAAAAAAGTAAAATTTAAATAAAAAGTACAATTTAAAAATGTATAAAATCTAAAAATTTCTTCTATATAGTTTGTATTAAAAAACAAGTAAGTAAAGTCTAAAGTCGGGCGGAGCCGACTATATTATACCCTTCACCACACCCAGAGAAGGAATATGATCACCTCAAACATGTTTTAAGAGCAAAATGTTATTTTTGGGTGGTGACCATGTAACATGGTTTTCGCAACCATATTATTTTCTCGGAAATCATGTATCTGATTTCGGCAAGCAGGTTATATTTGACGAGAAAATAACATTTTAGTGACAAACATGTAACATGGTCACCCTACAAAAATAACATTTTGCTCTTGAAACACGTTTGAGGTGATCATATTCCTTCTCTGCGTGCACTATGTAGACAAAATTTGTGTTACCATCTCAACTACTTCAAATTTGCTGGGAGCTATATAAAGGTTTGCATTTCCAGATACAAATACTTTTAATGGAGACAGTTTTTTGTACTTTTGCAAAAACTCTAAATCTGAACCGATTTCAACCAAATTTGGTACACTTACCGATACTATTAAACGTACTCCTTGTGCAAAATTTGAACCAAATCACCGCAAAACTCTGGCTTTTGAGGCCATATAAGTTCAAATCGGACGAAAAATATATATGGGAGCTATATCAAAATCTGAACCGATTTCAACCGAATTTGGTACACTTACCGATACTGTAATCACGGCAAAACTCTGGCTTTTGAGGTCATATAAGAGAAAATCGGACGAAAGATATATATGGGAGCTATATCTAAATCTGAATCGATTTCAATCAAATTTACCAAGCATAGGAAGAATGCCAATTCTACTCTTTATGCAAAATTTCACGTAAATCGGTAGTATTCTGTGGCCTCTGTGGCCATATGAGTCTAAATCGGACGAAAGATATATATGGGAGCTATATCTAAATCTGAACCGATTTCAATCAAATTTACCAAGCATTGGTAGAATGTCAATTCTACTCTTTATGCAAAGTTTCACGAAAATCGGTAGTAAATTTTTGCCCTCTGTGGGCATATAAGTCTACATCGGACGAAAGATATATATGGGAGCTATATCTAAATGTGAACCGATTTGGCTGATATTTTGCAACTTTTTCGAGACTCATAAAATATTCGGTTATACTGAATTTGAAGAACATCGGTTGATAAACACGCCAATTATGACCAGATCGGGGATAAATATACATGGCAGCTATATCTAAATCTGAACCGATAGCGATTGTCTTTGTCCCAAAAAACGACCCTATGCCAATTTTGAGGACGATCGGACTTAAACTGCGACCTGTACTTTGCGCACAAAAATACATGAACAGACAGACAGACAGACGGACATCGCTAAATCGACTCAGAATTTAATTCTAAGATGATCGGTATACTAAACGATGGGTCTCAGACGTTTCCTTCTTGGCGTTACATACAAATGCACAAACTTATTATACCCTGTACCACAGTAGTGGTTTAGGGTATAAATATGGGACATATGAAGCGAGAGAAATCTTAATGCAATTGTACAAAAGAGCATTTATGATTTATCAGGCGATACATATGTATTCGAGATATAGGAGAATTTTAGTAATATTTACAATTTTTGCTACTCATCAGTGGCGATTTTACAAGGATATTGGTTAGATCTCGCCAAGATATGTGGTCAAGTGTGGGTTGTAATATATTATTTGGTCAAGTCGGGCGACTTGGAACCTTATTTAAAACTCAACCGTTTTGTGGAAATTCTGACATTACAGTGTATAGGATATGACTAAGATATGGGGAAATCATCACAGAATTTTGTATAAAGTCAGGGAGTTTTGGTCATATTTGGAGGAAATCCATTGAAAATGGGTCTAAAATATGAAAAAGTCTACCATACTTCCCCATCTCTGGTGTACGTATATATGGAAGCTATATATAATCTGAACCGATTTTGACTAAATTTGACATGCATAGTTAGAATAATAATATTGCAATCTCTGCAAAATTTCACGTAATTGGGTCATAACTTTGGCCCCCGTGGTCATATGAGTGTAAATCGGGCGAAAGATATATATGGGAGCTATATCTAAATCTGAACCGATTTCAACCAAATTTGGCACACTTACCGATACTACTAAACGTACTCCTTGTGCAAAATTTGAAGCAAGTCAGGGCAAAACTGTGGCTTCTGAGGCCATATAAGTCCAAATCGGACGGAAGATATATATGGGAGCTGTATCTAAATCTGAACCGATTTTAACCAAATTTGGCACACATAACGAAACCGTTAAACCTACCTCTCGTGTAAAATTTGAAGCAAGTCAGGACAAAACTCTGGCTTTTGAGGTCATATAAGTCCAAATCGGACGAAAGATATATATGGGAGCTATATCTAAATATGAACCGGTTTTAATCAAATTTACCATGCATTGGTAGAATTCCAACTCTACTCTCTGTGCAGAATTTCACGAAAATCGGTAGTAAACTTTGGCCTCTGTTGCCATATGAGTCTAAATCGGACGAAAGATATATATGGGAGCTATATCTAAATCTGAACCGATTTGGATAATATTTTGCACGTTTTTCGAGACTCATAAAATATTCGGATATACGGAATTTGAAGAACATCGGTTGATAAACACGCCAATTATAACCAGATCGGGGATAAATATATATGACAGCTATATCTAAATCTGAACCGATTTTTTCCAAAATCAATGGCGATCGTCTTTGTTCCCCAAAACGATCCTGTGCCAAATTTGAGGACGATCGGACTTAAACTGCGACCTGTACTTTGCGCACAAAAATACATGAACAGACAGACAGGCAGACAGACGGACGGACAGACAGACAGACAGACAGACAGACAGACGGACATCGCTAAATCGACTCAGAATTTAATTCTAAGACGATCGGTATACTAAACGATGGGTCTCAGACTTTTCCTTCTTGGCGTTACATACAAATGCACAAACTTATTATACCCAGTACCACAGTAGTGGTGAAGGGTATAACGAGTACCACAGTAGTGGTGAAGGGTATAAAGACCGAAATATATATGGTTGTTACGAAATGTTACGTTTTTCATAGCTTTTGTGATAAACATTCGTACTTTTGATGGTATTGTGGAAGTCAAGAATGCTTCGTAAAACACGAATAGAATTATTTTAGCAATCTTGTTTTTCAAAAACTCTATTTGCCACATGTCTACACGTGAAGTTGTCCTATGCCTCTTTTTAAGGCGATCAAGGAGCAGTACCTAATGATTTTCCAATGAGATAACACATTTGCAAATATGGCAATTTTTCATTTTATTCTTTCTACCAGACCAGAACATCTAGAAAAGAAAATCAAAACAAATTCTAATACAAAATCCTTGAATATATCAATTGGATGAAGTTAACTTCATCAACAGAACTTAAGCATTTGTCATAGGTTTGTATACCAGACCAGTATAGTATTGTTGAGGTGCTGGCAATTGTCGTGGACTTTCAATTTGCATTGCGGAGGATGCGAGCTCTTGACCTGGATGATATACTAAACCAGTGTAGTATTTCTTTTCGGCAGTAGGCATTTGTTGCATTTGATTTTGAACGGGTGCGGATAATGTCTCTTGACTTGGATGATACACTAATCCTGTGTAGTATTTCTTTTCAGGTTGGGCCACAGAGGCGGTAGATGTTTCTTGTGCAGGATGGTATACCAAACCAGTATAGTATTTCTTCTCGGGCTGGGCTACGTTGGAAGTTATGGTAACAGACGGCTTAACACTAAATCCTGTGTAGTATTTCTTGTTTTGTTGATCCTCCAATTGCTTGCTAACACTTGTCCAATAAGTAGCCTGTTGTTGGGTGAAGGTATCGGAACCGGGAAGAGGAACAGAAACAGGAGCAGAACTACTGGTAGTTGTGTATTTAATTTCTCCAGTATAACCGGGTCCTAAGTGCAAATTGTCGAGTTGAATTTTGCCAGTATAGTATTTCTTATCGGGGACAGTTTGAGGAGCCTGAAGGGTCTGTTGTTGGTAATACTGCTGAGGTAGCGCACTAGCCAAACCCAAAAAGGAGGCCACGATAGCAATGGTGATTTTCTATATGGTGATTTTTTAAAAGCACTCTACAGATCATTCATTTGAATTATTCTATAGCAAAACTTACCATTTTATTGAAATATTCTTTAATGCTTGCTCAAATAAAGTAAAATGCGTAATCCAAGACCCGAAATTCAACTGTGATCAATTTTTACTCTTTAGAAGTATTTATAGTAATTTTTTCTGGTACTATCGGAGAATCAGCTGTGAAAATACAAATAGAAGCTGGATGGAAAGAACCAATATAAGGTCATATGCAATGCATTCGAAATCGATATTATGAACAGTCATGAGAAAAGTGTTTAAATAAATAAATATTGAAATTGGGTTTTATTTGTAATCTTCAAACATTTGCCCTATGAAAATGGTTTCTTATGTTTACCCAAAACAAATACAGACTTGGCTTGGATTCAGATAATGTAGCATGCTCTTATTATATAAGATATCGAATTATTTATGTAAAGGAGGGAATGTGCAAAGCACCTTGGAGCAGTAAGTGATAATGAGCCATCTCCTAACGAACAGATGTATTATGTAGACACTCTATAAGAGGAGTTGTAGCTGGTGTTGACAGAAATGAAGATTGATCAGTCAGTTCTATGATTTTTAGAGCCTAGAAGAGAAACGACGATTTTTCTTCCAAAAATAACGAATTTAAAATAAACAAGTAAGTTTGACTAGGCTAAATCTTATGTATCGTCCACCATGGATCGCGTAGAAATTTCTGCTAAAGATTGTCATCCTTAATTACTTTGGTTGCGGTATCACTTGCCGACGGCAAGGTTTCATAAAAGTTCTTAACATTATCCTATAAATTGTAAGCTGGTTCATAGACTCAAAAAGCAGTGACCCCAACAGGAAAGAACGTTTTGGTTAATTTTTCAAAAATTTAACTTAATTTTAGAATAATTTTAGAAAATTTTAACTAAATTGTATTACAAGCACATATGTCTCGTCGATTTCACAAACGTAAGTAAATACTTTTTGACAAATTCAAGAAAATGTATTGGACATAATTATTTTTTTCACTTGTTAATGAAAGTTTCGTACACTGAAAAAAAGCATGCTCGGTTCCAAATATTTTGTCTTTACTTTAAAAATGTTTGTATTGATTCCGAGCCAAAGAAGCGGAGAATACAAATAAGGATTCTTTCAAGACACAATTCTCTTTTAAATTTGGGTTTTGTGTAAATTTTAATTTTTCGTTTTTTCACCTTGTTTTAAGGACAACTTTATTTTCCAAATTCAGACCCGATTTCCAGTAGAAATTATGCTATGTTTCAAGTAAAAAACGTCTTTAAAATAAAGTGTTGAAAAATGTGTCCTATATTTGAACGATTTTTTGCTTTGTAGTGAAGATGCAAAACGACAACATATTTAAAGACAATTTCATTAATTTTAAAGAATTTGTCTGAATTATTAAAATCAAGTTGACCTTAGTCCAAAAATGTTTTCTTTCATTTTATGATACCCATTGTTAAGTCAAATCACTTAATTATAAGGACAATAACACTTCATTGAAAATTTTTCGACTTTTGGACGAGGAAAAAACTTTTTATTAGAGAAATGCGTATTCTATGCTAAGCAAAAATTGCATTCGTATTTTAAAGAGATGAAATCTTTTACATCACGACAAAATTTTTTCAATTTTAGTTAGAAGAAAAAAATTGAAGTTCAAAGTGCAAAAATATCTTTAACGTCATAAGAAGTCCAAGATAGGTGCATTATCGGTAAAATTTACAAATTTAAAGATCTTCTGAACTATTTTGTGAGAGACATAAATTTAGTAAATCTTTATGCTTCATTTGTTTATATTTTTTTGTAGTTCATTTAAATAACACACACAAAAAACAATTAAAGTCATGAAAACATGCTCAATAAAATTGGCTTTAGAGTCATTGAGGGTTCACTTTTTTTTGAGTATATGGATATACAAACCAATTCATTTCTTGATCGATTTATATAGATGATCTTATAAATAATTATGAACTTATATGTACCGTACTGCAATTAAAAAGCCAAATTTCAACCAGATCGGATGAAAATCATATGAGGAGGTTTATATGCCGGTTTATTTTTGCATGATTGTTAGAGGCTGTAGGCTTATATACGTTCTGAATTTCAACCGGATCAGCAAGCAAAATCTGGGGATCGGTGTATACACACAATCCAATTTTTTTCTGATTCAATCACGAAATTAATTGATCCAATTAATTTTTAATTGAAATGTCTTCAATCACAGAAATGATAATATCAATTAAAAAATTAATTGAAAGTCAATTAAAAAATTAATTGAAAGTCAATTAAAAAATTAATTGATACTATAAATTTTTGTGATTGATTTTTGTTTCAATCAAAAAATTCGTTGAATCAATTAAATTTGTATATGAATATTTTTTAAAAAGTCAATAAAAAATTAATTAATACTATCAATTTTTGTGATTGATGTTTGTTTCAATCAAAAAATTCGTTGAATCAATTCAATTTGTAATTGAGTATTTTTTTAAAACTCAATTAAGAATTTAATTGGAAGAATTTTCGTGAAAATTTGTTCTGTGTATGGGAGCTATACGTAAAAGTAGTTCGATATAGCTCATTTCCAATACCATTCAATCTACATCAATAGCAACTATTTGGGCCAAGTTTCAATCCATAGCCAATCCATAGCTTGTTTTGTTTGGAAGTTAGCGTGAGTTTAACAGATGGGCAAATATAGCTAGAGTGTCCTTTATGGGGTCTGAGACCACCATTTCGATGTGTTACAAGTGGAAAGAAAATGTTAGTATATCCCCATTCCAATAAAAAATATTTTGAAAATATTTTTTAACCCTTAAATGCGCACTGTATCTTTATATATACGGTCAGAAAAAAATCTTACGTATTAAAATGTTGACCGAATCCTACGAAATTAAATTTGTTGCATTTAAACATCATAACGTCGTTCCGAAAAATAGGGTTTTCCGGAAAATCTATAGTACTTCTATGTAATCTGGAACCAAAATTGAAAATCAAAAATTTACCTAAAATTCAAAAACCTACAATTTAGAAGAAAAATAATGTTTACGAGAGATAAAAGTAATTTTGGTAAAAAATCTGTGTAGTACAAAAATATTTCTCTATTCTCTACAAAAATCAAATTGTTTATTTGTACACTGTTAGAAAAATATGTTTTTCATATGTTCAGATATAAACAAAATGTGTTTCGGGCCCAATTTTAAAACACAATATATTTAAGTGCGAACATGTAATGTTCCTAAACTAACACTAAATGTTTGGGACATCTATGTTAATATGTTAGAATATATTATGTTTGGGGCATGAATGTTTCATAAACATCATATGTGTGAATGCAAGCATATATAAATTTACAAATTTCGACAAAACATACATATGTTGTGATATTTTATTCAAAGCGACAGAGAGAGTATAGAGAAAGAAATAGAGATGGAAACCGGGAGAGTTGTCGAAAGATATCAACATAACACAGCAAAATAATCAAAAGAGAACAATTTCTGCACGCACAGAAAACACATGTTTGGGCATGGTTGCCGCATCCATTTAATGCTTATTTAGAGTATGTAATTGTCGCGAAAACCATGTATTTTGTCTTTGTAAAAATAATTTTCGAGCGGAGAAAAATATATGTTGGTAATAAGCATTTAAATGGTTCTCAAATGCCGCAAACATGTTCTATTATTTAAATGATAGAATTTGAGACCATTATATGGTCAGGAAAATCATGTATCTGACCATTCAATTTTTTGACTTTTTTGCAGAGAAAAAAATATTTTTATAGTTTACGTATAGACATGTCTACAACCATTACATGGCCATAAATACCATGTACATTGTTTTCGTGACCATTTAATTTTTTAATTTTTTTGCAGCGACAAGAATTTTATAAAAACATTGAGCAGGTACACACGATTTTCATTTTGCGCGTCAGTCGTGTGTTGATTGTTTCTTGGAATGGACGGAGAATACGGAATTATTGTGTTTTGTGTTAATTTATTTATTCAGAAATGGCACGTGGTTTTATGTGAATACAAAAAAGGAAAGTGTAATTGAAAAAAATATACCTGGTTTTTGTTCTGCATTTTGATATATGGTATAATTTATTTTTATTTGCAGTTACATGATGTCTGCGTTTGTACATTTGATGGGCACGAAGTAAATATGGAATGATTACTTATTGTTGAAATTGAACCAAACTAGAGTGTGTAAAAATATGTGAAGTTTGCTTGCACGACATTATAAATACAAATAAACAATGAATTAGTTTATAAATAAATAAAAACAAATAAATAAAGTTGATTTTGTGTTTTCTTTTCTCAAGTGGCGTCCTTTTTTCGACGACGAAAAAAGTTTTTTCATAAAAATCAAAACATTTTAGGTTGTGACCATGTTCTTTTAACCAGAAGAAAAACATTTTTGACGAATAACATAACATTTTAGATCGTGACCATTGTCTTTTAATGGCAACAAAATTCTTTTTATCAATATAATAACATTTTAGATGAGGACAATTGTATTTTTCTTAGAACCATGTTCACTGAGCCAACATGGTTGCAGGTTAAAATGTTACATGGTCGCCGCAAAAATAGCTGCTATCATATTATTTTGCTCTTCGAATATGATTGTGGCAATCATGTTTCTTCTCTGCGTGTGTGAAACCGCTTGTATGTTGTTTCGGAAAACTGTTTTATGATAAGGCCAAAAATTTGATATGCTTAAGTCTAAATATTATTTAATTTGAATAAAGAGAATAGACATTCGGAACCAAGAGAATAGACATTTGAAAAACAAACATCATATGTTTTCGCCTTGAGAGCAGCATTTTATGTATGTGTGGACATGTGTTTTGTTTATCATTTTGGCATTATGGGCACAATTTTTTGGTTCGTTAAAAGAAATCGGGGGTCTTCATGAAAATAACGAAAGGGCACTATACTCTTTTTAGAGTTGGGACAGTAATATGAAATAAGGAGGAAATAGTGAAAAATTACACAGTAAAATGTTTAAAAAAGCAAAGTTTAGTTCCTCTTTATTAATAAGTAGTCCACGAGGAGTTGACGGACACCATCAAATATAAAAGCGGGCATTAAGTTCGAGTTTTGCAGCTAAAACAATTGAAAAAGTTTATTTTCTTTAAAATAAATTATTAAAGAAAAATAAAAGGCATTTTAGAGCGATGGTGTTAAATGCTAGTAAAAAACTGTTCACGCCTAAATAAATGTATGTTTATATTATAAAATTATTTATGTATGTTTATACTCGACTCCACGTTCTTCTTTTGTTAGAGTTTTTGAATTCCTTCCAAATTTTAAAGTTTTGTACCAAAAACAGTTGTTTGTTATAAAATTGTTATTTTTGCAATAAAAATAATATTTTATCCAAAAATCAGTCAATTTCGTCTTTAAATCTTTAATAACCCACATTTCGAAGTTTCATTATAAAAATTTAATATAGTATAAATATACATGTGTAAATAAAAAACAAAAGTTTTCGGTCGGAGCAGGGATTGAACCCACGCCCCTTTGCATATAAGGCAGACATGCTAACCACTGCTCCACGTGGCAAACAAATGTATGTTGGCTTACAAACTGTATGGTCCTCGGTTCGATTCTCCGTGCAGGCGAAAGGTAAAATTTAAAAAAATGTATAAAAGTGAATAATTTCTTCAACATTATTTGTATTACAGAAAAAGGTGCCAAGAACTAATAAATTTCGTGGAAGTGAAAATTACGAGTATGTTAGGGAATGAGCACAATCGTGTTTGGGAAAAATTCTTCCAAGCATATAATATTTTTGGGCTCAAAATGCTTCCAAACATATAATATGTTCACATAAAACAAACATATTAATGTTTCGGCAGTATCCAATAATATATGTGCTTCCTGCAAAATATGTTTGGAACATATGCTAAAGAAGCGATTTTTTTTGAGGGTGTATAAACTTTAGTGTAATGCGAACTGTATCTTTTAAGATACAACCACTATTTATGCAAAGCAAAAGAATAGAAAAGAGTATACACGGCCGTAAGATCGGCCAGGCCGAATCTTATGTACCCTCCACCATGGATTGCGTAGAAACTTCTACTACAGACTGTCATCCACAATCGAATTACTTGAGTTGCGGTAACACTTGCCGATGACTAGGTATCTTAAAACTTCTTAACACCGTCTTCTAAATTGTACGTTAGTCCATACGGGGTATATATTAAACAAAACAAGTATATGCAAATAGTTACGAATCGATATGGACTTTTTGCACGATACGTAGAGAGCCAGAATTGAAATATGGGGGTCGCTTATATGGGAGCTATATACAATTGCGAACTTGATATGGACAGACGGACGGACGAACGGACGGACATGCTCAGATCGACTCAGAATTTCACCACGACCCAGAATATATATACTTTATGGGGTCTTAGAGCAATATTTCAATGTGTTACAAACGGAATACCCTCCACCATCCTATGGTGGAGGGTATAAAAAGGCCGATTAAATACGTATATACGAGTAATTCAGTTTGACAAAATTTTTTAGAGAAATAAAATTTTGACAAAAGTTACTATAGAAATAAAATTTTGGAAAAGTTTCTATAGGAATAAAGTTTTGACAAAATTTTCTATAGAAAAAAAATTTGGATAAAATTTCTATAGAAGTAAACTTTTGACAAATTTTTTCTATAGAAACAAAATGCTGACAAAATTTTCTATAAAAATAAAATTTTTAAAAAGTTTCTATAGAAATAAAATTTGGACAAAATTTTCTATAGAAATAAAATTTTGACAAAATTTTCTATAGAAATAAAATTTTGACAAAATTTTCTATACAAATAAAATTTTGACACATTTTCTATAGAAATAAAATCTGGACAATATTATTTCTATTGTCAAATTTTCTATAGAAATAAAATGATGGTTTAGTTTATTTTTGGCCATATGGACCAATTTATGTGTGATTGGGGATCGGCTATATATAACTATAGACCGATATGGACCAATTTTGGCATGGTTGTTAGCGACCATATACTAGCTTAATGTACCAAATTTCAACTGAATCGGATGAATTTTGCTCCTCCAAGAGGATCCGGAGTTCAAATTTGAGGATCGATTTATATGGGGCTATATATAATTATGAACCGATATGGACCAATTTTTGCATGGTTGTTAGAGACCATATGCTAACACTACGTACCAAATTTCAACCGGATCCGATGAATTTTGCTCCTCCAAGAGGCTCCGGAGTTCAAATCTGGGGATCGGTTTATATGGGGGCTATATATAATTATGGACCGATATGAACCAATTTTTGCATGGTTGTTAGAGATCATATATTAGCACCACGTACCAAATTTCAACCGGATCGGATGAAATTTGCTTCTGTAGGAGGCTCCGCAAGTCAAATCTGGGGGTCGGTTTATATGGGGGCTATACGTAAAAGTGGTCCAATATGGTCCATTTGCAACACCATCTGACCCTCATCAATAACAACTACTAATGCCAAGTTTCAAGTCGATAGCTTGTTTCGTTCGGAAGTTAGCGTGATTTCAATAGACGGACATGCTTAGATCGACTCAGAATTTCACCACGACCCAGAATATATATACTTTATGGGGTCTTAGAGCAATATTTCGATGTGTTACAAACGGAATGACAAAGTTAATATACCCCCCATCCTATGGTGGAGGGTATAAAAAACAGTTTTAAAATGAAGTATTTCAATATTTTTATACCCACCACCATAGAATGGTCATAGGGGTATAATAAGTTTGTCATTCCGTTTGTAACACATCGAAAAATATAAAGTATATATTCTTGATCAGAGAGAAATTCTAAGACGATATAACAATGTCCGTCTGTTTGTCTGGATGTTTGTTGTAATTACGCTACATCCTTCAATAATAAAGGTATCTTGCTTATTTTTGCACAAACTTGTAGTTTGTCTTCAAGCAGGTGAAGTTCGAAAATGGGCTATATCGGCCCATGTTTGGTATAGCCCCCATATAAACCGAGCCCCCGATTTCGGGTCTTGGGCTTTTAGAAACCTTAGTTTCTATCCGATTTGCCTAAACTTCGAAATCTAGAGGTAGTTTAGAACCACAAATAAGTGTGTCTAAAATGGGGTGTATCTGTCCATGTTTTGGTATACCCCCCATATAGACCGATCTCCCGATTTTACTTCTTGAGCGTCTAGAAACCATATTTTCAATCTGATTTTCCTGAAATTAGAAATCTAAAGTTATGTTAGGACCACAAACAGGTGTGCGGAATATAGTGTGTATTCGGCCTATGGTTTGCTATAGTCCCCATATAGCCCGATCTCCCAGTTTTACTTCTTGAGCTTCTAGAAACCGTAGGTTTTATTCAATTTGCTTGAAAGTTGAAATCTAGAGGATTTGGGGACCATAAATAGGTGTTCCGAATAAATTGTGTATCGGTATAGATTTTGATATATCCACCTTATAAACTCGCCCTTCGATTTGGGGTCTAAATACTGTAGGTTTTTCAGAACCACAAATATGTGTGCAGTTTTTTGTGTATCGGTGTATATTTTTGGCATTGCATAACTCCTTGGGCTTATGTAAACCGTAGTTTTTATCCAATTTGCCTGAAATTCTAACGGATTTACTTTTTGTCATAAGGCCTCCATATAGACAGATTTCACTTCTTGAGGGTATAGAAGGCGCACTGATTATGAAAGTTGCTTTAAACTGAAAGTAAAATTTCCCGATCTATTGATTTAAGATTTCAAATCAAGGCATTATTTAACCATTCCTATATATTATTGTTCTATACATTATCAAATAACACGCTACGACGAAGAGTTTTCAAAGGTAACTGCACTCAAAAAAAAGTGAACTCTCTATTTCACTAAAGCCATATTAACTTTATATTAGTTCATAGAATCATTATGTTTGGAAAAAGTTTATTTTAGTCAAATAATTTTTTGCGTATGTTAGTTAAATGAACTAAAAAACGGGAAAAAGTTATACACAAATAAAGCATAAAGATTTCCTAATTTCGTATTTCTTACAAAATAGTTCATTATTTCTTTAAATTTGTAAATTTTACCAAAAATGTTTCCATCATGAACTTCGTATGTCACTAAAGACATTCTTGCAATTTTGAACTCCAAGATTTCTCTTAAAACTACAAATTTTTTTTCAACTACTGAAAAAATTTAGTTATGTCTAATAAATTTTCTTGAATTTGTCGAAAAATATTTACTTATTTTTGCCATATCGGAGTGATGCCAGCGCTTGTAATACCGTTTAGTTAAAATTTTCTAAAACAGTTCCAATTTTTCTAAAATTAATCGAAAGTTATCTTTCCTGGTGGGTTCACTTTTTTTCAGTGTGTTATATTTGATTCATGGTGGTGGGTATTTAAGATTCGGCCTGGCCGAACTGCTGTATGTACTTGTTTTAAATTACTGATTTTTTTCTCTTACTAGCTCGATATTTCAAAATCTACATATAACCTAGACCAAATTTTATTTTATTTAATAAATATAAACTTTTATTTTTTTAGTTAAAGATTTGATAATAATGACATACTAATTGTCCCGGAAACTTTAAAATTAATCACTTTCTTTATTATATACATTAAACTAAAAATAAATACCTTCTTATTGTTCTGATGTGATGTGATGTTCGAAGAAATGTGTGACTCTTTATTTGATTCCTAATCATCTTAGAGTAGTTCCGACGTAACCTGCCAAAATCTCATGTTCATCGTAAAATAAAACAATATGCAAAGTGAATAATTTTTCTTATTACTTGGCATCCACATTGCATGCCAAGTAATAAGAAAAATTAAAATAATCAGGGCCAAACAACTTTTTAATGTTTGGTAAATTTGGCTCCCTTTCTTCAAAGAAGAATCCATATACATGTGGTCATTCTTAATTTAACCTTGACTCAGTTTCAAAAATAATGACTGCGTATTCATGGAACTTACCTTTCCTTTTTGTCAAAGTTCATCTTAAACAACTGGATATTGGAAACTGAAGTATATGGTGTTACCAAGTACCTGTAAATATTAATCTTAGGAACCAGTTTCACAGCATAATCCTTCATGAAGTCATGCAGATACAACACCACAAATAAGTCCATGAAGTTGGCATAAATGGCCACTTACTTGATTTACTTGTTTGTGTTTAGAGACCTTACTGACCCCCAATTCATTGTGATGACAAAAGACAAAAATCACGGACAACAATCATTAAATTTATTTGGACACATATTCATGATGTAATTCAAACACATGAAATAAATTCACAAGAACTGTTCATTTCGTGAAATACATGAATTTAAATAGAATATTTTTAAAAGACTTTCAAAATACGTATATATTTGCTACAACTGACCCTTCAACATCATATGACAAGTAGGTTAGGTTAGGTGGCAGCCCGATGTATCAGGCTCACTTAGACTATTCAGTCCATTGTGATTCCACATTGGTGAACTTCTCTCAAGTATATACAGTAGTAAGTTCGGCCGAATCTTAAATACCCACCACCATGAATCAAATATACCCAGCAAAAAAAGCGTCGCCAAAAAGTAATGAAAATGTTCTTTTTGGATCCGGAAGTGGTGCAAAATTGACGCAGAAGCGATGAATTTAACATGGACTTGTCATAGGACAGAAGTCCTCCATTTCAACAGCCGTTGCACTGAATTTGCATCACTTCTTTAGGTGTGATCTAAATTCAATGTTTTGGATGTAAAATAAAAAATTCTGTGATATTTTGTGAAATAAATAATTTTTATAATTTTTTATAATTTTTAATGGATTCTAACGCTTGTCGGAAACGTTTGACCTCAAATATTTTCAAAAATTCACAATTTTTTCAGATTGGATTTAGCATTTTTTTCGACAAAATTTAAATGATTTGTACCATTTTATGAATTCTTACTCTGGTTTTATCCTATTTGAAACAAAAAAACTTTAAATTACCTATTAAAAGTATGAAAAAAACAAGATATAAACAAGTATATACGGCCGTAAGTTCGGCCAGGCCGAAGCTTATGTACCCTCCATCATGGATTGCGTAGAAACTTCTTCTAAACACTGTCATCCACAATCGAATTACTTAAGTTGCGGTAACGCTTGCCGATGCCAAGGTATCTTAAAACCTCCTAACACCACCTTCTAAATTGTATGTAAGTCCATACGTGGTATAAAGGGTGATTCTTTTGAGGTTAGGATTTTCATGCATTAGTATTTGACAGATCACGTGGGATTTCAGACATGGTGTCAAAGAGAAAGATGCTCAGTATGCTTTGACATTTCATCATGAATAGACTTACTAACGAGCAACGCTTGCAAATCATTGAATTTTATTACCAAAATCAGTGGCAGAAAATCCGCTTTTTTATCGACAAATTTTGTTCAGCGATGAGGCTCATTTCTGGTTGAATGGCTACGTAAATAAGCAAAATTGCCGCATTTGGAGTGAAGAGCAACCAGAAGCCGTTCAAGAACTGTCCATGCATCCCGAAAAATGCACTGTTTGGTGTGGTTTGTACGCTGGTGGAATCATTGGACCGTATTTTTTCAAAGATGCTGTTGGACGCAACGTTACGGAGAATGGCGATCGCTATCGTTCGATGCTAACAAACTTTTTGTTGCCAAAAATGGAAGAACTGAACTTGGTTGACATGTGGTTTCAACAAGATGGCGCTACATGCCACACAGCTCGCGATTCTATGGCCATTTTGAGGGAAAACTTCGGAGAACAATTCATCTCAAGAAATGGACCGGTAAGTTGGCCACCAAGATCATGCGATTTGACGCCTTTAGACTACTTTTTGTGGGGCTACGTCAAGTCTAAAGTCTACAGAAATAAGCCAGCAACTATTCCAGCTTTGGAAGACAACATTTCCGAAGAAATTCGGGCTATTCCGGCCGAAATGCTCGAAAAAGTTGCCCAAAATTGGACTTTGCGAATGGACCACCTAAGACGCAGCCGCGGTCAACATTTAAATGAAATTATCTTCAAAAAGTAAATGTCATGGACCAATCTAACGTTTCAAATAAAGAACCGATGAGATTTTGCAAATTTTATGCGTTTTTTTTTTTTAAAAAGTTATCAAGCTCTTAACAAATCACCCTTTATATTAAATCAATAAAGATCGATCCAATACGTATAAAATTCAGTTTGACAAAGTAGACATAACATTTGACAAAATTTTCTACAGAAATAAAATTTTAACAAAATTTTCTATAGAAATAAAATTTTCACAAAATTTTCTACAGAAATAAAAATTTTGACAAAATTTTCTATAAAAATAAACTTTAGAAAAAAAAAAATATTGTATAGAAATAAAATCTTGGTAGATTATTTTTGGCTCGAGTGGCAACCATGATTATGAACCGAATAAAATTTGAACAAAATTTTCTATAGATATAAAATTTTGAAAATCTTTCTCAAAATTTTGACAAAATTTTCTATAGAAATAAAATTTTGGTTGATTATTTTTGGCTCTAGTGGCAGCCATGATTATGAGCCGATATGGACCAATTTTTGTGTGATTGGACCAATTTTGGTATGGTTATTAGCGACCATATACTAACACCACGTTCCTAATTTGAACCGGATCGGATGAATTTTGCTCCTCCAAGAGGCTCCGGAGGTCAAATCTGGAGAACGTTTTATATGGGGGCTATATATAATTACGGACCGATATGGACCAATTCTGGCACGGTTGTTAAAGATCATATACTAACACCATGTTCAAAATTACAACCGGATTGGATGAAATTTGCTTCTCTTGGAGACTTCGCAAGCCAAATCTGGGGATCGGCTTATATGGGGGCTATATATAATTATGAACCGATGTGGACCAATTTTTGCATGGTTGTTAGAGACCATATAACAATATCATGTACCAAATTTCAGGCGGATCGGATGCAATTTGCTTCTCTTTGAAGCTCCGCAACCCAAATCTGGGGATCGGTTTATATGGGCGCTATATATAATTATGGACCGATGTGGACCAATTTTTGCACGGTTGTTAGAGACCATATACCAATACCATGCACCAAATTTCAGCCGGATCGGATGCAATTTGCTTCTCTTTGAGGCTCCGCAAGCCAAATCTGGGGATCGGTTTATATGGGGGCTATATATAATTTAGGACCGATATGGACCAATTTTTGAATGATTGTTAGAGACCATATACCCACACCATGTACCAAATTTCAGCCGTATCGGATGAAATATGCTTCTCTTAGAGGCTCCACAAGCCAAATCTGGGGATCGGTTTATATGGGGGCTATATATAATTAAGGACCGATATGGACCAATTTTTGCATGGTTGTTAGAGACCATATACCAACATCATGTACCAAATTTCAGCCGGATCGGATGAAATTTGCTTCTCTTTGAGGCTCCGCAAGCCAAATCTGGGGATCGGTTTATATGGGGGCTATATATAATTATGGACCGATGTGGACCAATTTTTGCATGATTGTTAGAGACCACATACCAACACCATGTACCAAATTTCAGCCGGATCGGATGAAATATGCTTCTCTTAGAGGCTCCACAAGCCAAATCTGGGGATCGGTTTATATGGGGGCTATATATAATTATGGACCGATGTGGACCAATTTTTGCATGATTGCTAGAGACCATATACCAACACCATATACCAAATTTCAGCCGGATCGGATGAAATATGGTTCTGTAAGAGGCTCCACAAGCCAAATCTGAGGGTCCCTTTATATGGGGGCTATACGTAAAAGTGGACCGATATGGCCCATTTTCAATACCATCCGACCTACATCGATAACAACTACTTGTGCCAAGTTTCAAGTCGATAGCTTGTTTCGTTCGGAAGTTAGCGTGATTTCAACAGACGGACGGACGGACGGACGGACGGACGGACGGACGGACGGACGGACGGACGGACATGCTTAGATCGACTCAGAATTTCACCACGACCCAGAATATATATACTTTATGGGGTCTTAGAGCAATATTTCGATGTGTTACAAACGGAATGACAAAGTTAATATACCCCCATCCTATGATGGAGGGTATAAAAATTGAATTAAAAGAACATCATTAGGAGTGCATCTTCTGGAAGTGCTTTTAAAGTTGTGCATTTGGAAGAACTTCCAAATTTTTTTGCTCGGTAAGAGTTTCCTTTGAAAATTTCAGGGGGGTTGGCTGACAGATATTTTCCCAGGCAGATTAGTTCAACCAGTACGCTTCGCGAATATAAATGTAAAGATTTTACCTATGAAGACTAGATCAGATTCTGAATAGAGGAATCATAAACACGCCTTTATTTGAAATCTAAAATCTGTAGATTTTTACCCCAATTATTTAAATGATTACGAGAAGTAAAATCAGTAAATTTTGCATTCAGTTTCAAGCAATTTTAACGATTAATGCGCCTTCTATACCCTCAAGAAGTGAAATCGGTCTATATGGAGGCCTTACCAAATGGACCGATAAAACTAAATCATATACACCTGGTTATGGGTCTAAAATGCCAGTATATTTTCAATTTGTGGCAAATCGAATAAAAAGTACAATTTTTAGAAACCTTAGGAGTTAAATCGGGAGATCGGTGTAATGGGGGCTATACCAAAACATGTATGGATACACACAGTATTCAGCACATCTAATTGTAGTTCTAGAATATAGAACCCAAATCGGAGGGCCGGTTTATAAGGGGGCTATATCAAAAACTGTACCGACACACACCATTTTCGGCACACCTCTTTATTTTCCTAGAATACCTCTAGATTTCCAATTTCAGCCAATTGGATAAAAACTACGGATTCTAGAAGCCCAAGAGGCAAAATCGGGAGATCGGTATATATGGGGGCTATATCAAAACATGGACCGATACTCAGCATTTTCGGCACACCTCTTTGTGGTCCAAGAATACCTCTAGATTTCCAATTTGAGGCAAATTGAGTAAAAACTACGGATTATAGAAGCCCAAGAAGTAAAATCGGGAGATCGGTCTATATGGGGGCTATATCAAAACATGGACCGATACTCAGCATT
Organism: Haematobia irritans; assembly: GCF_050003625.1. Taxonomy (NCBI): domain Eukaryota; kingdom Metazoa; phylum Arthropoda; class Insecta; order Diptera; family Muscidae; genus Haematobia; species Haematobia irritans. The sequence goes on along the minus strand of NC_134399.1, from coordinate 64,108,082 downwards.
TTCGACACACTTTTTGACTGTTCTAAAATACTTCTAGCTTTCCAATTTCAGGCAAATTGAGCAGGTTTTATAAGCCCAAGACCCCAAATCGAGAGGTCGGCTTATATGGGGACTATATCAAAACTTGGACCGATATAGCCCATCTTCGAACTTGACCCGCCTGCAAACAAAAGACGAATCTGTGCCAAATTTCAGGACGGTAGCGCCATTATAGAAGGCTGTAGCGTGATTACAACAGACAGACAGACGGACCTGCTTATATCGTCTTAGAATTTCTCCCTGATCAAGAATATATATACTTTATATAGTCGGAAATCGATATTTCGATGTGTTACAAACGGAATTACAAACTTATTATACCCCCGTCACCATTCTATGATGGTGGGTCCGCCAGTAATCTAAAGCTATATGCCCCTAAAATTTGCTTACGCCTTATACAAAATGGAGGACACTCGCACAAGGGTTTAATTGGTTCCTATTACTCTGCATTATAACAGCTCATACAGTAGTCGTTATAATTCACACCAATAGTTTTGGAAACTCGCCTGTCAACCCGCTATCCGTAATAGCAGATATCAGTAGTGATATCTGACGTTTTGAAAACACTAGCATATCTAGTGTGCGGTTTAAGTTTAAATGGGGCCATATTTGCTTGGTGTCGTTACAACCCTTGCAATTCTCCCATCGAACATTTGCCATCATAACCGGCTTCTCACGAGCATACCAACAGATTATAGTTCCCCTAGAATACGTAAGGTAGTTCCTAGCCTTGTTAACTCATCCGCTTCGCTGTTCCCTAGTATGTTCCTGTGGCCATGCACCCATATTGGGTGATTTGCGGCAGTCAATGGCCGTTTTCGAGTTAAGGAACATAGAGTGCAAGGATTTTATTGTGGGTTGACTGTCTGAGTATATTGCAGGCTCACTTAGACTTTTCAGCCCACTGTAAACATTCATATTTATACCCTGCACCAGTCTCTCTGTGAACATCTTTTATGTAATCAAGGACTAAGTCGAAATGTTCGACCAATCAACTTCAAATTTTGGAAGAATTCAGTTCAGATTTAGATATAGCTCCAGTATATATCTTTCTTCCGATATGCACTTTTAATGCCCCAAAAGCCAGAGTTTCACCCTGATTTGCTTCAAATCTGACATAAAGAGTACTTGTCGTAGTATTTTCTAGTGTGCTAAATTTGATTAATTGATTTAATCAAATGTGGTCATCAATTAAATTTGATTAATTGATGACCACAGAGGCCAAAGTTCTAAACCGATTTTGAATAGGGAGTAAAATTGACATTCTAGCGATACATGCCAAATTTGGTGGAAATCGGTTGAGATTTAGATATACTCGTATGTATATATTTTACTCGATATGCACTTAATTGATTTGCTTCAACTTGTGCACAAAGATGGCTTTATTGAAAATATCTGTTATATTGTACATCCTGGTGTCCTTTTTTGCATGATCAAGTCGGTTTTTATTATAATATTTATTTCTATTTCCACAAACAGACATTGGGTACAGATGACGCATCTGCTATTTATGTTTCTGCCATTTTGGATTGGCTTGGCCGATCGTTTTGCAGTTTTTTATTTTCAACAACATTGATTTTTTTAATTTTTTCATTGCATAAAATTATACCCAATAACTTTTTTCCATACCAATAGGTCTGTAAATTCACGTGTATACAGAAAGTTCTATTCCACGAAACACAAACATTACATGACTATTACAACAAAATATCACTATAACATAACACATTGCTTTTTACACAAAAACATATAAGCTTTTAATAGTTTTGTTCTACATAAAGGGTGATACGGTCAAAATTTTGTCAAGGGAAAACGCGTGTAAATCGGTGAAATCGTTTATTTAAAAAATCAAATTAAATTTCTTTTTTAAGTTCAATTAGTATAAAATTTAGGAAAAATATTCAGTTAGGCTTTCGCTTTTCCAAATCCGAATTGCCTGGCTTCACTCTTGACACCTGCTTCGCCACAGAAAGCAGAAAGTTTGCCTTGAACTGCTGCTCGTTCTTAGCAGTTTTTTTGGTCTTCTTTAGGTTCCGCTTGACAATAGCCCAGTATTTCTCAATTAGGCGGAGCTCTGGCGTGTTGGGAGGGTTCTTGTCCTTGGGAACCACCTGCACGTTGTTGGCGGCGTACCACTCCATGGTCTTTTTACCGTAATGGCAAGATGCCAAATCCGGCCAAAACAGTACGGAACAACCGTGTTTCTTCAGGAAAGGCAGCAGACGTTCATTCAAACACTCTTTCACGTAAATTTCTTGGTTGACAGTCCCGGAAGCTATGAAAATGCTGCTTTTAAAGCCACAGGTACAGATGGCTTGCCAAACCAGATATTTCTTTGCGAACTTTGACAGTTTTATGGGCTTGAAAATATCCGCTACCTTTCCCCTTCCTCTTGCCGTATAAAACTCCTGTCCCGGAAGCTGCTTGTAGTCGGCTTTGACGTAGGTTTCGTCGTCCATTACCACGCAGTCAAACTTCGTCAGCATCGTCGTGTACAGCCTCCGGGATCGCGCTTTGGCCGTCGTATTTTGTTTATCATCGTGATTTGGAGTCACTACCTTCTTGTAAGTCGATAGTCCGGCTCGTTTTTTGGCTCGATGCACTCAGCGACTTCCGGTTTTCGATTTCCCCCCGATCCAGACTTCCTGGCTGTGGACAAACGTTCCCCAAACACTTTAATTACATTTGAAACGGTTGATTTGGCAACTTTTAGCGAATTTGCCAGCTTTTCGTGCGAGTACCTCGGATTTTCGCGATGCGCGAGCAAAATTTTGATACGCTGCTCTTCTTACTTGGACGGCATTTTGACAACTGAAGAGTGAATTCCAAAATCAAAATAGGAGCAACATTCTATACACACACACACATCTTCAAAATGGGGGGTGTTCAGGTTTTTTAAATGCAAAATTTAAAGAAATACGTCAAGTTTATATTGACCAAGTTTTGACCGTATCACCCTTTACATGTGGTAATATTTACCATTTTAGATAAAGTAGATTCACGTATTAGTTTTTTTTACAGCCAATTTTCTACAATGTGTTGTTTAACTAGTGTATCGAAATTTAAACAATCTTAGAAGTTACAATTACCCAGCAAAAAAAGCGTCGCCAAAAAAGTAATGAAATTGGTCTTTTTGGATCCGGAAGTGGTGCAAAATTGACGCAGAAGCGATGAATTTAACATGGACTTGTCATATGAGGGAAGTCCTCCATTTCAACAGCCGTTGCAATGAATTTGCATCACTTCTTTCGGTGTGATCCGAATTCAATGTTTTGGATGTAAATTAAAAAAAATGTGTGATATGTTGTCAAATAAATATTTTTTATAAATTTTTAATGGATTCTAACGCTTGTCGGAAACGTTTGACTTCAAATATTTTCAAAAATTCACAAATTTTTCAGATTGGATTTAACATTTTTTCCGACAAAATTTAAATGATTTGTACCATTTTGTGAATTCTTACTCTGTTTTTAACCTATTTGAAACAAAACAAGTATATACGGCCGTAAGTTCGGCCAGGCCAAAGCTTATGTACCCTCCATCATGGATTGCGTAGAAACTTCTTCTAAACACTGCCATCCACAATCGAATTACTTAAGTTGCGGTAACGCTTGCCGATGGAAAGGTATCTTAAAACCTCCTAACACCATCTTCTAAATTGTATGTAAGTCCATAGTGGTATATATTAAATCAAAAAAGATCGATCCAATACGTATATAATTCAGTTTGACAAAGTAGACACAAAATTTTGACAAAATTTTCTACAGAAATAAAATTTTAACAAAATTTTCTATAGAAATAAAATTTTCACAAAATTTTCTATAGAAATAAAAATTTTGACAAAATTTTCTATAGAAAGAAAATTTTGACAAAAATTTCTACAGAAATAAAATTTTTCTATAGAAATAAACTTTTGACTAAATTTTCTATAGAAATAAAATCTTGGTAGATTATTTTTGGCTCGAGTGGCAACCATGATTATGAACCGAATAAAATTTGAACAAAATTTTCTATAGAAATAAAATTATGACAAAATTTTCTATAGAAATAAAATTCTTACAATGATGAAAATTTTATTATGAACCGAATAAAATTTTAACAAAATTTTCTCTAGAAATAAAATTTTGCCAAAATTTTCTATAGAAATAAAATGTTGGTAGATTATTTTTGGCTCTAGTGCCAACCATGATTATGAACCGATATGGACCAATTTTTGTGTGATTGGACCAATTTTGGTATGGTTGTTAGCGACCATATACTAACACCACGTTCCTAATTTGAACCGGATCGGATGAATTTTGCTCCTCCAAGAGGCTCCGGAGGTCAAATGTGGAGAACGTTTTATATGGGGGCTATATATAATTATGGACCGATATGGACCAATTCTGCCACGGTTGTTAAAGATCATATACTAACACCATGTTCCAAATTACAACCGGATTGGATGAAATTTGCTTCTCTTTGAGGCTCCGCAACCAAAATCTGGGGATCGGTTTATATGGGCGCTATATATAATTATAGACCGATGTGGACCAATTTCTGCACGGTTGTTAGAGACCATATACCAATACCATGTACCAAATTTCAGCTGGATCGGATGCAATGTGCTTCTCTTTGAGGCTTCGCAAGCAAAATCTGGAGATCGGTTTATATGGGGTCTATATATAATTATGGACCGATGTGGGCCAATTTTTGCATGGTTGTTAGAGACCATATACCAACATCATGTACCAAATTTTAGCCGGATCGGATGAAATTTGCTTCTCTTTGAGGCTCCACAAGCCAAATCTGGGGATCGGTTTATATGGGGGCTATATATAATTAAAGACCGATATGGACCAATTTTTGCATGGTTGTTAGAGACAATATACTAATACCATGTACCAAATTTCAGCCGGATCGGATGAAATTTTCTTCCCTTTGAGGCTCCGCAAGCCAAATCTGGGGATCGGTTTATATGGGGGCTATATATAATTATGGACCGATGTGAACCAATGTTTGCATGGTTGTTAGAGACCATATACCAACACCATGTACCAAATTTCAGCCGGATCGGATGAAATTTGCTTCTCTTTTAGGCTCCGCAAGCCAAATCGGGGGATCGGTTTATATGGGGGCTATATATAATTATGGACCGATGTGGACCAATTTTTGCATGGTTGTTAGAGACCATATACCAACACCATATACCAAATTTCAGCCGGATCGGATGAAATATGCTTCTGTTAGAGGCTCCACAAGCTAAATCTGAGGGTCCCTTTATATGGGGGCTATACGTAAAAGTGGACCGATATGGCCCATTTTCAATACCATCCGACCTACATCGATAACAACTACTTGTGCCAAGTTTCAAGTCTATAGCTTGTTTCGTTCGGAAGTTAGCGCGATTTCAACAGACGGACGGACGGACGGACGGACATGCTTAGATCGACTCAGAATTTCACCACGACCCGGAATATATATACTTTATGGGGTCTTAGAGCAATATTTCGATGTGTTACAAACGGAATGACAAAGTTAATATACCCCCATCCTATGATGGAGGGTATAAAAAGGTTCAAATTACACATTAAAAGTATGAAAAAACCCAAGTTATAAAAAATTGAATTAAAAGAACTTCCTGGGTAGTTAAAATAAAGAACATCATTGGGAGTGCATCTTCTGGAAGTGCTTTTAAAGTTGTGCCTTTGGAAGAACTTCCAAATTTTTTTGCTGGGTAGTTACAACATGTTTCTCCACTGGGATGTCTGCAACAGATTTACGTTATCAGTTTTCCAATTTCCACTAAAACTGATTTTTTACACAGAATCGGGTCATTGGCCCTATAGTGCGACGTTTCACATTATTATGGAACCGCTTAGAAAAGCTTCTAATACAATCAGAGAGGGGATCAACCATCTCGGAAAAATGTTGAAGTGTTCGGTCGGGATTGAACCCATGCAACGCATACAATATTTTCCCTGACAACATATCCTCATACACTAAAAATACCATACACTGAATCCTTTCCATTGTAAATTGAACTAAACTGTAGTTATACATTGACCGTGATTTGGCTCTAAGGGCTTTTTTACTTCTCTAGTTTATCATTCTTTTAAATGTTAGTTCATGATGGGATTGTAGTTAAGTCCACTTTTACTACACCACGAGATTTATATACTCGTACTTTAACTTGGTAAGGAGCCACCGTGGTGCAATGGTTAGCATGCCCGCCTTGCATACACAAGGTCGTGGGTTCGATTCCTGCTACAACCGAACACCAAAAAGATTTTCAGCGGTGGATTATCCCACCTCAGTAATGCTGGTGACATTTCTGAGGGTTTCAAAGATTCTCTAAGTGGTTTCACTGGAATGTGGAACGTCGTTCGGACTCGGCTATAAAAGAGGTCCCTTGTCATTGAGCTTAACATGGAATCGGGCAGCACTCAGTGATAAGAGAGAAGTTCACCAATGCACGCAAAAAAATAATTCTTTCCTCCCAAACGAAATTTTTGACAAACAAGGTTCGTTTCTCATTTGCTTTTCGTTGAAAGGAAGTGTATTTGGAGGAAAAGCATATTTTTTTGTGATAAACGTTTATTCTTTTCCAGGATGTAAAAACAATTTCATAAAGACTAACTCAAAAATTTTTTTTCTGTCTAATTGCATTTTCCCTCACATCTTTCCCACTTCCACGAAGTTTTTTAGTTCTTAGCACCTTTTTCTGTAACACAAACAATGTAGAAGAAATTATACGATTTTTTAAATTTTAAATTTTTTTTTACCTTTCGCCTGGACGGAGAATCGAACCGCGGACCATGCAATTTGTAAGCCAACACACTATCCACTGAGCCATGTAGCCATTATTGTCATCAATAGACAATTACCCATATAACTAAGTTATATTTATATAGCATAGCTTGCGGCGCCCACGAGCCGATTAAACAAAGTTTATTTAACAGAAAAATACATTTAGTTGGGCACCGTGGAGCAGTGGTTGCTACGTCTGACTTGCATGCCAAGGGTCGTGGGTTCGATCCCTGCTTCGACCAAAGTTTTTTTTTTTTTTTTACATATATTCCAGATATGATCGGAAGATTCCGAAAAATTTTCAACATTACATTCTACTATATTAAATTTTTACTATGAACTGTAAAATGTGTCTTATTAAAGACCTAAATTTAGAAAAGAACAGTGTTTGATATAAACGAAATGGACTGTGATGTTGGTTCAAAAATAACTTTTTTTAATGAAAAAATAAAAATTTTGTAACAAACGAATTTTTTTTGGTGATAAAAGTGTATACTTTTCGAAGCAATTCAAAAAACTCTAACAAAAGAAAAACGTTTTCGGTACACGTTTTCCAAACGTTTTTTTTCTTTGCGTGTGTGGTATCACAATGGACTGAATAGTCTAAGTGAGTATGATACATCGGGCTGCCACATAACCTAACCTAATCTAACTTGGTACTATTTTAGGTCTCTTATGTTGGTTAACTTAACTATTTTCTGGAAAACTTCATAATAAAATTTGATGTACAGTGTCGACATGTAAACTATTTTTAAAACGTTTTTAGAGATACCTTGAAATCGGAAATTTAACCCCCTAATGCCCCAATTTTTTTTGCCAGCATTAAATATTCAATCTTAACGATACAAAACCAAGAAAACGACACAAGAAAAATGTATACGGTAAAATTCAGCATCTGCTGCAAAGCCTCTTGAACAGTTTTAACAAAGTTTTCTTTTTATTTTACCCATTTTTGTTGGCTTAAGATGTGCTTTACTAAAAGCTTCTTCATTTAACGAAGCCCGCCTCAAGGCGGGATTGGGCATTAGAGGGTTAATTAGAAAAACGCGTTAGTCGACTGTGGATGACAGTCTTTCATGGTGAAGGGTACATAAGATACCTGCACACCTCTTTTTTCACTAAACAAATCATATCTTAAGTTAGAAATGTCCGATTGGTACTTAAATATTAATACTCGTGTATAATTGGATCTGTGATAAGTTAAGTGGTTCAAAAAATATCGATGCAAAAAGCAAATTTTCAAAAAAATCCCTTTTCCGCCTTAAAAGTAAAACCATTGAAAAAATTGTTTCTCTCAGGGCTGTGGAGCGGAGTTGGAGTCTTGGAGTCGGAGTCTGAAGATTTTGCTGGAGTCGGAGTCGGAGTCGTAAAAATTTTGCTAGACTCCGGCTAAACCAAATTTTTTAAAACACTTCACATTTTTATACCCTTCACCACTACTGTGGTACAGGGTATAATAAGTTTGTGCATTTGTATGTAACGCCAAGAAGGAAAAGTCTGTTTAGTATACCGTTCGTCTTATAATTAAATTCTGAGTCGATTTAGCGATGTCCGTCTGTCTGTCTGTCCGACTGTCTGTCTGCCGACTGTCTGTCTGTCTGTCTGTTGATGTATTTTTGTGTGCAAAGTACACCTCGCAGTTTTAGTCCGATTGTCCTAGAATTTGGTATAGGGTCCTTTTACAAAATCTATAGACTCAAAATTTAAGTTGGCTAATGCACTAGGGTGGAACACAATTTTAGTAAAAAAATATGGGAAACATTGAAATCTAAAGCAATTTTAAGGAAACTTCGCAAAAGTTTATTTATGATTTATTGCTCGATATATATGTATTAGAAGTTTAGGAAAATTAGAGTCATTTTTACAACTTTTCGACTAAGCAGTGGCGATTTTACAAGGAAAATGTTGGTAGTTTGACAATTTTTGTCCAAATCAGAAAAACATATATATGGGAGCTATATCTAAATCTGAACCGATTTCAACCTAATTTGGCACGCATAGCAACAATGCTAATTCTACTCCCTGTGCAAAATTTCAACTAAATCGGAGCAAAAATTTGGCCTCTGTGGTCATATGAGTGTAAATCGGGCGAAAGCTATATATGGGAGCTATATCTAAATCTGATCCGATTTCAACCAAATTTGGCACGCATAGCTACAATGCTAATTCTACTTCCTGTGCAAAATTTCAATTAAATCGGAGTAAAAGATTGGCCTCTGTGGTCATATGAGTGTAAATCGGGCGAAAGCTATATATGGGAGCTATATCTAAATCTGAACCGATTTCAACCAAATTTGGCACACATAGCTACAATTCTAATTCTACTCCCTGTGCAAAATTTCAACTAAATCGGAACAAAAAAATGGCCTCTGTGGTCATTTGAGTGTAAATCGGGCGAAAGCTATATATGGGAGCTATATCTAAATCTGAACCGATTTCCACCAAATTTGACACGCATATCTATAATGCTAATTCTACTCACTGTGCAAAATTTCAACTAAATCGGAGCAAAAAATTGGGCTCTGTGGGCAAATGAGTGTAAATCGGGCGAAAGCTATACATGGGAGCTATACCTAAATCTGAACCGATTTGGATGATATTTTGCAAGTTTTTCGAGACTCATGAAATATTCGGATGTACGGAATTTGAGGAAGATCGGTTGATATATACGCCAATTATGACCAGATCGGTGAAAAATATATATGACAGCTATATCTAAATCTGAACCGATTTTTTCCAAAATCAATAGGGATCGTCTTTGAGCCGAAACAGGACCCAATACCAAATTTTAGGATAATCGGACTAAAACTGCGAGCTGTACTTTTCACACAAAAATACACCAACAGACAGACAGACGGACAGACAGACGGACATCGCTAAATCGACTCAGAATTTAATTCTAAGACGATCGGTATACTAAACGATGGGTCTCAGACTTTTCCTTCTTGGCGTTACATACAAATGCACAAACTTATTATACCCTGTACCACAGTAGTGGTGAAGGGTATAAAAATTAAAATTTGAAAATAAACATATTCAACCGTGCGCCACTGTAAAAAATGACAGATATATAGTAATATATGTGTAATAATAGTACACATTATAATAAATTATAAACGCACGTCAAGTTCACGATCACATAAACAATGTAAGCAACAGATGTGCGGTTCTTAACAAAACAACAGCAAATCATTGGAGGTAGCTGACTGTCTTTTATTACCTGGGCAACATTAAAAAACTAAACGTGTTTTTTGGTGGGATCCACCAGTACCACCACATCATTTCGTATCTCATCTTCCACTCATTTCATGTTTAGCCATCCGACCATTCACACGGTGTTAAGCGCATGTTAACAGCATGGCGATGATGTAATGGGGACAGAAAAGTGAAGTGAACATGAAATGATCGTGACCCCAACATCTCAAAAGAAATTGAAAGTTTTTTGTTTTTACCGAAAATGACAAAGTTTCAAAAATAGTGGTGGTGGTGTGTGTGTGTGTTTTTTATATATTGATAGAAAAGAATTTTAGGAATTTTCATACTCTATAAAACATACAAAGTTTGCCATTAAGTTTGTAACATATCAAAATATCGGTACACCCAAAGAAAACGAAATGAATTTATGATTAGCATTGTATAGACTGCCTCTACTATTTATACCCTAAACCACATAGTGGTCAGGATATAATGACTTTGATCTGCCAAAAAATGTGCCTACCAGAGATATTGATTTTAGACCTCATAAAATATATACCGATCGACTAAGAATCACCTCGATCTAACACTAGGGGTCCATTCGTCCGTTTGTCCATTTATTTGTTGCTCGCAGGATTCCGGTCGCAATTATTATTAATTTTGATGAAATTTGGTATATGGCGTTTTCTTGGTACAAGGAACGCTATTGAATTTGGAAAAAATCGGATCAAATTTAGATATAGCTTCCATACATATGTATTGCCCGATTTCGATTAATTGGTTAGATTTCGTTCATTTCCCAGCAAAAAAAGTGTCGCCAAAAAGTAGTGAAAATGTTCTTTTTGGATCCGGAAGTGGTGCAAAATTGGCGCAGAAGCGATGATTTTAACATGGGCTTGTCATAGGACGGATGTCCACCATTTCAACAGCCGTTGCACTGAATTTGCATCACTTAAGGAGTGATGCGAATCCAGTGATTTGGATGTGAATAAAGTAATTTTTTGATATTTTGTCAAATTAATATTTTTTAAATTTGTTTATGTTTTTTAATGCATTATAACGCTTGTCTGGAACGATTAACATCAAATATTTTGAAAAATTCGCAACTTTTCAACAAAGGATTTAGCATTTTATTAACTTTTACGGCCATTTTCATGTAGCTCCGTTAGGCTTTAACTGCCAGTTAACAGAAAATAAATTGCTAATATCTTCTCTCCAGTTAACTTTAATTGAAAAATTTTCGTCAGTTAAGTTCCTAACTGGCATATGGAATATATATGCAAGATGACAGCTTCGTCCATAATACGGTTTAAAAGTTGGTTAGTAAACGGAACACTAACGGAGCTTTATGAAAATGGGGGTTAATCTGTTTTTAACCATTTGAAACAATAAAATTTTAAATTTCCCATTAAAAATATGAAAAAAGCGAGTTATAAAAAATTGACTCAAATGAACTTCCTGTGCAGTTAAAATAAAGAACATCTTTGGGAGGACATTTTTGGAAGTGCTTTTAAAGTTGTGCCTTAAGAAGAACTTCCAAATTTTTTTGTTGGGTTACTAAATTTGGCCATAAGTCCCTTATTTTTCAACCGATCTTACTCAAAATTTGCCAAATCTAATTTTCTATAGTACTTCACATTTAGCTACAGCTCCCATATGTAGGCATCACCCGATTTTCCCAAATTTGACCATAAAACCCTTATTTATAAACCGATCTTACTCAAAGTTGGCTTACTCTAATCTTCTATAGTACTAACTATATTTGAAAAAAAAAAAACGAAATCATGGAAATCGATTCAAATTTAAATAAAGCTGTAATATATATGTATTAGAGATGTGCACGTGAGTAATATTTTACTCACGCACAATCACGACGGAAAAATCTTACTCAAGCTCACGCACACTCACGAAAAGAAACTTTGTAATCACGCACACTCACGCACGAAATGTCGTGACTCACGAAAAATATCGTGGATCACGAAAAATGTCTTGACTCACGAATAAGTTTATGTCTCATTTACCTTAGGAACATGTTTGAAAACATGAGAATGATTAAAATCGAGAGCGTTATTACACTCTTTACATCCCAGGTGTCACTAAAATTGTAAATGAATTCATTTGGTAAGCGTTTTATGTCCGTGGGAGGGATTTTTTTCGTGAGGGTATTTTTCCGAAATTCGTTACTCACGCACACTCACGAAAACAATTATTTTCGTGACTCACGCTCACGCACGACTTTTGGTTTGTTAATCACGCTCACGCACACTCACGCCGTTGCCATCAGCGTGACTCACGACTCACGCGTGAGTCACGAAATTTTTCGCGATTCACGACAATTTCGTGTCACGTGCACACCTCTAATATGTATCATCCGATTTTCCGATTTCCCTAATAGCCTTATTTATTAAACAATCGTGCTCAAATTTATATATATATATATATATATATATATATATATATATATATATATATATATATATATATATATATATATATGTGTGTGTGTGTGTAGCGCCCAATTTTCACACATTTCTCCTAATAACTACATTTTTGACCATAGTAGCTTCATACATTAACCGATCTTACTAAAATTTTGCACAAGGTAATCTCCTGTAATATCAATCAACTATAGCTCCTACTATCAGACATTTCTGTTCAGATTGTGATAAACATGTACCCCTTAATGTTCTTAAATATGGAAATGCGGTTTATCTCCCAAACCTATACCACAGATATCCCACAAACAATGTTTACTAATTCAGTAAGGGATGGTTTACGGTTTTATATAGTCTGTCCCGCCCGACTTTCTATTTTACATAAATGTTTTTATTTGCTTTTGTAGCATCACAAAGAAATCTTCGCTTGTCTAATATTTCGTTCATTCGATAAAACTTCTTTCTTTAGCGTAGTTATCTCTAAGAAGCAATTCAAACCAGCTAAACTGCTGGAAAAAGTTTCGTAATTTTATCGAAATTTGTCAATAAAATCAAAGGAACAATTTCGTACACTAATAAAAATACATGTTTTTCATATGCTCCAATGTATGGTCGGATCACTTACCAATTACTCTAATATACAAAGTTCCAACTGAACGTAAAGCCAAAAAGCCTTTAACGTTTCTGGGAAAACTACAATGGAAAGATGCGTCATATCAGAATCATCAAGATAGCAAATATATAAGAATACAAATTTTATATTCAAAGATAAATGGTACAACTTTCAATGCCAGAAACAAAATGTTTTACATGCTCAAAAACCAGAAATGGTTGAATTGCTTAGCCAAAATGCTGATGGGTGTTCTGAACGAAAGATTTCAAACAGAATACTAAAGAGTTCTGAATGAATTCCAAGCTGGGTTTAGAAAAGGATACTTCACAATATTTATAATCTGGCTTCGATCGTCAGCCTTCGTAATAAAGAACGGAAGAAAACATATGCTTTCTTTGTTGACTTTAACGTATGCTCTTATAAAAAAACTTCGTCAGTTAGAGATATCGTATACATTCGAACTTTTGCGAAAAAATTGTTCCATATTCACCGTCCACATTTTGCAGGATATGTTCTGGGTCAAAGATGTTTAAAACATGGCCCAAAACTTAAACTTTATGCGGCCAAATACATACCATAGAACCAAATCGGAATCTTTTAGTACAAATATAATACAATGTACACTCAAAACAATATTGTCGTGTGACCAAATATTTCATGTCCTAAAACACGAATGCGAATTTTGCTTAGAAAAGAAGACGCATTTCTTTGATATAACGTTTGTTTCCTTGTCCACTAAGGTTAATAATTCAGAAAAATTATTTAAAATTAACGAAAGTGTCTTTAATTTTGTTGTATTTTCAAAGCAACATGTTTTCAACACTTTTTAAAGACGTTGTTTACTTGACACATAGCATAATTTCTACAGGAAGTCGAGTCTGAATTTGGAAATTAAATTTGTCATTAACACGTTTTTAAAGGTCTTTGATAGTATATGAAGAAAAAACACTGAAAAACGATAAATTAAGTTTTGCTTCCTACAATCAAGTACGCCAAACCCAATTTTAAAAGAGAATTGTGTCTTGAACTTGGAACGTAGAAATTAGGTAGAATACATTCCATATATTAGTTAACATTTTCCTGTATTTATGTGCCACTATACTAAAGAATGAAAAAATTGTATTGAATTGAATTCATATATGGAATGATTTTATTGAATTTTTTTCATTCATTTGGACAAATCTTACATACCTTTTGTTAGTTTTATGTTATTTTCCTCTTTTATGTATAGCCAATTGTCAGCATCTCCCCTTCTGAATCCGAATTTTATAATTACTTCATTAATTCATTGATTTCAACATCTTGCCATATATGCTCCGATTCAGTTTCAATATACGTTATTTGATCCATGTAAAATATTCCATCTCTATTTCTGGTAAAATTTATGCCAAGATAAAATTTTAACGATCCAAGATCATTTAAATCAAAATACTTCCCAATATTATTTATAACGTATTCTATTTCACGTTCAGACTTCGATGCAATAATTATATCATCAACGTATATTAAAATATAAATGTAATTGTTATTTTCCTCTTTTATGTATAGACAATTGTTAGCATCTGTTTTTAAATACAATTTTATTTATTTACATAGGCAATTTTTCTTCAATAAAATACATGTTTTATTAATATATTAAATATATTTATTAAGAATCAACGTCATCGATTGACCTTGAAATATTAGTTTATTATTCCACTATTTCCAATTTCCATGTAATGTTGTCAACTGTAAAACGTATTTTATTGTCTTCTCCTTGTACCTTGCAGTTTTAATAAGTTGCTGCCTAACGGTTTTTTCCTTCTTTTACAATTTCAATACCTACAAGTATAAAAAATTATAAACCAATTTTTTCACAAAAGGTTAGCGTCATTGAAAGTTACCTGACAATTGAAGATTTCAAAATGAAGACGAATCAAGAGGTTGTTATTCTTCTGGTGTTTCCTTTCTTTATACGCCATCACGAACGTTGATAGACTTATTGTTTGTTATTTATGTTCAATAATTTTCAAAAAAAGAAAAATTTTCTCACTAATTTAAAGTAACAAATATTTTATATATTTTATTTGTTATTTATTATATTATTTTTTAACAATCTCTCCGTATACCATAACAACACGATTCCAACAGAAAAAACAACCCACGCGAAAACATATCGATTACATCGATGACAGGTATCGATTAGTAGGTAGATAAAAGAAATATTGGAAAATTTCCTATATTCTAACAAGTGTGTTTCCTTAAGTTTTAAAAGGATTGAATACTTCTTAGTTCGAACTAAATATTTTTAAATGCTAAGTGTAAGCTTTCTATAATAAAGGAAGTCAGAATTATCATTTTATAAGAAATTTTACTAAATTTGAGTAAACTTGGTTTTAGTTCGGTTTTGGTTTATTTTTACGAATGTTTGTTTTTATCAATGAATAAAATTTTCTTGTTCAGTAGTAAATTCTTATAGCCTGCGATGAAATGTATATCAAATACCATAAAGTTTACGACATACCATCTCTGATCGTAACGTATCTGTGAATGGTGAAAATGCAAGAGCTTGACTTGTGATGTGACATGTGATTTCTTTTGTTTAACAAATGATATGTACGAAACATGAAGATGATAAACAGTTAATTTTTTAACTTAGGCCGATAGCTTCTAGGTGGTAGTGTCCGTATAAATAAGTTTATTATAATTTGTAATTGTAATAAATTAAGTAACTCAACTCAATCAAATGTTTAATTAAAAAGGTTTTGGTGATATATGATTTATAATCCTCATAAAATCTATTTATTCAACAAATATTACAACGATCAAGTTTCATAAAATATTATTAATATATCATTCCAGGCCCAATTACCGATACTAATTAAATTTCAATTTAAACATTCCCATTTGCTTTTCAAGATGCGTAATAATGAAAGAAAGAAAATAACATCAAACTGGTAAACAAATATTGTGAAATTTTCACAGACATATTTGGTCGAATATATACAAAATTTATTGCATCTGCAAGTGGAAACAATTTGGCTAATTTAATTATCGATCATCATGTTTCGTTATATTTTTTTCCAACATAATTTCCAACATAATCGATTTACCGAACATTTTTACCATTTCTTTTTAGCACGATATTCGTTGTAAATTTCCATTCAGCTATAGGTTCATTATTTATATAGCTCTTTGCAATAGTTGTAAATTATGTCCATATTTATTGCAAATGTAAACACTAATGTCTGAACCATATACAGTGAAACCTCTCAAACTCGAACACTCTGAAAACCGGACACCTTCCAAGCGTGTTCCGTTGTCTGAGGACGTTTGCTATATTAACACACTAAAATTAACCTCTCATGCCTGGACACATCTCAAATGTGGACAAAATTGAAGCGACTGTGGGTGTCACTGTAATTTGTTTGTCCAAGACACACAGAAAAAAGTGGACTTTTTATGGAAGAATGAACTATATCGTGCGAAAATTAACTAAATAAACTAAATTGTATTCCATCTTTTGAGATTTCCCAAATGCGTTGTTAAATTGACGAATATTTGTTAACATTTTTAGATTTTGAATATAAGATAAGATTCATCCTTATCGTTAAAGTAAAAATGAACTAAAAAAACTACAACAAGTATATACAGCACTAAGTTCGGCCGGGCCGAATCTTAAATACCCACCACCATGAACCAAATATTAGGGTTTCCTTTGAAATTTCAGGAGGGCTTGAGGACTTGAGGACAATTCCCGAAGATAAATTTAAAGATTTCACCTATGAGGACTATATCAGATTCTGGATTTATAAGAACCATTTTTGTTTGAGTTTTGTGTCATTAACATCTCTTGTAAGTGTGCAAGATAATTATAAAACAACGTCTTGATTTGAAATCTTAAATCTGTAGAAGTAAAATCTAGAAATTTTACATTGAGTTTCAAGCAATTTTCATGATCAGTACGCCTTCTACACCCTCAAGAAGTGAAGTCGGTCTATATGGAGGCATTACCAAATGGACCGATAAAAACTTAATCCGATACACGTTTTTGTGAGCCTAAAATACCAGAATATTTACAATTTCAGGCAAATCGGATAAAAACTACGGTTTCTAGAAACCCAAGGAGTTAAATCGGGAGATCGTTCTTATTTATTTATTTATTTATTTATTTATTTATTCAGCTATGGTAAGCCAGCTTGAAGATAAATTCATTAGTACAATAAGTTTATATATACTTTAACGTTAAACAAAAAATGCGGACCAGAAAAAAAATTATGTAACGATAAAAAAACTGGATAAAATGAACAAAATAGATAGCCTCAACTTCTTTAAAATGTGACAATTACAACCAGAAAAAAAGAAGTTGAGAAGAAAAAAAACTGGTGTACGTTGGCATAATAACGGGATTGTCACAAACGGAAACAAAAATGTAAGCTGGTGAATGGAACATTCGAATCCATCAGATTATAGGAATTGGTGAGACAACAATCAGGAAACAGTAAATCAGGAAGCAGTAAATTGAAGAGACAAATAGAACGGTAGAGGCAGGAACAATTTGCTGACAGATGATATAGGTTAGCAGGAACAGTGATGCGATCAGAACAGGAGAGAATTTTATTGGAACAGTTCTCGAGACAGCCAAGTAAAGACAGTAAAGACTTAGGTATAATTATAACGAAGTTCCAAGGGGGCTATACTAAAATATGGACCGATACTCACCGTTTTCGGCACAGCTCTTTATGACCCGAAAATACCTCTAGATTTCCAATTTCAGACAAATAGGATAAAAACTTCGTATTCTAGAAGCCCAAGAAGTAAAATCGGGAAATCGGTCTATATGGGGGCTATACCAAAATATGGACCGATGCTCACAATTTGTGGCACACGTATTTGTGGTCCTACAATACCTCTAGATTTCCAATTTCAGGTAAATTGAATAAAAACTGCGGTTTCTCTAAGCCCAAGAAGTAAAATCGGGAGATCGGTCTATATGAGGGCTATACCAAAACATGGACCGATAATTATGGCCTGATATGGACCACTTTTGTCATGGTTGTTAAATAGCATATTCTACCACCACGTACCAAATTTCAACCAGATCGTATGAATTTTGCTTCTCCAAAAGGCACCGGAGGTCAAATCTGGGGATCGGTTTATATGGAGGATATATATAATTATGGACTGATATGAACCAATTCCTGCATGGTTGTTGGATACCATATACTAACGTCACGTACCAAATTTCAACCGAATCGGTTGAATTTTGCTCTTCCAAGGGGCTCCGGAGGTCAAATCTGGGGATCGGTGTATATGGGGTAGTGTTGTAAATTTTGATTACTTTTGACTACTCGTTACTACTCGTTACTTTTGAATTGAGTACTCGTTACTACTCGTTACTTTTATAAAAAAATTAAAAAAGACATTGTGGGCACTTTTTAATAATATCTTCCTCTTTTTTAAATTTAAAAACAGTATAGAAAAGCAAATTACATTATCCAGTTTTATTCTAGTGTTATAAAATGTGGTGTTGTAGATATATGGGTCTCGTTAGAAAAAGATTTTCACCAATCATTCAAATTTTTAGAGCCAATTTCGTATTCACTATTTGGTATTTTTTCGTCAGGGTATATCCGAATGGCATTGTGTATTACTGATGCTTGCAATTTGCAAACTTTTTAAATCCACCATTGATAGTGGATGAAAATATTTAGCGATCATTTTTATCGTGAGACCCAATGTTGAAATTTTCCAAGGGTTTTTGAATAAGCTTGGGTACCTTCTCTGAAAACAATTGGATTGAACCAGCTGAAGTCAAGGGCATTATTATTCATACTATTCGCATGAGACGTGATCCATGTGATGCTTTAAATTATAGCTCCCACCTACACCCAATGCAAATTTTTTCAAATGCAAACGTTTTTAAGAAATCAGATAAATTTTTCACTTTCTTCAAAGGTGAACCCATATATCCTTTTCCTGTTATTTTAACTGATAAAACGATTTTCGAAATCTTCAATTAATATTTTCCAAGAAGTCAAGGATTTTACTTCCAAACCGCCAACTTACTTACCGTCAGAAGAAAAAAACTGGCATTGAAGATATTGAATACTCTTTTACTAGTAACGAGTACTCAAAAAATTAGTCAGTAACGAGTACTTGTAATCAAATACTCGTTACTTTCCCAACACTAATATGGGGGCTATATATAATTATGGACCGATTTCGACCAATTTTTGCATTGGTGTTTGAGGCCATATATTAACACCACGTACCAAATTTCAACGGAATCAGATGAATTTTGGTCTTCCAAGAGGCTCCGGAGGTCAAATCTGGCTATCGGTTTATATGGAGCTATATGGAGCTATATATAACACCGTGTACCAAATTTCAGCCGGATAGGATGCCAAGGCAAATTTGGAAGTCCGTTTATATGGAGACTATACGTAAAAGTGGACCGATATGACCCATTACCATCCGACCGACATCAATGACAACTACTTGTGCCAAGTTTCAAGTCGATAGCTTGTTTCGTTCGGAAGTTAGCGTGATTTCAACAGACGGACGGACGGACGGACATACTCAGATCGACTCAGAATTTCACCACGACCCAGAATATATATTCTTTATGGGGTTTTAGAGCAATATTTCGATGTGTTACAAACGGAATGACAAAGTTAATATACCCCCAACCTATGGTGGAGGGTATAAAAAACTGGTGTACGTTGGCATAATAAAGGAATAGTCACAAACAGGAACATAAATTGTAAGTCGGTGACAATAACAATTGAAGCGAACAGATTGCAGGAATCGGTGAGACGACAATCAGGAAACAATAAATAGAAGAAAATAAGAGAACGGTAGTGGCAGGAACAATTTGCTGACAGACGAGATAGGTTAACAGGAACAACTTGGAAGGCAGGAACAGTGATACGTTCATAACAGGAGAGAAGTGAATTGGAACAATTTCCGAGACAGTAAATTTTTCCAAGATACGAGGAAAAAAGACTTAGGTAGAATTATAACGAAGTTTCATGGCAAAGCTTAAAGTGGTGTTCGATGCTGGGCGACGTGTATCAAAACCCGTTTAACATTATGTATCGGATCAGATAAATCAAACACGTTGCTAAATTCATTATAATGTTTACAGAGCCGATAAAAGGAACTGTGTTCCTCGTAATTATTTCTACAGATGTGTAGTTTTAAGGGAAAATATAGTCGTGTAACACATGAAGGCACATTATTGTTAAGTCTACTAATTAATTTTGTGAGTTAATTTCACCTTTCAAGAGTCTAATAATGAAAACCACTAATGAAAACCACTAAACACCCCGATAAATGGTAAGATTAACACTCTTTCTAATATTTAGGTTAACTAATTAATTTAGTGGAGATTTTTTGCGGCAAATTGTGTTGATTACAGTGTGCACCAAGCCTGTGTTTCTCCTGGCGATGATGATAGCCAGTGCCCTGCATTGATCGTACGGTCTGCTGGAAGGGCGTTTGCATTGCAGGTAGCACATAATTATTTGAAAGTCACTCCATTTTATTGTTCACGACTCCATTCATCATATCCATTATAACATTTCATTTTGATCAATCAATTGCGAATTTTTGAATAATCAATCGATGAAAAATCTTTGAAAATAAATTTATGTAAATTTTTTAATCGTTTTCTTTACTCGCTTGATTGCTTCGCATTATTTTTAATTCAATAAAATTTCAAATAACGAATGCATTTGTTATTGTTTTACGACTCGCAACTACTTAGTCTCTGGTATATACCTGCTTATTTTGTGGGTAGTGATTTGGATGGCAAGATATTGACTTCATAGATGCCCTTGCTTATTTTTTTTAGTTTGAAATAGAAGCTGGAACAATAAAGTGTTAAGCCTTTTTTGTCAAAATTTAAATCTGTAAAAGGTTAAGGCTGATGTCCATTGAGTTGTATGTTTGCTTAGAATTGTCCCAAATTTGTGTGTGATTTTAAGCTGATCTGTCAAACAAAATAAATGAATCTATTTTATTTTTGCAGGTTATTGACACTTTGCTATTATTCATGGGCAAAACACTGTGGGGGATGCTGTATCTCTTCGTGATTGATATGTTATCAGCACTGATGAAAATTGCTGTGTATAGATGCCCAAGACTCCAAATCGGGGGATCGATTTATATGGGATCTATATCAAAACTTGGACCGATATAGCCCATCTTTGAACTTGGCCTGTGTGCAGACAAAAAATCTGTAAGAAATTTCAGGACAATAGCGCCCTTATTGAAGGCTGTAGCGTTATTACAACATACAGACCGACGGGCATGACTATATCGTCTTAAAATTTCATGGAATGGTCAACTTATTATAACCCCATCGCAATTCTGTGGTGATTCTTGATCGGTTTATTTAGAAGTTGTCTATACATTGAAAAAAATAGTGTCGTGAGGCCAAAGATTTGATGTCCTTAAAATACAAATGCGAATTTTGCTAAGTATGGAAGACGCATATCTCTGTTATAAAGTGTTTTTCCTTGTCCAAAAGTTGAAAAACTTTTCAATGAATTCGTATTGTCCTTATTATTAAGTGATTCAACTTAAAAATGGTTATCTTAACATGAAAGAAAATTTTATTTGACTAAGGTCAACTAGACTTTAATAATTCAGAAATATTCTTCAAAATTTATGAAATTGTGTTCAAATTTGTTGACTTTTTGCATCTTGACTACAACGCAAAAATTCGTTCAAAAATAGGACATATTTTTAAAAAACTTTATTTTAAAGACTTTTTTCCTTGAAGCATGACATAACTTCTACTTGAAGAAAAGTCTGAATTTGAAATTGTATGCTGACATTAACACATTTTTAAACGACTTTGAAAGCACATGAAGACAAAAGTTAGAAAAACGAATAAATTAAAATTTGTTTCCTAGAGAGAAGTACGCAAAACTCAAATTTAAAAGAGAATTGTGTCTTAAAAGTATCCTTACTTCAATTCTCCGCTTATTTGGCTCGAAATCAATACCAAAATCGTTAGTGTAAAGACAAAATCTTTGGGACAGGGCATGCTTTTTTCATCGTCGAAATATTTGGAAATATTGTTTCTTGAACTCATGTTGTATCTAAACTCATATTTACTGGCATGTTACGAACTTTATCTGAGGTGGCAATCGTAGTGCCTACTTCGCAGTGCCTTTCGACAGAATTGGACACTAATCGTGAACTGATTATTATAATTTGTAAAAGTACATTTCACAGAAAAACGTGAACTTGAAATAAAATTAGACACTTGTTCTAAATTTACTGCTCAAGCGACAGCTGATGATGCGAAAGAAAGTGGTGCGAATTTGATTTGTCTCTGTTAGTGATGAGATCGAATGAACTGCTACAAAAGCAGACATCCAACTAGCAAGCCTACCCAGCAAAAAGATTTGGAAGTTCTTCCAAAGGCGCAACTTTAAAAGCACTTCCAGATGATGCACTCCCAATGATGTGCTTTATTTTAACTACCCAGGAAATTCTTTTCATTCAGTTTTTTATAACATGTTTTTTTCATATTTTTGATGGGTAATTTTTACTTTTTTTGTTTCAAATTGGTTACAAACATTTTAAGAAGTCATAAAGTGGTACAAATTATTTAAATTTTGTCGAAAAAAAAATCTTAAATCCAGTCTGAAAAAATTGCGAATTTTCGACAATATTTGAGGTCAAACGTTTAAGACAAGAGTTAGAATCCATTAAAAATTATAAAATTATTTATTTGCCAAAATATCACAGAATTTTTAAATTTATATCCAAAACATTGAATTCGGATCACACCTAAAGAAGTGATGCAAATTCATTGCATCGGCTGTTGAAATGGAGGACTTCCGTCCTATGATAAGCTCATGTTAAATTCATCGCTTCTGTGTCAATTTTGCACCACTTCCGGATCCAAAAAGAACATTTTCATTACTTTTTTGGCGACGCTTTTTTTCTGGGTAGTTAGGCTTCATCCTCCATAGCCTAACCTAAGGGTCCATTTTACCTTCATTCATGAGGATTTAGAAGCCACACTATTAATGTGATCTATTTAAAAATTCGGTGTAAGGGCGTCACTTAAACCCCCCAGGTAATGGAAAGAAAATGAAACACATACAAAAAAGTATGTCCGATTCCAAAGATTTTGTCTTAAGGATACATTCTTTTTTAAATGTAAGTTTCGCGTACTTGACAATAGAGAATACACTTTTATTTATTCGTTTTTTCGTCGTGTGCCATCGAAGTGATTCAAAAACGTTTTAACGATAATATAAATTTCCAAATTCAGACTAGTCCTTATGAAGAAATTATGCTATGTTTCAAGTAAAAACCGTCTTTAAGATAAAGTTCTGAGAAACATCTCCTACTTTTAAATGTTTTTTTTTACACCCAGAAAAAAGTGCCTTCGAAACTAAAGGAAAAAATTTTCACCAATATGGTTTATCCATTTTATTACCATTAATGTAAATTTTTGTGAGAAATAATAAAATTTACTCGTTTCAGTAAAAAACTCCTAAACTGTAAGCAGTTAGGAATAGTTCATTAACTAGAATAAGGCATGGAATTTTACTCATACTATTTTCTTCGCTGGGTATAAGAATTTACTACTGAAAAAGAAAATTTTATTCACCGATAACAAAGCATTCGTAAAAATAAACAAAAACCGAACTAAAACCAAGTTTCCTCAAAATTAGTAAAATTTCTTATAAAATGATAATTGCGACTTCCTTTATAATAGAAAGTTTTTCATACATACGAACAACACTTGGCATAGAAAAATATTTTAGTTCATTCGTACTAAGAAGTATGCAATCCTTTCAAAACTTAAGGAAACACACTTGTTAGAATATAGGAAATTTTCCCATATTTCTATTGTTACCTGTAATCGATACCTGTCATCGTAATCGACGTGTTTGCGCGTGGGTGTATCGATATGTTTGCGCATGGGTTGTTTTTTTAGTTGGAATCGCGTTGTTGTGGTATACAGAGAGATTGTTAAAAAATAATATGGTAAAATAATATAATAAATAACAAATAAAATATATAAAATATTTGTTATTTTAAATTAGTGAGAAAAATGTTCGTTTTTTGAAAATAAATCTATCAATGTTCGTGATAGTGTATAAAGAAAGAAAACACCAGCAGAATAACAACCCTTTCATTTGTCTTCATTTTGGAATCTTCAATTATCAGGTAATATTCAGTGACGCTAACCTTTTGTAACAAAAATGGTTTATGATTTTTTATTATTGTAGGTATTGAAATCGTTAGGCAGCAACTTATTAAAAGTGAAAAGTACAAGAAGAAGAAAAAGTGCGTTTTACAGTTGATAATATCACAGGGAAATTGGAAATAGTTGAATAATAAACTAATATTTCAAGGACAGTCGATGCTGTTGATTCTTAATAAATATATTCAATATATTAATAAAACATGTCTTTTATTGAAGATAAAATTGCTTATATAAATAAATAAAATTGTATTTAAAAACGAAGGTAAGCAGTTCTAATTATGAAGTAAAAGTTTTACCACAAATATGTAAGATTTGTCCAAATGAATGAAAAAATTTCAATAAAATCATTCCATATATGAATTCAAATCAGTTAAATTTTTTCATTCTGTAGTATTGTGGTACATAAATATAGGAAAATGTTAACTAATATATGGAATGCATTATACCTAATTTCTACGAAAATCACATCGTTCAAACAAATAAAAATGTCTTTGGCGCTATACGAAGTTCAACTTTCTTCACAATGAGTTCATTTTAACTTAAAGAAGGGGTCACTTTTTTCTGGGTGTACCTTGTACTGAAGATACAAAAAATCTAGAAATTTAAAAACAATTTCATTAATTTTGAAGAATTTTTCAAAATTATTAATGCAAAGTTGGCCTTATTCGACTCGCTTTTAAATCGAATTACTTAACTATAAGAACAAAACGATTTCATTGAAGAGATTATCGACTTTTGGACACGGAAAAAAGTATATATCAGAGAAGTGCATCTCTACGCTAAGCAAAATTCCCATTCTATATTAAGGTCAAGAAATTTTTTATACCTTCCACCATAGGATGGAGATATATTAACTTTGTCATTCCGTTTGTAACACATCGAAATATTGCGCTAAGACCCCATAAAGTATATATATTCTGGGTCGTGGTGAAATTCTGAGTCGATCTGAGCATGTATGTCCGTCCGTCCGTCTGTTGAAATCACGCTAACTTCCGAACGAAACAAGCTATCGACTTGAAACTTGGCACAAGTAGTTGTTATTGATGTAGGTCAGATGGTATTGCAAATGGGCCATATCGGTCCACTTTTACGTATAGCCACCATATAAACCCCCCCCCCCCCCCAAATTTGGCTTGTGATTGCTCTAAGACAAGCAAATTTCATCCGATCCGGCTGAAATTTGGTACATGGTGTTAGTATATGGTCTCTAACAACCATGCAAAAATTGGTCCATATCGGTCCAATTTTACGTATAGCCCCCATATAAACGGACCCCCAAATTCGGCTTGCGAATGCTCTAAGAGAGGCAAATTTCATCCGATCGGGCTGAAATTTGGTGATATTAATATATGGTCTCTAACAACCATGCAAAAACTGGTCCACATCGGTCCATAATTATATACAGCCCCCATATAAACCGATCCCCCGATTTGGCTTGCGGAGCCTCTTAGAGGAGCAAAATTCATCCGATCCGGTTGAAATTTGGTACGTGGTGTTAGTATATGGTCTCTAACAATCATGCAAGAAGTGGTCCATATCGGTCCATAGTTATATATAGCCCCCATATAAATCGATCCCCAGATTTGTCCTCCGGAGCCTCTTGGAGGAGTAAAATTCATCCGATCCGGTTGAAATTTGCAACGTGGTGTTAGTATAAGGCCGCTAATAACCATGCCAAAATTGGTCCATATCGATCTATAGTTATATATAGCCGATCCACAATCACACAAAAATTGATCCATATCGGTTCATAATCATGGTTGCCACTCGAGCCAAAAATAATCTACCAAAATTTTATTTTTATAGAAAACATTGTCAAAATGTTATTTCTATAGAAAATTTTGTCAAAATTTTATTTCTATAGAAAATTTTGTCAAAATTTTATTTCTATAGAAAATTTTGACAAAATTTTATTTCTATAGAAAATTTTGTCAAAATTTTATTTCTATAGAAAATTTTTTCCATTTTATTGCTATAGAACATTTTGTCAAAATGTTACTTCTATAGAAAATGTTGTCAAAATTTTATTTTGTCAAAATTTTATTTCTATAGAAACGTTAAACTTAATTATATACGTATTTAATCGGCCCTTTTGTAGTTTTATATATACCACGTATGGACTATGTGGTATATATTACGTTGTTAGGAAGTTTTATGATACCTTGCCATCGGCTTCAGTAGACGTTTCTACGCAATCCATGGTGGAGGGTACATAAGCTTCGGCCGGGCCGAACTTACGGCCGTATATACTTGTTTGTTTTCACGACGATATTTTTTTCTTTTTAATTTATCCCACATAAACAATGATTTGGTCGACAGCTGTGGTGCCAGGGAAATTCTTCGGTTTACCCTACAAGGACAAACAAACTTCCCTACTTTCCCCCACATTCCCCAAAAATTTCCCCTACAAATTCGCCTACTACATGTTTCGTTCTATAAAATAAAATTTTGACAAAATTTTCTATAGAAAAGAAATTTTGAGAAAATTTTCTATAGAACTAAAATTTTTAGAAAATTTTCTAAGTTTCTATAGAAAAAAAATTTTGGCAAAATTTTCTATAGAAATAAAATGTTGGCAAAATTTTCTATAGAAATAAAAATTTGACAAAATTTTCTATAGAAACAAATTTTGACAAAAGTTTTTATAGAAATATAATTTTTACAAAATTTTCTATAGAAACAAATTTTGACAAAATTTTCTATAGATCTAAAATTTTTGGAAAATTTTCTGTAGAACTAAAATTATGACAAAATTTTCTATAGATCTAAAATTTTTAGAAAATTTTCTATAGAACTAAAATTTTGACAAAATTTTCTATAGAACTAATATTTTGACAAAATTTTCTATAGAACTAAAATTTTGACAAAATTTTCTATAGAAATAAAATTTTGACAAAATTTTCTACAGAATTAAAAATGTTGACAAAATTTCCAATAGAAATAAAATTTTGACAAAATTTTCTATAGAAATAAAATATTGACAAAATTTTCTATAGAAATAAAATGTTGACAAAATTTTCTATAGATATAAAATTCTGGCAAAATTTTCTATAGAAAAAAAATTTTGGCATTATTTTCTTTAGAAAAAAAATTTTGGCAAAATTTTCTATAGAAATAAAAATTTGACAAAATTTTCTATACAAATAAAAATTTTACAAAATTTTCTATAAAAACAAATTTTGACAAAAGATTTTTAGAAATACAATTTTTAGAAAATTTTCTATAGAACTAAAATTTTGACAAAATTTTCTATAGAACTAAAATTTTTAGAAAATTTTCTATAGAACTAAAATTTTGGCAAAATTTTCTATAGAAATAAAATTTTGGCAAAATTTTCTATAGAAATAAAATTTTGGCAAAATTTCCTATAGAAACAAATTATGACAAAAGTTTTTATAGAAATAAAATTTTTACAAAATTTTCTATTCCTGCTCTAGAGCAACCAAAATGTAAAAATTTTTAAAAATTGTGTTAAGTGAAAAAGTCCCTACATTGTGTTCATACGTCCCTACAAAGCACTTAATATTAGAAAATAACCTACATGTGGGGAATTTCCCCTACTTCTGGCAAAACTGGTCAACAGAGCTTCAGCAACAGTATCGTATATTCAACGAGGAAATGGAAAATATAGGAGAATATTTTGGATTCAGTACAGAAGGTAGCTAAAATTCTACTGTATTTTGTATATTTGTTCATTGCCCTTAAGTAGTGCAATTGCAAGTTATGATTACGAATTTATAATCTAATTAAAACACATATTTAACAATAATTGTCTATTTGAAGTTTAGAATAACATTCACAAGTGGGACATTTAGTTTCATCTAATGAATTTAAAATGATCTTTGCTCTCATTATCAATTGCATCATGAGCTTGAAATAATTTCCGTATAATTTGCCTGTTTTGACCATTGAATCGTAACATATGTAGATAAAGGCAGACATACGATAACTTATTGTGATTTATATTGTCTGTGCTATAAAGCACATTTCAAGGATAATATTTTCATAAATAAAAATAAACGAAAGAAACTTATAAAAATGCATTTTAGAAAATTAAGTGATTCTCTCAACAGATTTTAAGTTGTAAATATTTAGTGGGTAATTAAGAAATTTTGAAATTGTTCGCCTTCTATTTGTCATATTCGTTAGTCGTAAATCAAAAAAATTAGAAAACAAACCACAATGCAGACTTTGAAGGTGACCTGTAGGAGTGTATTTTGTGAAGGCATATTGAAGTATGAGAGAAATATAGTACACTTGTAAAAATATCGATAGAAAAACATTTCTCCTTCAAATTAGCTTAAAATGAATAAGAAAGTTTGGACGAAGAAGAAATTTAACATCAGGAGGTTTCAGAAACCTCGCAGTATTTTAGAAACCCCAAAGTGTGGTTAGTGGGAATTCGTTTCAGGCATTTGCAATGACAAATTTTGTTAATATTATGAAGCCAATTTAATTAGCACACAAAAAAAAACTATTTTACAAGTGCGCTTTCTTTGATAAAACTGAAAAGAATGCGCTTATGACTAATGACTTCTACCCGATATTTTTTTTTATCACAAAAACCTGTAACCTCAAAAAATCGCTTCTGTAACATATACCCCAAACACATTTTGTTTCAAGCATATGCTTTTCAGGATTGGTCCAAAAAAATATTTTTGTATCGTTTAAACATATTATGATTCACCTTAGGCATACACTACTATATATACACATACTAAAACAACTTTTAAATAAATTTTCTTTGCGTATATATATTTTTAAGGCACTAGCTGGTTACTTTCATTTTTATACCCTCCACCGTATATTAACTTTGTCATTCCGTTTGTAACACATCGAAGTATATATATTCTGGGTCGTGGTGAAATTCTGAGTCGATCTAAGCATGTCCGTCCGTCCGTCTGTTGAAATCACGCTAACTTCCGAACGAAACAAGCTGTCGACTTGAAACTTGGCACAAGTAGTTGTTATTGATGTAGGTCGGATGGTATTGAAAATGGGCCATATCGGTCCACTTTTACGTATAGCTCCCATATAAACGGACCCTCAGATTTGGCTTGCTGAGCCTCTAAGAGAATCATATTTCATCCGATCCGGCTGAAATTTGGTACATGGAGTTGGTATATGGTCTCTAACAACCATGCAAAATTTGGTCCCCATCGGTCCACTTTTACGTATAGCCCCCATATAAACGGACCCTCAGATTTGGCTTGCGGAGCCTCTAAGAGAAGCATATTTCATCCCAACCGGCTGAAATTTGGTACATGGAGTTGGCATACGGTCTCTAACAACCATGCCAAAATTGGTTCACATCGGTTCATAATTATATATAGCCCCCATATAAACCGATCCCCAGATTTGACTTGCGGAGGCTCTAAGAGAAGCAAATTTCATCCGATCCGGTTGAAATTTGGAACATGATGTTAGTATATAGAAGAAGTTTGTACGCAATCCATGGTGGAGGGTATATAAGCTTCGGTCTGGCCGAACTTACGGCCATATATGCTTGTTTTTACTTGCAGCATACTCTCCCTCTGTCTCTCTTTCTAAACATACATATATATGTTTATAGCAATTTCAACTACACATATTATATTTAGAAAAAAAAAATTATGTCCCAAACAATCAATCATTGATTGATTGATTGTTTTATTATTAGACGACATTGATAATTTCCCTACTTTCCAAATCTTGTTCAAATGGACTTCAATGGAGGCGAAAAATCCATAGAAAACAAAAAGGAAAACATCAACATGCACGAAAAAAAAAACATATTTTCAGAAAGCATCCCAAAATTCAAATGGATCAGATGAAATGTACTCCTCCAATACGCTCCAGAGGTTATATGGGGGTCACATAATTATGGACTTATATAGACTTATTTCTGCATTATTACCCAGCAAAAAAAGCGTCGCCAAAAAAGTCATGAAAATGTTCTTTGTGGATCCGAAAGTGGCGCAAAATTGACGCAGAAGCGATGAATTTAACATGGGCTTGTCATAGGACGGAAGTCCTCCATTTCAACAGCCGTTGCAATGAATTTGCATCACTTCTTTCGGTGTGATCCGAATTCAATGTTTTGGATGTAAATTAAAAAAATCTGTGATATGTTGTCAAATAAATATTTTTTATAAATTTTTATAATTTTTAATGGATTCTAACGCTTGTCGGAAACGTTTGACCTCAAATATTGTCAAAAATTCACAATTTTTTCAGTTTGGATTTGGCATCTTTTCGACAAATTTTGAATGACTTGTACCATTTTATGTATTCGTACTCTGTTTTTAACCTATTTGAAACAAAAAAAGCTTAAATTACACATTAAAAGTATGAAAAAAACATGTTATAAAAAAATTGATTAAAAGAACTTCCTGGGTAGTTAAAATAAAGAACATCATTGGGAGTGCATCTTCTTGAAGTGCTTTTAAAGTTGTGCCTTTGGAAGAACTTCCAAATTTTTTTGCTGGGTATTAAATTAAAAAATTTTAACCCCGCCCAGATTTGAACCTATACCTCTTGACTCTTCCCCTTCCATGACGTTCTGTTGAGAAGGTTTTACTAGTATTTTACATTTTTTATTGACTTTAAATGGAAAATATGTTTATACAAAAATATATACCGAAATTAACAAAATAAAAACGATGTGCAACGTGGAAAAAATTAATTTTTGAAAAAATATTTGATAAAAAAAAACCTTTTTGAAGGTTTTAAACAAAAAGGGAGTTTATAAAATGGAACAAATCGTTAAACAATTTAGTCGAAAAAATTCTAAATCCATTCTAGAAATCTTTGATGTCAATCGTTTCAGACAAACAATAGAATGCATTAAAAATCATAACAAATTATAAAAATTATTTTTATTTTGCCAAAATATCACAAAATTTTTTAATTCGCTTCCACAATACTGAATTCGAATCACCCCTTAAGAAGTGATCCAAATTCATTGCATCAACTGTTGAAATGATGGACATCCTCCTATGACAAGTCCGTGTTAAATTCATTGCTTCTGCGTCAATTTTTGAACCACTTCCAAATCCAAAAATAACATTTTCACTGCTTTTTTGGTAACGCTTGTTTGGCTAGATTTGAACCTGTGTTTTTTATTATTTCATTCATGCTAATAAAGAACATCTTGAGAAGTAGTTATAATGCTATGTTTTGGTGTCATAATACGATCATATCACAAACATTTGAATTGATGTTTAGATGATTCGTGTTTAATGGCATTTGTGGCAGACGAGTTCTGTTACCGTGCCAACAGTCCCAGGTTCAACCCCCGGTGGGAGCGAAAGTTTTGCAAATCGTAATAATAAGATAAAAAGAGAATAAAAGTGTAATAGCAGATTTTGGAAAAATTTTTGTATTGTCAATACAATTACGATTTTAGTAATATTTTGTCACATTAGCAAGCAATTTTGTTATATCAACAAAAATTTTGTTTAACTTAAAAATTTTCTGTAACAACGATTTATTGTTAGTTCAAAAATTATAGTAAAAAGCTTTTAGAAGATGTGCACACAAAAGCACATCTTCTAAAAGCTTTTTTTTTTTTGCTGGAATACCCAAAATCCTCATAATGGGAACATATGTAAAAACAATATTTTTTTGTAATTTGCATAGTTCTCATCTGTTTACCGGTAGGATAATGAAACCTTTTACAGTTAATTAGTGGACATATGAGGCTTTCAGGAAAAATGGCCGAGTTAGCGATCGGAGATTTGCAAAATAAGAATTTTGTATATACATTTCATAGAAACAACTATATACAGAAGTAAGTTCGGCCGGGCCGAATCTTAAATACCCACCACCATGAATCACATATAATAGTTTCCTTTGAAAACTCTTCTTCGTAGTGGGTTAGTTGATAATATATAGAATTTCAGGGGGTTTGATGACAAATATTCTCCCAAGCAAATCAGTTCATCCAGTACGCTTCCCGAAGATAAATTTAAAGATTCTACCCTGGCTGAATAAGGAGGTTGAATCACGATAACAAAAACAAAAATTTCAATATGTTGTTTACAATTTTAAGAAGTCAAAATCAGCTGATAAAAGAATCGTATGGCATTGGTAAAAGTGGCAATTATTTATTCTTTCAATTGTCCTGAAAAAAATATTTAAAATCCAGAGAAAAATAAAGGTTCAAATTTAATTGCGTCACCTATGAGTGATTGTGAAGTGGATAATTCATCCGAGGAACGCCGATATGAGACAAATAAGACTATAATACCCACCAAAGTTAAGAATTGAAGTCAGTCAAATGGCTCTTCGACAGCTATTAACAAAAACAGTTCATGATGCAGTTTAAAAACTGATGTGCGTGGTATTTTGGGTCTGGAATATGTTATCAAGATACTCAAGCCATCTTCGAATAATTCTCCAGCTATGAATGTGTGATTTTGTTTGAGATGCATTTGCTATGTAGTGTTATTTGGAGAGCTGCAACCACCATGAACATATGATTTTGACATCTTAAAATTTTGTCAAAATAAAAAAATTGTAATCATATGGGCCCATGATTTAACCTTCTTGTTCAGCCATGATTCTACCTATGAAGACTAGATCAAATTCTGGATTTATAAGAACCAATTTTGTTTGAGTTGTAGAGAAATCATAAACATATCGTGCAAATGACGAAATAACACCTTGATTTGAAATCTTAAATCTGTAGATATTTACCGCCATTATTTAAATTATTACGAGTTGTAAAATCGGGAAATTGTATTTTCCGTTTCAAGCAATTTTCATTAGCAGTGCGCCTGTTATACACTGCAAGAACGAAATTTTAGACAAGCAAAGTTTTCTTTTGACACAAATTTTAGAGAGAATCGTTGAATCGCTTATCAAACATTCGGATTAATTTGCTCTAAACGAAAACACTTTATACGAAAGGAGAACTTCGTTTGTTTAAAATTTCATTCCGGAGGAAAATATTTGTTCTTTGGGTGTACCCTCAAGAAGAGAAATGGGTCTATATTGATGCCTTACCAAATGGACCCAGCAAAAAAATTTGGAAGTTCTTCCAAAGGCACAACTTTAAAAGCACTTCCAGAAGATGCACTCCCAATGATGTTCTTTATTTTAACTACCCAGGAAGTTCTTTTAATTCAATTTTTTATAACTTGGTTTTTTTCATACTTTTAATGGGTAATTTTAACTTTTTTTGTTTCAAATAGGTTAAAAACGGAGTAAGAATTTATAAAATGGTACAAATCATTTAAATTTTGTCGACAAAAGTGCTAAATCCAATCTGAAAAAATTGCGAATTTTTGAAAATAGTTGATGCCAAACGTTCCACACAAGCGTAAGAATGCATTTAAACTCATAAAAAATTTTTAAAAATTAATAATTTTTCAAAATATCACAAAATTTCTTAATTCACATCCAAAACATTGAATTCGGATCACACCTAAAGAAGTGATGCAAATTCAGTGCAACGGCTGTTGAAATGGAGGACTTGCGTCCTATGACAAGCCCATGTTAAATTGATCGCTTCTGCGTCAATTTTGCACCACTTCCGGATCCAAAAAGAACATTTTCATTACTTTTTTGGCGATGCTTTTTTTGCTGGGGACCGGTAAAAATAAATGCGATAGAGAT
The DNA here is from genome assembly GCF_050003625.1 of Haematobia irritans. Taxonomy (NCBI): domain Eukaryota; kingdom Metazoa; phylum Arthropoda; class Insecta; order Diptera; family Muscidae; genus Haematobia; species Haematobia irritans. The sequence continues at coordinate 64,074,187 of NC_134399.1, read as the reverse complement.
TTTTGAGGGTTACAATACCAGTATATTTACAATTTCGAGCAAATCGGATAAAAACTACGGTTTCTAGAAGCCCAAGGAGTTAAATCGGAAAATCGGTCTATGTGGGGGCTATACCAAAACATGGGTCGACACACACCAAATCGGATAGTAAATACAATTTCTAGAATCCCAAAAAGTAAAATCGGGAGATCGGTCTATAAGGGGGCTATGCCAAAAGATGGACCGATACGCCCCATCTTCGCCACGCCTTTTTTTGTTGGTCCTAGTATACTTCGAGATTTCAAATTTCAGGCAAATCGGATAGTAAATACAGTTTCTAGAATCCCAAGAAGTAAAATCGGGAGATAAGTCTATATGGGGGCTATATCAAAACATGGACCGATACACCCCATTTTCGATACACCTTTTTGTGGTTTTAAAATACCTCTAGATTTTCAATTTCAGCCAAATTGGATAGTAAATAGAGTTTCTAGAAGCCGAAGAAGTGAAATCTGGAGATCGGTCTATATGGGGGCTATATCAAAATATGGACTGATAGGCCCCCTTCTGCACACCTTTTTATGGTCCTAAAATACCTCTAGATTTCTAATTTCAGGGAAATTGGATAAAATCTACGGTTTTTATAAGCCCAAGACCCTAAATCGGGAGGTCGGTTTAAATGGGGACTATATCAAAACTTGGACCAATATAGCCCATCTTCGAACTTGACCTGCCTGCAGACAAAAAACGAATCTGTGCCAAATTTCAAGACGATAGCGCCATTTTTGAAGGCTGTGTCGTGATTACAACAGACGGAAATGCATATATGGTCTCAGAATTTCTCCCTGATCAAGAATATATATACTTTATATAGTCGGAAATCGATATTTCGATGTGTTACAAACGGAATAACAAACTTATTACACCCCACTCTCACCATTCTATGATGGTGGGTATAAAAACGTTACTTCTCGGTCCAAAATACAGATCCCACTTTGTTAAAATTTTTTAAAAACAAATAAAAGGTAATGCTCTATTAGAGATATTCGCACACGTATTAATTTACAAGTTCTATCCAGCTAATAAAAAAGTCATGGAAATCGGTTCATAATTGCGGATTTGGCAGCTAAAACCAAATTTCAAACTTGCGAACTTAGAGGAAAACACCTGAGCTGAGTCATATTTAATATTTCATTCTTACTATGTTTGGGAAACGTACAAACATTTTATTCTGCTTTAGTTTAAATTAAACTTATTTTAATTTGTTTCATAAGAATACTAAAATTGTTCTTCATTTGGCCAACATAGGTAGATAAACATGTCGATCCATTTGAGCAGATGGACATAAAACATGAAGGTCGTCTGTGGCCCTTTAGGTAGTTTAGGGCCCCTCTTTTATCTACCATAACACGAATCATAAAAGTGGCTAATCAAATTTGATTGCCATTTTTTCGTTAACAAAGTATTGTCTAATACTTTGTCTAAAATATTTTTTCTAACTGCAAGCGGTACTAGAATTCCAAGTTCACACCTATGTATCGTATGTGGTCCGAAAAATATTAGAATCTTTATAAATTGCTTTAATATTTCTTCATTAGCATCGTCACCATCATTTACACTTTGATGATGAGTTGTTCTCGCTGTTGTTGGTTGTGGTTAATATTTACTGCATTTTTTATGTTTTGGCCATTTTTCTGAGTTCATGTTTTTTTTATTTTGTAGATTTTTGCAGCATGCTGTTTCGTTAGCTGCTACCCAGGTTGTTTTTATGAACCTTTGTGGGCAACACAAGGCGGCAAAATAACTCGTTTAGCCCTCTTTACAGCAGCGTTGGCAGAGGAACGTCATTTGCGTTTGCGCATTGTTGAGGCATTGCGGACCGGCCGGTATCGCAGTAGAAGCCATCAAAACATCATCATAGTTTAGTTTGTATATAAATTGGCGAGCATTGCTGACAAAGAGTATCAGTTCCCTCACTTACTTCACAGAGTTCAGTTTGGTTTAGTAGACAAGCACACTCCAATTCATTCAAAATGGTTAGTAAATCAATCATCAGCCATGGTTTTTTTATTTTATAAAATGTTGGGATTAAAATCCAGTTTGGCATCATTTTTCCCAAAATTATGTCAATGTCAACTTTAGTCTGTAATTGTCCCTTAAGGCTGTGTGGAAAATAATGTAAATTATTATTTTTTTTCAGAAACTTTTCGTTGCCGCTTCTTTTGCCCTTTTAGCCTTGGCTTCCGCTGATGTAAGCCATTTGTCCAAGAGCTATTTGCCTCCTGTACAACAGCAATCGTATTCTGCTCCAGCTGAACATCACTCTTATTCTGCCCCCTCGAACGAGTACTTGCCTCCTGTGCAACAGACATATACTGCTCCTGCTGTCAGCTATTCTGCTCCTGCTGTTCATCAAACCTACTCGGCTCCCTCAGTTAGCTACTCTGCTCCTGCTGTGCAAACCACTTACTCTGCTCCTACTGTCCAAACTACCTACTCTGCCCCAGCTGTTCACAGCACCTATTCTGCTCCAGCCGTCCAAAGCACCTACTCCGCCCCTGCTGTTCAATCTTACACCTCCTACTCCTCTGCTCCAGCTGTTCAACAATCTTACACTGTGCAAGAACAACAATACTCAGCTCCTTCCAACGAATACTTGCCTCCTACTCAACACTCTTACTCCACTGCCTCCGTTCAACAGACCTACTCTGCTCCTTCAGTTAGCTACAGTGCTCCAGCTGTTCAACAGACCTACTCTGCTCCCGCATCATACCAACAACAGTCCTACACTTCCAGTTCCGCTGGCAGTTATTCCGGTGCTGATGTTGGTACTCAATATGCTTCCAATGGTGGTTACATTTACAAGAGGAAGTAAACCATGAAGGTTATTGAAAAGCTGTGATTCGAATTTCATGCCTTAGTATTTTTGCTCCAAATAGCATCATTCATTCGTAATTGTTATTATTCATGTATTGTTAATTAAATCAATTAATGTTTTTCAAAATAAAAACACTTTGTATATAAAACCAAAAAGAGAAGGACTTTAATTTTAATCATTATATAGGGTGGCTGATATGAAATGCAATAAAGTAAAAGGTAAAAAATATAGGAAATAACATAAAATTTTTGAACCACCCAACAAAAGACTTGCTGAATTTTCAGCAGCTTTGTGAAGGAGGAAAAGTCAAGCAGCACTTACCCTTGTAAGGAATTCATCGATGAATTTATACAGAAATGTCCCACTTAAATGCGTTTTTTCTATGTATGCATTTTAACGCTTTCTGAAACACAAAATATGAATGTGGAGAGCATGAAATCGTAACTTGCCACATAGTTCGTAAGAAGTCGTGTTAAAATACGCAAACAACTCTTCTTTACAGGAGTGCAACCTTGTAAGCGGGAAACGAAGTACCCGCTTAACCTAGTGCAACTCAGCTGCGCTAATTTAATCACCATCATTATTTACATATTTTAAGTTCATTGTTCGTCTTACATGTGTAGAATGAAATGCTCTGCCCTGTTCTGCCCTACAAATGTTGTGAGGAAAAGTAGTGCCTACAGTAACAGGTTGGCTGATAAGTCCCCGGTCTGACACATAGATGACGTCGCTAGTATTCAATGCATATTATTTTTATATAGTACCAACCTTCAAATGATTCGTGTCAAAATTTGACGTCTGTAAGTCAATTAGTTTGTGAGATAGAGCGTCCTTTTGTGAAGCAACTTTTGTTATTGTGAAAAAAATGGAAAAAAACTAATTTCGTGTTTTGATAAAATACTGTTTTCTGAAGGGAAAAAATACGGTGGAAGCAAAAACTTGGCTTGATAATGGGTTTCCGGACTCTGCCCCAGGGAAATCAACAATAATTGATTGGTATGCAAAATTCAAGCGTGGTGAAATGAGCACGGAGGACGGTGAAAGAAGTGGTTACCGACGAAAACATCAAAAAAATCCACAAAATGATTTTGAATGACCGTAAAATGAAGTTGATCGAGATAGCAGAGGCCTTAAAGATATCAAAGGAACATGTTGGTCATATCATTCATCAATATTTGGATATGCGGAAGCTCTGTGCAAAATGGGTGCCGCGCGAGCTCACATTTGACCAAAAACAACAACGTGTTGATGATTCTGAGCGGTGTTTGCAGCTGTTAACTCGTAATACACCCGAGTTTTTCCGTCGATATGTGGCAATGGATGAAACATGGCTCCATCACTACACTCCTGAGTCCAATCGACAGTCGGCTGAGTGGACAGCGACCGGTGAACCGTCTCCGAAGCGTGGAAAGACTCAAGAGTCCACTGGCAAAGTAATGGCCTCTGTTTGTTTTTTTGGGATGCGCATGGAATAATTTTTATCGATTATCTTGAGAATGGAAAAACCATCAACAGTGACTATTATATGGCGTTATTGGAGCGTTTGAAGGTCGAAATCGTGGCAAAACGGCCCCATATGAAGAAGAAAAAAGTGTTGTTCCACCAAAACAACGCACCGTGCCACAAGTCATTGAGAACGATGGCAAAAATTCATCAATTGGGCTTAGAATTGCTTCCCCACCCACCGTATTCTCCAGACTTGGCCCCCAGCGACTTTTTCGTGTTCTTAGACCTGCTCGCAGGGAAAAAATTTGGCTGCAATGAAGAGGTGATCGCCGAAACTGAGGTCTATTTTGAGGCAAAACCGAAGGAGTACTACCAAAATGGTATCAAAAAATTGGAAGGTCGTCATAATCGTTGTATCGCTCTTAAAGGGAACTGTGTTGAATAATAACAAGTATATACAGCAGTAAGTTCGGCCGGGCCGAATCTTAAATACCCACCACCATGAACCAAATATTAGGGGTTCCTTTGAAATTTCAGGAGGGCTTGAGGACTTGAGGACACTTCCCGAAGATAAATTTAAAGATTTCACCTATGAGGACTATATCAGATTCTGGATTTATAAGAACCATTTTTGTTTGAGTTTTAGAGGAATTATTAACATCTCTTGTAAGTGTGCAAGAAAATTATAAAATAACTTTTTGATTTGAAATCTTAAATCTGTAGAAGTAAAATCTGGAAATTTTACATTGAGTTTCAAGCAATTTTCATGATAAGTGCGCTTTCTACACCCTCAAGAAGTGAAGTCGGTCTATATGGAGGCATTACCAAATGGACCGATAAAAACTTAATCCGATACACGTTTTTGTGAGCCTAAAATACCAGAATATTTACAATTTAAGGCAAATCGGATAAAAACTACGGTTTCTAGAAACCCAAGGAGTTAAATCGGGAGATCGTTCTTCTGGGGGCTATCCTAAAATATGGACCGATACTCACCGTTTTCGGCATACCTCTTTATGACCCGAAAATACCTCTAGATTTCCAATTTCAAGCAAATAGGATAAAAACTTCGGATTATAGAAGCCCAAGAAGTAAAATCGGTCTATATGGAGGCTATACGAAAATATGGACCGATACTCACCATTTTCGGCACACCTCTTTATGGTCCTAAAATACCTCTAGATTTCCGGGTTATATGGGGACCATACCAAAACATGGACCGATATTCACAATTTTTGGCACACGTATTTGTGGTCCTACAATATCTCTAGATTTCCAATTTCAGGTAAATTGAATAGAAACTGCGGTTTCTATAAGCCCAAGAAATAAAATCGGGAGATAGGTCTATATGGGGGCTATACCAAAATATGGACCGATACTCACAATTTTTGGCACACGTATTTGTGGTCCTACAATACCTCTAGATTTCCAATTTCAGGTAAATTGAATAAAAACTGCGGTTTCTATAAGCCCAAGAAGTAAAATCGGGAGATCGGTCTATATGGGGGCTATACCAAAACATGGATCGATACTCACCATTTTCAGCACACCTATTTATGGTCATAAAATACCTCCAGATTTCTAATTTCAGGCAAATTGGAAAAATACTACGATTTCTATAAGCCCAAGACTCCAAATCAGGAGGTTGGTTTATATGGGGACTATATCAAAACCTGGACCGATATAGCCCATCTTCGAGCTTGACCTGCCTGCAGACAAAAGACGAGTTTGTGCAAAATTTCAGCACGATTGCTTCATTATTGAAGACTGTAGCGTGATTACAACAGACAGACAGACAGACGGACAGACGGAAATCGTTATATCGTCTTAGAATTTCTCCCTGATTAAGAATATATATACTTTATATAGTCGGAAATCGATATTTCGATGTGTTACAAACGGAATGACAAACTTATTATATCCCCGTCACCATTCTATGGTGGTGGGTATAAAAACGAATTTTGACAAAAAAAATGTGTTTTTCTTTGTTAGGCCGGGGACTTATCAGCCAACCTGTTATGGACACTACAATGTCACAGCTTCCAAATTTACAATTATTTTTTGCTGGGTAGGTAATATTTGTTCGAATTCAACGGCCGTCAAAGATGTCGACCTTACTCTCCAAATTTACCCAGACGCAAAAGTCCAACAGTTTGAGATGCTGAGATTTTGATGTGCTGTAGAAATTCAGCAAGGAACCTCCTTTTTAGACCATTCTTGAGTGACGCGTGCTGAATACCTTGTGTCTGATCTGCGGCCGAAATGTTTGTCTGTCCAGGTTTCAATTCCATTACCATCGGCGACACTTGAGTTCTGGTGGCTATTCGAAGACGTAATTTTCGGTTGAACTCTTTGGCAAGTAAACCCGATCATTATTTTTGTTCACAAACGCTCCATTTGGAATGGTTTCTCATTGGAGAAAAGTATATTCTGTAACAGGTTACATTCGTGTAAATGAAAAAACTCCTTGGCTCTCTCTAATCTATCTTTTTTGTGCATCGGTGAGCTTTTACACTTTTTTACCCTCCATCATAGGATGTAACACATCGAAATATTGGTTTAAGACCCCATAAAGTGTATATATTCTGGATCTGAGATTATCTACCAATATCCGTCCGTCCGTCTGTTGAAATCGCTATCTTCCTAACGAACAAGCTATATCTTGAAGCATGTTTGTGATGATAACATTCCTTCTCTGGGTGTAATTCTTTTTATTTCTTTACTATCATCTCAAATTCTTTAAATGTGTTGAGTGCTATATATAAAGGATTTGGGCGAAATTTGTTAGACTTCTACAAAATCTCTAGACTTACTATTTAAATCGACTAACGCCGTGGGGTGGAACACAATGTTAGTAAACAAATATGGGAAATATTTAAATGTAGAGCAATTTTTCGGCAACTTCGTCAAAGTGAATTTAGGATTTATCGGTCGATAGATATGTATTAGAAGTATAGGAAAATTTGAGTCATTTTTACAAGTTTTCGACTCAGAAGTGGTGATTTTACAAGAAAAATGGGGTATTTTGGCCATTTTGCCAAATCGGAAAAACATACAGATGGAGGCACGCATACCCAGAACGTTAATTCAACTCCCTCTGCAAAATTAGAAGTAAACTGGAGTGAAACTTTGTCCTCTGTGACCATATGAGTGTAAATCGGTCGAAAGCTGTATATGGGAGCTAAATCTGAACCGATTTCATTCGAACTTCGCAGACGCAGTTATAATCGTAATTCTACTATCTGTGCAAGTTTCCACGTAAATCGAGGTAAAACTGTGGCCTCCGTGGTCATGTAAGCGCATACAGGACGAAAGATATATATGAGAGCTATATCTAAATCTGAACCGATTTCCTCCAAAATCAACAGACTTCTAATCGAAATACATGTTTGTACCAATTTTGAAGTCGATTGGACTAAAACTGCGACCTGGACTTTTCAACTGTGTGACGAAGGGTATAAATACTTTGGGTATTACCGAATTTTTATATTATTTTCGTCTTATATTATTAAGTAGGTTGACTTGTTTCTTTTCGAAATTACAGCAATTTATTGGAAACACAGACAGAGAATGTCTGCAAAAACAACCATTCTAAGAAAAAAACATCGATAATTTTTACCGATGTTTTATCGACATCGTATGTAGAGTGATCAAAACTCGGGTTTTTTGAAAGTGGGCTTTTCTATATTTTAAACACCGTACTTTTTCCCAACCCGTGGGCGGGTTGTTTAAAATAAATAATCGGCTTAACCGGTTTTCATAAAAATGTGTAATTTAGAAAGAACAAGTATAAAGGGCCGTAAGTTCGGCCAGGCCGAATCTTATGTACCCTCGATCATGGATTGCGTAGAAACTTCTAAGAAAGACTGTCATCCACAATCGAATTACTTGGGTTGTGGTATCTTAAATCGTTTTCTAAATTGTGAGTTAGTCCATACGTGGTATATATTAGACAAAACAGGTATGTGTAGGTAAGTCTACAAATAATTACGAATCGATATGGACTTTTGCACGGTACGTAGGGAGCCAGAATTGAAATATGGGGGTCGCTTATATGGGGGCTTTATACAATTATTGATATGGACCAATTTTTGTGTGATTGGGGATCGATTTATCTGAGGGATATATATTATGGACTGATATGAATCAATTCTTTCATGGTTGTTGGATACCATATACTAACATCACGCACCAAATTTCAACCGAATCGGATGAATTTTCCTCTTCCAAGGGGCTCCGGAGGTCAAATCTGGGGATCGGTTTATATGGGGGCTATATATAATTATGGACCGATTTCGACCAATTTTTGCATGGCCATTAGAGACCGTATACTTACACCATGAACCAAATTTCAGCCGGATCGGATGAAATTTGCTTCTCTTAAGGGCTCCGCAAGCCAAATCGGGGAATCGGTTTATATGGGGGCTATATATAATTATTGACCGATGTGGACCAATTTTTGCATAGTTGTTAGAGACCATATACTAACACCATGTACCAAATTTCAGCCGGATCGGATGAAATTTGCTTCTCTTAGAGGCTCCGCAAGCCAAATCTGGGGATCGGTTTATATGGGGGCTATATATAATTATGGACCGATGTGGACCAATTTTTGCATAATTGTTAGAGACCATATACTAACACCATGTACAAAATTTCAGCCGGATCGGATGAAATTTGCTTCTCTTAGAGGCTCCGAAAGCCAAATCGGGGGATCGGTTTATAAAAACAAAGCTTGTTTGAATAAAATCTGAAAAAATATATTTTTTAAAGCACAATATGTTTGATGATATTTTGTTTAAGGGTGCGGGGTGTAATAGTAGACTGACTTTGTTAATATGTCTACACCTTGTAACCGGTAGTTTGTCCGAAAAAGGAGAACTCACGAGGATATAAAAATCCGAAACAGTTATTTTTATAAACCTTTGTGACCAAATAACTCGTTTAACCCTTTTTACAGAAGTGTTGGCAGAGGAACGTCATTTGCGTTTGAGCATTGGTATGATAGTAGAAGCCATTAATACATCATAATAGTTTATTGTGTATATAAATTGGCGAGTTTGAGTGATAAAGAGTATCAGTTTCTTCAGTTAGTTCACAGACTTTAGTTTGGTTTAGCACACAAGAACATTCCACTTAATTCAAAATGGTTAGTAAACTAATTCCTCGTCTATGACATTTTGGGATTAAAATCCAGTTTGTCAAAATTTTGTCAATGTCAACTGTGACTTTAAGGCTCTGTGGAAAATAATGTAAATTATCTTTTTTTCAGAATTTTTTCGTTGTCGCTTCCTTTGCCCTCTTAGCCCTGGCTTCTGCCGATGTAAGCCATTTGAACAAGAGCTATTTGCCTCCTTTCCAACACAAATCGTATGGTGCTCCTGTTGAACATCACTCTTATACTGCCCCCTCGAAGGAGTATTTACCTCCTGTGCATCAGGCATATATTGCTCCTGCTGTCAGCTATTCTGCTCCTGCTGTTCATCAAACCTACTCGGCTCCCTCAGTTAGCTACTCTGCTCCTGCTGTGCAAACCACTTACTCTGCTCCTACTGTCCAAACTACCTACTCTGCCCCAGCTGTTCACAGCACCTATTCTGCTCCAGCCGTCCAAAGCACCTACTCCGCCCCTGCTGTTCAATCTTACACCTCCTACTCCTCTGCTCCAGCTGTTCAACAATCCTACACTGTGCAAGAACAGCAATATTCAGCTCCATCCAACGAATACTTGCCTCCTACTCAACACTCTTACTCCACTGCCTCCGTTCAACAGACCTACTCTGCTCCTTCAGTTAGCTACAGTGCTCCAGCTGTTCAACAGTCCTATACATCCAGTTCCGCTGGCAGTTATTCCGGTGCTGATGTTGGTACTCAATATGCTTCCAATGGTGGTTACATTTACAAGAGGAAATAAACCATGAAGGTTATTGAAGAGCTGTGATTCGAATTTCATGCCTTAGTATTTTTGCTTCAAATAGCATCATTCATTCGTAATTGTTATTATTCATATATTGTTAATTAAATCAATTAATGTTTTTCTTCAAAATAAAAACACTTTGTATATAAAACCAAAAAGAGAAGGACCTTAGTTCTAATCATTACAGAATAAGGATATATTGGAAAGGATATCGCGTTGGACAGTGAAGTAAAGCTTAATTTTAGATTATTTCGTGGTTTGTTAATTTTTAGCTTCTCTGCGAAACTCTCTCTCCCTCTCTTTAGATTGTATAAAAATTAAACATTGTGCTATTTCGAGTTGAACAGACGTGGATTTAATATTAAGTGAATTTATATAGGTTGGGTTAGGTGGCTGCCCGATGTATCATGCTCACTTAGACTATTCAGTCCATTGTGATACCACATTGGTGAACTTCTCTCTTATCACTGAGTGCTGCCCGATTCCATGTTAAGCTCAATGACAAGGGACCTCCTTTTTATAGCCGAGTCCAAACTGCGTCCCACATTGCAGTGAAACCACTTAGAGAAGCTTTGAAACCCTCAGAAATGTCACCAGCATTACTGAGGTGGGATAATCCACCGCTGAAAAACTTTTTGGTGTTATGTCGAAGCAGGAATCGAACCCACGACCTTGTGCGTGCAACGCGGGAATGCTAACCATTGCACCACGGTCGTTCCCAAGTGAATTTATATAAAGGGTGATTTGTTAAGAGCTTGATAACTTTTTAAAAAAAAAAAACGCATAAAATTTGCAAAATCTCATCGGTTCTTTATTTGAAACGTTAGATTGGTCCATGACATTTACTTTTTGAAGATAATTTCATTTAAATGTTGACCGCGGCTGCGTCTTAGGTGGTCCATTCGGAAAGTCCAATTTTGGGCAACTTTTTCGAGCATTTCGGCCGGAATAGCCCGAATTTCTTCGGAAATGTTGTCTTCCAAAGCTGGAATAGTTGCTGGCTTATTTCTGTAGACTTTAGACTTGACGTAGCCCCACAAAAAATAGTCTAAAGGCGTCAAATCGCATGATCTTGGTGGCCAACTTACCGGTCCATTTCTTGAGATGAATTGTTCTCCGAAGTTTTCCCTCAAAATGGCCATAGAATCGCGAGCTGTGTGGCATGTAGCGCCATCTTGTTGAAACCACATGTCAACCAAGTTCAGTTCTTCCATTTTTGGCAACAAAAAGTTTGTTAGCATCGAACGATAGCGATCGCCATTCACCGTAACGTTGCGTCCAACAGCATCTTTGAAAAAATACGGTCCAATGATTCCACCAGCGTACAAACCACACCAAACAGTGCATTTTTCGGGATGCATGGGCAGTTCTTGAACGGCTTCTGGTTGCTCTTCACTCCAAATGCGGCAATTTTGCTTATTTACGTAGCCATTCAACCAGAAATGAGCCTCATCGCTGAACAAAATTTGTCGATAAAAAAGCGGATTTTCTGCCAACTTTTCTAGGGCCCATTCACTGAAAATTCGACGTTGTGGCAGATCGTTCGGCTTCAGTTCTTGCACGAGCTGTATTTTATACGGTTTTACACCAAGATCTTTGCGTAAAATCTTCCATGTGGTCGAATAACACAAACCCAATTGCTGCGACATTTCATTCATCGACATTTCACGGTCTTCAGCAACACTCTCAGAAACAGACGCAATATTCTCTTCTGTACGCACTGTACGCATTCGTGTGGTTGGTTTAATGTCCAATAAAGTAAACTGAGTGCGAAACTTGGTCACAATCGCATTAATTGTTTGCTCACTTGGTCGATTATGTAGACCATAAATCGGACGTAAAGCGCGAAACACATTTCGAACCGAACACTGATTTTGGTAATAAAATTCAATGATTTGCAAGCGTTGCTCGTTAGTAAGTCTATTCATGATGAAATGTCAAAGCATACTGAGCATCTTTCTCTTTGACACCATGTCTGAAATCCCACGTGATCTGTCAAATACTAATGCATGAAAATCCTAACCTCAAAAGAATCACCCTTTAGTTATAGCGAATTTCCGCTATAATGGTCAGCATCTCAAAAATAATACATACCCTTTAGTGATAAGGGTTCTGTAGTTACGAAGTTACCAAATTTGGAAATTATCACGGGATACAGTCTACCTTTTGTAAAAATGGTCTACATGATCTAAGAAAGCAGTAAATATCCTTTGTCATAATTGCAAAAGTGTTGCGAGAGTAATGTCTTGCATCTATCCAAGTGCTACTACTTGTCATTGGCTTTTTACATCAGCTATAAGATCGATTACGAACCATCAGTATCGCATACAGAAATTCAACTAAACTATTCTGATTTACTTAAAATTTACATTTATGAAATTAACATGGGGTACCTTATTTTTTAATATTTGGACGGGAGGAGCCTCCTCCCATACCCAACGTTTTGAAAAGTGAACAAAAAGATCTGCGATTTGTTTGAACTGGAAAGTAGACAAAAATCCGCTACTTTATCTTCCGATATTTCGTCGGGAGAGAAACCTCCCCTTACCACGTATTTGTTTTTCGATAGTTCATCGGGAAAGGGGACGTCCCTTTTTAAAACAATAACATAGATCAAAATCTAAACTTCACTGGTTTATTTGAAATTTATAGGGCACGTGGGAGAGGGTGAGAAAATGAATATACACTCAAAAGAAGGCTCTACGAAATAACGCCCCAATGAAATAAGCCCCAAAGAAAAATTGAAATTGAATATAACAAAAACAATATTTTTTTCTACCCTCCACCATAGGATGGGGATATATTAACTTTGTCTTTCCGTATAAAGTATATATATTCTGGGTCGTGGTGAAATTCTGAGTCGATCTGAGCATGTCCATCCGTCCGTCCGTCTGTTGAAATCACGCTAACTTCCGAACGAAACAAGCTGTCGACTTGAAGCTTGACACAAGTAGTTGTTATTGATGAAGGTGGGATGGTATTGCAAATGGGCCATATCGGACTACTTTTACGTATAGCCCCCATATAAACCGACGCTCAGATTTGGTTTACGGAGCCTCTTGGAGGAGCCAAATTCATCCGATCCGGTTGAAATTTGGAACATGGTGTTAGTATATGGCCTCTACCAACCATGCAAAAATTGGTCCATATCGGTCCATAATTACATATAGCCCCCATATAAACCTATCCCCAGATTTGGCTTGCGGAGCCTCACTGGTGTTAGTATATGATCTCGAAGAACCATGCAAAAATCGGTCCATAATTATATGTAGCCTCCCTATAAACCGATCCCCAGAATAGACCTCCGGATCCTCGTGGATGAGCAAAATTCATCCGATCCGATTAAAATTTGGTACGTGGTGTTAGTATATGGTCTCTAACAATCATGCAGGAATTGGTCGATATCGGCCCATAATTATATATAGCCCCCATATAAACCGATCACCAGATTTGAAATCCGGAGCCCTTTGGAAGAGCAAAATTCACCCGATCCGGTTAAAATTTGGTACGTGGTGTTAATATATGGCCTCAAACACCCATGCAAAAATTGGTGGAAATCGGTCCATAACTATATATATAGCCCCCATATAAACCGATCCCTAGATTTGACCTCCGGAGCCCCTTGGAAGAGCAAAATTCATCCGAGTCTGTAGAAATTTTATACGTGATGTCAGTATACGGTATCCAACAACCATGCAGGAATTGGTTCATATGAGTCCATAATTATATATAGCCACTCTATAAACCCATCCCCAGATTTGACATCCGGTGGATAAGCAAAATTCATTCGAACTTATTGAAATTTAGTACGTGGTGTTAGTATATGCTCTCTAACAACCATGCAGGTATTGGTTCATATGAGTCCATAATTATATATAGCCCCCATATAAACCGATCCCGAGATTTGGTTTTGGAACCTCTTGGAGGAGCAAATTTTATCCGAGTAAGTTGAAATTTGGTACATTGTGCTGGTACGAGTATATGGCCATTAACAACCATGCCTAACTAGGGCCATATCGGTATATAGTTATATATAGCCCTTAGATAAATCGATCCCAATCACACATAAATTGGTGCATATCAAGTTCATAATTGTAGCCCCCATATATTCTGGCTCTCCACGTACCGCGCAAAAGTCCATATCGATTCGTAATTATTTGTAGACTTACCTATACATAACTTTTTTGTCTAATATATACCATGTATGGACTAACTCACAATTTAGAAAACGATGTTAAGAAGTGTTAAGATACCTTGCCATCGGTAAGTATTACCACAACGCAAGTAATTCGATTGTGGGTGACAGTCTTTCGCAGAAGTTTCTACGTAATCCATGGTGGAGGGTACATAAAATTCGGCCTGGCCGAACTTACGGCCGTATATACTTGTTAAGATTGGGATTTTATTTCACATCCGACATTTTCCTTCCAATAACTTAATAATGCCAATTTATTCATCTTAATGTCCAATAAGTTCGAAATTACACCCTCTCATGGAAGAAAATCGTATGGAAGAAATCGTACAAAAATTTTCTTCTGCTTTAGTTCACATTGAAAACATTAGTGATCATTGAACTTTATACCCACGTTTAGTTCATGACATGTTTGAGACATAAGAATAAGAGATAAGAAAATTACATTGGACTGTGGAAAATTTTGAAAAAATAATACAATTTAACTAGAAATAACAAACACTTTCACAATAAAAATACATTAAATTGTTTCCTGTGTATGTTTGAAATCATTATCTTGATCTGTTGCCAATCTCTTATTTACGGTACAATAAAATAACAGCTTTTGTTAGTAAAACCATATACTTTTATTCCATTGGACCAGATTGATGATACTCATATTTCACGGAAAGTACCAGAACTGCATTTTCTGCATATTGCCATCAGATATCTACAAATCACTCCGGACTCTAATGTACCTGTTGCCCTCAAAAAAATTTGTCAGACAGACAATGAAGTTATTAACGAATAATTGATATGAAGATCAACACAAATCTCGGACACAGCATGAAGGCATTAGCCCAACCGCTTCGTATTCAATCAAGATTTTGGCAATTTATCATCATTGGACTATGTTAGAGTAACCGATTATTAATGAACTTCATCGCACTATTTACAGAAATGCTATCAAAAAATAATTATTTGAAAATAATTTCTACAATGTTAATTGAAATCATTCGCATGCAGCACTAAATTAGCACTCTTTATTTGGGGATTTCGAGGGCAAATACAACATTTGAGGAATAAAATTGAAATCGACCAATGATTTTGCATTAGTTTATGACATAATTATTCGCCATTTGTCTTTATCGGAGATAACATTGAAAGCATCAAATTAACTTAAAATAACACAAAATAATACAGGGTCCACAATTAGCATAAAAGTATTTGCACGAACGTGTGTACTTGTGATCTTGTCGGCTTAAGACTCTTTGATTTCTGTAATAACTCATGTATGACAAATCTAAAGATGTTTGACCCAGTGCTTTAGATTCACTCAATGGACTGGGAATAGTTATGTCAAACAATAAAATTGTTTATCAAATGTTAGAACACAGTGTTTTGGGTAAGTGAAGTTCTGCTTGAGACAGCGTGTATTAGAGCATCCACTTGGTTAATCGAAACTGTCCTAATTAAAAGCAAAGAAGAATCGTGGTTGTCACGATGGTATTCGAAGAACAAAATAATATTGGTGATGGTGTTGTGGCGAACATGTCACATTTTCACCGCAACAATATGTACTCAGTGAATATAGCGGTAATAAAAACAAAGTGGTTGGAATTAAAGATGACATGATCTTGATGAAAAGAATTTTGTACGGATTAAAAGAATATGCTTACAATTTAAAATGTTATGATCTTCGACAAAAATGATTTTATTTCCGTTAAAAAAACATGGTTACATATCATTAAGAAGATAGGCATTTTCAGATTATAAGAATATGGTCCTCTAGAATTTCATTTATGATCCTTATGGATACAACCTTTCTCTTCATCGGAGAATTGAAGTAAGCATAATTTGAGGACACAATTCTCAGTTTTTTTTTTTTGCGTACTTGATGATACTAGAAGACAATTTTGGATTTGTTCTTTCATTTGCTTTTTTCTTCATGTGCTATCAGAGTCCCCTAACGTATTAACGACAACTTAAATATCCAATTTCAGACTCAATGTCAAGAAGAATTCAAAAATAAAATTTGAAAGACATCTCCTACTTGCGCCGTCTTGCTTTGTAGTCAATATGTAAAAAGACAATAAATTTAAGGACAATTTCATTAATTTTGATAAATTTTTCAGAATTGTTAAAGCCAAGATATCCATTTTTAAGTCGAATCACCTAATTATTAGGATACGACGACTTCATTGAAAAGTTTTTAGTCTTTTGGACAAAGAAAAAACTTTATATCAGAGAAATGCGTCTTCTATGCAAATCAGAATTGCATGCGTATTTAACGACAATATAATTTCAGTGTAGGTTAGGTTAAAGTGGCAGACCGATTAAGATTCAGGCTCACTTAGACTATTCAGTCCATTGTGATAAATTTCAGTGTAGGATTGGGGGGAAGGATACTTAGTTTGTCATTCCGTTTGTAACATATCGAAATACTGGTCTCCTACCCAATAAATTATATATATTCTGGGTTGTAGTGAAATTCTGAGTTCATTCAGCGATGTCCGTCTGTAGAAATCACACTAACTTCCGAACGAAACAAGCTATCGACTTGAAATTTGGTATAGGTAGTTGTACTTGATGTAGGTCGGATGTTATTGCAAATGAGCCATATCGGACCACGAAACACAATGTTAGTAAATAAATATGATTTATCGGTCGATACATGACATTTGTGAAAATTTTAACAAGAAAAATTAACAAGGATATGGGCTAGATATCACCAAGAGAGGTAGTTGTTTGTGGGCTTTTAAACAATATATGGAGCAACATTAACACAAGCCGGAGCTCTATATAAATCTTAACCGATAGCTTCTGTGGTTCTATGAGTGTAAATCGGGGAAACATATATGTGGGAGTTATATCTAGATCGATTTAAACCAAATTTGAAAAAAAAATATTGACCTAATATGGAAGATTATGCAACGTAAATTTTAGGACAAGAAATTTACTAAATGTTAAGGACAAAATTATTTAAAATAATGACATTTTTATTAAAAGAGAGTTGTCTTGTAGGTCTTTGAAGTAAGGCAAATTTTCCTTAAAATAAAGAAAAAAATTTTGATTTAAAGACATCGTCTTTAACTCAACTGATATATTGAATTTTTAAATTTAAGATAAAAACGCTTCAAACATAGGCAAAGACTTATTTTAAGGGTTTGCATCTTAGGTTTAAAGTTTTTTTTTAGCATTAAGAAAACAGTTCTTACTTTGAAGTACCTGGCATAATTCGGATTTTGAAACTGGAATTTGTTTGTACATGAATACCTGTATTAATATATCGCAAATGTATCCAATTTTAATTTTATCGATCCTAGATTTAAGGCCAAGGAGGTCCGTAAAAATGTATTTATTTTAAAGGAGCCGCATCTTTGGCTCGGAATCAATACCAAAAACTTAAGCCTTTCACTACCGATGTCCTCCTAGAAGGAAATTCGAAAACGACACCAAACTCTATTTCCCCACTTAGTTTCGATTTATTTCTCGAAGCTAAAGAAAAGACTTTAATCTAAGTAAGCTATAAATATTTTCCATATTGGTGAGCACTAAAATGCATTTTTATAAACTTCTTTAACAATCAACACAAAATACGGAATTTTAAGTCCATTTTTCTACTGTATGTCTCTAGTAAATGGAATTCATATTCAAACTATAGTTGATATTTTCTCGGGGTCTTTTTTGTATTTTTTCTAATACTTCAAAAGATATTATAGATCAAATAGCGCTTATTTTCGTCAGGCCATTAAGTTACAATTCAAGAATCAAGTTTTCAGAACAAACTCATATAGCTCTTGAAGTAATTGAGGTAGGTCCTCAAAATTACAATTTTTGTTCTATATTATGTTAATACAAATAAACAAAAAGAAGAAAAATTAAAGCTTTTAACTATAGGTTTATTTCGGTAGTGAAAGGGTTAATGGAAAGGTCGAAATCATTGGATCCAAGTAAACTTTTTTTTTGAGTGTAGTTATAATTCTATAATGTGAATTCTACTCTCTGTGCAAAGTCCCACGTAAATCGGAGTAAATCATTGGTCTCTGTTGCCAAATGAGTGTAAATCGCGCAAAAGATATATATGGGAGCTTTATCTTGGCTGATATTTTGCAAGCTTTCTGAGACACCAAATATTTGGATGTACGGAATATAAAGAAGATCTGTTGATAAACACGCCAATTATGACAAGATCGGTCATAACTATATATGACAACTATATCTAAATTTTAACCGATTGTTTCCAAAATTCAATAGCGATTTTCTATGTACGAAATAAGACATTATGATAAATTTGAGGACAGTCGGACTTAAACTGCGAGTTATACTTTGTACACAAAAATATATAAATTGACAGACAGACGGACATCACTAAATCGACTCAGAATTTAATTCTATCCAAAATCCAAAGATTCCCACAAATTTACACGAAATGAGGAAACTACAAACAAAACAAAATTTAATGTTGTAGAAAGTCTTATTAGAAGTATATCCAAAAAGTATTAAAAGTGTCCAAAAAGGAAAGAAAGAATTGAGTTTCGTTGGGTATTTTAACTCAAAAGTACAAATTATGAATTCGGTTTTGCACGCTACTTAATACCTTGAGAAAATTATTTTTAATTTTCAATAATTTGTGCAAATAATCTATGTACATGGAACACTGTGCATTCATAAAGGTGGAATTCACAAATAATTGACAAATGACTTTTGGCACGATTTTCTTTCTTAAGCCGACATGCTTGAAAATAGTCTAAAAGATTTCTGGTTTGTTTACTAGGTTAGAAGGTTAAGTGGATGCAGAGCAACAGAAGAGTGCGTAGATGATATATGAAGTCAATTAATTTTATGGAATATTCTTCGAATATTGTTATCAATAACATGCATCATTATAATGTGGTAACTAAGCACATGCAATTTTCAAACAAGCAGAATTATTCAATAAAATGAAATGTGAAACCCGTGGCCGGTTTCCCATTTTCCGATTAGTACATGGCCAGAGGGGAAACCACCGATTAGTAAAAGCTTTGTATGGGGTCAACTGTTGAGATGGTAAATAAACATGAAGCCAGAAATGAACCGTGATTGATTGGATCTAAATAGATCTAAATAAAACAAGGCCGAATCTTATGTACCCTCCACCATGGATTGCGTAGAAACTTCTACGAAAGACTGTCATCCACAATCGAATTACTTGGGTTGTGGTATCTTAAATCGTTTTCTAAATTGTGAGTTAGTCCATACGTGCTATATATTAGACAAAAAAGTTATGTATAGTTAAGTCTACAAATAATTACGAATCGATATGGACTTTTTGCACGGTACGTAGAGAGCCAGAATTGAAATATAGGGGTCACTTATATGGGGGCTATATAAAATTATGAACTTGATATGGACAAATTTTTGTGTGATTGGAAATCGATTTATCTGAGGGATATATATAACTATAGACCGATATGGACCTAGTTAGGCATGATTGTTAACGCCCATATACTAGCACAATGTACCAAATTTCAACTCACTCGGATGAAATTTGCTCCTCCAAGAGGCTGCAAAACCAAATCTCGGGATCGGTTTATATGGGGCTATATATGATTATGGACTGATATGGACCACTTTTGTCATGGTTGTTAAATATCATATACGATCACCACGTACCAAATTTCAAGCAGATCGGATGACTTTTGCTTCTCCAAAAGGCAACCGAATGGGAAGAATTTTGCTCTTCCAAGGGGCTCTGGAGGTAAAATATGGGGATCGGTTTATATGGGGTCTATATTATGGACCGATACCGACCAATGGGAGTTTGAGGCCATATATTAACACCACGTACCAAATTTCAACTGAATCAGATGAATTTTGGTCTTCCAAGAGGCTCCGGAGTTCAAATCTGGTAATCGGTTTATATGGGGGCTATATATAATTATGGACCGATGTGGACCAATTTTTGCATGGTTGTTAGAGACCAAATACTAACACCATGTACCAAATTTCAGCCGGATCGGATGAAATTTGCTTCTCTTTGAGGCCTCGCAAGCCAAATCGGGGGATCGGTTTATATGGGGGCTATATATAATTATGGACCGATGTGGACCAATTTTTGCATGGTTGTTAGAGACCATATACTAATACCATGTACCAAATTTCAGCCGGATCGGATGAAATTTGCTTCTCTTAGAGGCCTCGCAAGCCAAATTTGGGGGTCCGTTTTTATGAGGGCTATACGTAAAAGTGGACCGATATGGTCCATTTGCAATACCATCCGACCTACATCAATAACAACTACTTGTGCCAAGTTTCAAGTCAATAGCTTGTTTCGTTCGGAAGTTAGCGTGATTTCAACAGACGGACGGACGGATATGCTCAGATCGACTCAGAATTTCACCACGACCCAGAATATATATACTTTATGGGGTCTTAGAGCAATATTTCGATGTGTTACAAACGGAATGACAAAGTTAATATACCCCCCCCCCCCCAATCCTATGGTGGAGGGTATAAAAATGTAAGCAAATTGGATGGAAATTGCAGCATTCAAGTCATTAAAGGAGCCACCGTGGTGCAATGGTTAGCATACCCGCCTTGCACACACAAGGTCGTGGGTTCGATTCCTGCTTCGACCGAACACCAAAAAGTTTTTCAGCGGTGGATTATCCCACCTCAGTAATGCTGGTGACATTTCTGAGGGTTTCAAAGCTTCTCTAAATGGTTTCACTGCAATGTGGAACGCCGTTCGGACTCGGCTATAAAAAAGAGGTCCCTTGTCATTGAGCTTAACGTGGAATCGGGCAGCACTCAGTGATAAGAGAGAAGTTCACCAATGTGGTATCACAATGGACTGAATAGTCTAAGTGAGCCAGATACATCGGGCTGCCACCTAACCTAACCTAACCTAACCTAACCTAACCTAACCTAACCTAACCTAAAGTCATTAAAACAGTCAAAGAGATCAGTCTTTATGGGGGCTATATCCAAGGTTAGGTTAGGTTATGGAGGATGATGAAAAGAGGATGAAAAGGGCTGGCTGCCACTTAGACCATGTTGATCCATTGTGTTTCTTCATAATTGTTCTTCTTCGTCCCCATCAATCATTTGTGCTTGCAGGCGAGTTCCAAAGAATGGTTGACTAGGTCTTCCATCCCGAAGCCTTGATGAAGGCAAGTATATCCTTCATGTTGCAGTTGAGTACATCCGTTATATCCTGAAAGAAAAAGGAGCCCAGTATCTTCTTTCTTATAAAGGATAATGCTGGGTCGCCATAAAGTCCGTCCAAATATCTCGCCCAACTGAAGCAACGAGTTCCGTGTGTCTGCTTACCGCGTTTTCGAGCGAGTCCAGGCTCTTCAGTCTCATGTGTATAATCTGTGCTGTTCTTCTGATATGCAGATCCTGCGGGGTGACTCCCATCAGTACCTCTAGTGCTGCTATGGCCGTTGTTCTCATTGCACCAGTCATGCATATAAGGTCCGTACTGTTTATTGCGTCAAACTTCTGTATGTGATTCTGATGGTTCGTAATCGTCCACCAGACGTGGCATCCATAGGTAGCCACAGGTCTCACAACTGACGTGAACAGCCAGTGAAAGAGGGAGGACTTCATTCCCCAACGTCCCCCATCCAACCTTTGACATGCATACAGTGCCTCGTAGGTCTTCTTCAGTCTAACTGCCGTATTTTCCAGCAAGTTTAGTCTGGAGTCTACGACAACTCCTAAGTACTTACCCGATTTTGAAATACTCAATCTCGTCCCTTGAAATTGTGGGTCCTTATAACTGGTCGTTTTCCTCCCCCTAGAGAAGAGCACTAGCTCCATTTTCCTTGGGTTAACACCCAATCCGCACCGCCTTTCCCAGTCGGATAAAATTTGTAGGGCCTCACTCATTATATCATTATATATATTTGCCTGATGCCATTATGACAATTTCATCCGCATACGCCACTATGCCACTATTTCATCCGCATACGCCACTCCCTTTATTGTGCAGAACAGTCAGAATCTCATCTACTACGAGTAGCCAGAGTAAAGGCGATATAACCCCACCCTGAGGAAGTCCCCTTGTCGTAGTTGCGTTCCTTGTAGCATTCGTCAATTTCGATTCTATATTCCTGTGCATTAACATTCCCTCGGTCCAGTCTTTTATATATTCACCTATACCAATTCCCCTCAATGCAAGTAGTATCACTTCAATCTTCGTATTATTACGTATAAGCTTTTTCAATGTCAAGAAAAGCCGCCAGTGTTTGTTCCCTATATGCTACCAAACATTGACCGATATCTACCAAATTTAGCATATCTCTTTATGGACCTCTAAATTTCCAGTCCGAGGCAAATACGATACGAATTGCGGCTTTTGTGCTCTCAAGAAGTCAAATCTGTAGATCGGACTAAATGGGGGCTAGCCGTGGGTTATGGACCTAAAACATATAGATTTCCAATTTCAAACAAATCGTATAAAAATTTCGGTTTCAATGCCCCGCGAAAAGTCAAATCAGTGGATCGGTTTATATGGGGTCTATATCGAAACCTGAACTGATATAGCCCATTTTCGAACAAACAAAAGACAAAAGACGACCTAGATCGTCTAAGAATTTCCATTCCATTCAGTTTCATAATAGTACAGTGCTCGACATAAATTCAAAATATGTTTATTTACGGCAGAAGCTTAAATTGTTATAATAAAAATTGGTTTTGAATATAAAAGCTTGACTTATTCGGCACATATTCACTCAAAGAAAAATTGAATCTATGTGACACTAAAGCCAATTTATACTGTTTCAGTTCACGAAATGTTTAAGTTTTGAAAAATTTTCCTTGACTTTAATAATTTTTTGCGTTAAAGTAACTAAAAAAGGGGGCAAAATTATACACAAATAAAGCATACACACGCAAAAAAATAATTCTTTCCTCCCAAACGAAATTTTAGACAAACAAAGTTCGTTTCTTATTTGCTTTTCGCTGTAAGGAAGTGTATTTGGAAGAAAAGTATATACTTTTTGTGATAAACATTTATTCTTTTCCAGGGTGTAACAACAATTTCATAAAGACTAACTAAAAAAAAATTCTTGCTAATTGCATTTTCCCTCACATCTTTCTCACATCCACGAGTTTTTTTTTTGTTCTTAACACCTTTTCCTGTAATACCAACAATGTAGAAGAAATTATACGATTTTATAAATTTTTAAAATTTTTTTTACCTTTCGCCTGGACGGAGAATCGAACCGCGGACCATGCACTTTGTAAGCCAACACACTAACCACTGAGCTATGTACCTGTTATGGTCATCAATAGATAATTATCCATATAAGTTATATTTATATAGCATAGCTTGCGGCGCCCACGAACCGAATAAACAAAGTTTATTTAACAGAAACAAACATTTAGTTTGGCACCGTGGAGCAGTGGTTGCTACGTCTGACTCTCATGCCAAGGGTCGTGGGTTCGATCCCTGCTTTGACCAATGTTTTTTTTTTTGTTTTGTTTTTTTTTTTTTACATATGTTCGGAAGATTTCGAAAAAATTTTCAACATTACATTGTTTAAAATTTTCGAAGCAATTCAAAAAACTCTAACAAAAGAAAAACGTTTTCGGTACACGTTTTCCAAACGTTTTTTTTCTTTGCGTGCAGATTAACAAAATTCGTGTGTCCCACAAAATAGTTCAGAATTTTACCAATTATGTGCTCATCTTAAACTTCGTATGCCACTAAAGACATTTTTGCAATTTTGAACTCCAATCTTTTCCTACGAACGAAATTTTCTTTAACAAGTGAAAAAAAATTAATAATTATGTCTAATAAATTTTCTTGAATTTGTCAAAAAATATTTACTTATTTTTGTAAAATCGGCGCGACATCTGCGTTTATAATATAGTTTACTTAAAATTTTCTAAAATTAACCTAACTTTTCTAAAACGAATCAAAGTTTTGTTTCCAAGTGACTTCACTTTTTTCTGAGTGTTATTATGTCCATCGAATATTATGAAGCCAATCATACATCTCGAAACGGAAAGACGTATACTGATCCACCGAATAAATACTGCATGGCGCCGCCTGAACTTGAAATGATCACAAGATCAGTCAATAATTCGAAGACTCGACTTCCCAGCAAAAAAAAGCGTCGCCAAAAAAGTAATGAAAATGTTCTTTTTGGATCCGGAAGTGGTGCAAAATTGACGCAGAAGCGATGAATTTAACATGGGCTTGTCATAGGACGGAAGTCCTCCATTTCAACTGCCGGTGCACTGAATTTGCATCACTTCTTTACTTCAATGTTTTGGATGTAGATTAAAAATATATTTTTATATTTTGTCTTTTATATTTAGTCAAATAAATAATTTTTGTAATTTTTTATAATTTTTAATGGATTCTAACGATTGTCTGAAACGTTTGAACTCAAATATTTTTCAAAAATTCACAATTTTTTCATATTGGATTTATTATTTTTTTCGATAACATTTAAATAACTTGTACCATTTTATGAATTCTTAAACTGTTTTTAACCAATTTGAAACAAAAAAAGTTAAAATTACCCATTAAAAATATGAAAAAAAGCATGTTGTAAAAAAATTAATAAAAAGAACTTCCTGTGTAGTTAAAATAAAGAACAGCTTGTGCCTTTGGAAGAACTTCCAAATTTTTTTACTGGGATTATCATTACTGACATATCGATTTATCATTATTGACGGACTCGATTTACCATTACACACAGAAAAAATGTAAAGTACATTATGGGAAAAATTAACTATCTCGTGCGAAAATTGAATTAAATTGTATTCCAAATTAAATTAAATTAACGAAAATTTTTCGACATTTTTAGATTTTTAATTATGCATCTTTCTCTAAAAGAAAAAAATTAACTTAAAATATAGAAAAAAATCGTAGGCGCCAGATCATTCCCATTTTACCTACGCTGTAGTTCATTATTACCATTTTTGAGAAGTGTACGAAAAACTTCTTCTGTTTTAGTTAGAATTTAACTAATTTGTATGTCATTGAAATTTTATTGCCATTTAGTTCATACAATTTTTGAGACATACTTGGAATATAGAAAAAATTGTTGGGCTAGGGAAAATTTCTTACAAAATTTTATAAATAAACTAAAAAAAAATTTTTGTAAATATTAGATCATTTTAGCATCACAACAGTTTTTTTTCTGTGCAGATTCGGTTTACGATCGTTGATAAAGAAGTTTAGCCGTAATAATATGATCACTTCCTAGAGCAAACTAGTATTGGCAACCTGGAACATTTACATAATGTCCGAGAAAATACCATGGTTGCGACTAACATGTTACATGTTTATTGTCCAAGATGATCGTATTCCTTATCTAGGTGTATGGTGTAGCAGTATTCCAGCTGTTAGCCCATTGTAATGAGATATCAGTTGAACCCAATATAGGCTATTTTATTTGAAATCCTCTGCAACATCAATTTTGATATTATTCACAAGAAAAGACATATTTCTCGTGCTGTCATTTATGTTTCTAATTGGCCTTTTAAACTCGCTGTTTTATATATAGTAAATCACACGTTGAAGTGTTAAAATTTTGCATAATAGTTGGTATTCACACCAAACGTGGCGTTTTATTATTATTTTATTCTATAGTGAATTCATGAATAATTTATATTGTTACCAATGCAAACATGTATTTAACAATATAGATATTTGGTTTATTATCATAGGGCTTAATAACTTAGAGGCAAGGAAATTTGTATGCAATCTTTGAAAACTAAGCAAATCTGTGATGTGTTTTTTGTACCTTATACCTACCATTTTGTTTTTAGAGTATTACAACAAACAAGTATTAAATCGACCCCTAGAGCTTTTTACATAGCAGTTACGTCATCTCTTCATGATTATCCTTAACAATATATGTCCATCCGTCCATCTATACACATATTCACGCATAAAAGAATATTTCCAACCAAATGAAATGTTGAATGGACCCGCGGACCATATATTTTGTAAGCAAAGACACTATCCACTGTCCCATGTAGCTCTTATTGTCATTACTATACAATTATCGCTATAGCCATTAACGCACAAGCAGCACATACCGTCAAGCAATTATAACAGGTTGGCTGATAAGTCCCCGCTCTAACAAAGAAAAACACATTTTTTTTTTTGTCAAAATTCGTTTTTATACCCTCCATCATAGGATGGGGGTATATTAACTTTGTCATTCCGTTTGTAACACATCGAAATATTGCTCTAAGACCCCATAAAGTATATATATTCTGGGTCGTGGTGAAATTCTGAGTCGATCTAAGCATGTCCGTCCGTCCGTCCGTCTGTTGAAATCACGCTAACTTCCGAACGAAACAAGCTATCGACTTGAAACTTGGCACAAGTAGTTGTTATCGATGTAGGTCGGATGGTATTGAGAATGGGCCATATCGGTCCACTTTTACGTATAGCCCCCATATAAAGGGACCCTCAGATTTGGCTTGTGGAGCTTCTAACAGAAGCATATTTCATCCGATCCGGCTGAAATTTGGTATATGGTGTTGGTATATGGTCTCTAACAACCATGCAAAAATTGGTCCACATCGGTCCATAATTATATATAGCCCCCATATAAACCGATCCCCAGATTTGGCTTGCATAGCCTAAAAGAGAAGCAAATTTCATCCGATCCGGCTGAAATTTGGTACATGGTGTTGGTATATGGTCTCTAACAACCATGCAAAAATTGGTCCATACCGGTCCATAATTATATATAGCCCCCATATAAACCGATCCCCAGATTTGGCTTGCGGAGCCTCAAAGAGAAGCAAATTTCATCCGATCCGGCTGAAATTTGGTACATGATGTTGGTATATGGTCTCTAACAACCATGCAAAAATTGGTCCACATCGGTCCATAATTATATATAGACCCCATATAAACCGATCTCCAGATTTGGTTTGCGAAGCCTCAAAGAGAAGCAAATTGCATCCGATCCGGCGGAAATTTGGTACATGGTTTTGGTATATGGACTCTAACAACCGTGCAAAAATTGGTTCACATCGGTCCATAATTATATATAGCGCCCATATAAACCGATCCCCAGATTTGGGTTGCGGAGCCTCAAAGAGAAGCAAATTTCATCCGATCCGCCTGAAATTTGGTACATGATATTGGTATATGGTCTCTAACAACCATGCAAAAATTGGTCCACATCGGTTCATAATTATGTATAGCCCCCATATAAACCGATCCCCAGATTTGGCTTGCGAAGTCTCCAAGAGAAGCAAATTTCATCCAATCCGGTTGTAATTTGGAACATGGTGTTAGTATATGATCTTTAACAACCGTGCCAGAATTGGTCCATATCGGTCCATAATTATATATAGCCCCCATATAAAACGTTCTCCAGATTTGACCTCCGGAGCCTCTTGGAGGAGCAAAATTCATCCGATCCGGTTCAAATTAGGAACGTGGTGTTAGTATATGGTCTCTAACAACCATACCAAAATTGGTCCAATCACACAAAAATTGGTCCATATCGGTTCATAATCATGGTTGCCACTAGAGCCAAAAATAATCTACCAAAATTTTATTTCTATAGAAAATTTTGTCAAAATTTTATTTCTAGATAAAATTTTGTTAAATTTTTATTAAAATTTTCATCATTGTCAAAATTTTATTTCTATAGAAAATTTTGTCAAAATTTTATTTCTATAGAAAATTTTGTTCAAATTTTATTCGGTTCATAATCATGGTTGCCACTCGAGCCAAAAATAATTTACCAAGATTTTATTTCTATAGAAAATTTTGTCAAAAGTTTATTTCTATAGAAAATTTTGTTTAAATTTTATTTCCGTAGAAATTTTTGTCAAAATTTTCTTTCTATAGCAAATTTTGTCAAAATTTTTATTTCTATAGAAAATTTTGTGAAAATTTTATTTCTATAGAAAATTTTGTTAAAATTTTATTTCTGTAGAAAATTTTGTCAAAATTTTATGTCTACTTTGTCAAAGTGAATTATAACGTATTGGATCGATCTTTTTTGATTTAATATATACCACGTATGGACTTACATACAATTTAGAAGATGGTGTTAGGAAGTTTTAAGATACCTTGTCATCGGCAAGCGTTACCGCAACTTAAGTAATTCGATTCTGGATGGCAGTGTTTAGAAGAAGTTTCTACGCAATCCATGAAGGAGGGTACATAAGCTTCGGCCTGGCCGAACTTACGGCCGTATATACTTGTTATTATTCAACATAGTTCCCTTCAAGAGCGATACAACGATTATAACGACCTTCCAATTTTTTGATACCATTTTGGTAGTACTCCTTCGGTTTTGCCTCAAAATAGGCCTAAGTTTCGGCCATCACCTCTTCATTGCAGCCAAATTTTTTCCCTGCGAGCATCCTTTTGAGGTCTGAGAACAAGAAAAAGGCCAGATCTGGAGAATACGGTGGGTGGGGAAGCATGAATTTTTGCCATCGTTTCAAACGCTCCAATAACGCCATATAGTGACTATTATATGATGGTTGATGGTTTTTCCCTTCTCAAGATAATCGATAAAAATTATTCCATGCGCATCCCAAAAAAACAGAGGCCATTACTTTGCCATGGAAACAACAATGCCAGGAACCAACAAATAACAAGATATTACATATACGGGCAAGCCGAATCTTATGTATCCTTCACCATGATTGCGGAGACAGTTCTACTAAAGACTGTAATTCTTAGATTGTGGTAACACTTGCCGATGGTATCTTAAAACTCCAAAACATTGTCATCTGAATTGTAGATTACTCCATATGGAGTCTACGTTAGACAAAAGAAGAGATGTTAAATTCCTGTATAAGCAAATTCAGTTAATTAAGGACCGATACACGCAAAGAAAAAAAACGCTTGGGAAACGTGTACCGAAAACGTTTTTCTTTTGTTAGAGCTTTTTGAATTTCTTCGAAAATTTTAAATTTTTATCACCAAAAAAATTCATTTGTTACAAAATTGTTATTTTTTCAATAACCAACAATACAGTCCATTTCATTTATATCAAGCACTATTCTTTTCGGACTTTAAGTCATCAATAATACAATGTGTATTACAGTTTCTTAGTCAAAATTTAAATATTTAATTGATTATTTACAAATATTTTTATAGAAGATTTTTGTTAATAGTTTTCCTTCATATACACGCAAAAAAATAATTCTTTCCTCCCAAACGAAATTTTAGACAAACAAAGTTCGTTTCTCATTTGCTTTTCGCTGTAAGGAAGTGTATTTGGGAGAAAAGTATCTACTTTTTGTGATAAACGTTTATTTTTTCCAGGATGTAAAAACAATTTCATAAGGACAAACTCAAAAAAAAAATTCATTTCCCTCTAATTGCATTTTCCCTCACATCTTTCTCACATCCACGATGTTTTTTAGTTCTTAACACCTTTTCCTGTAATACCAACAATGTAGAAGAAATTATACGATTTTACAAATTTTAAAATTTTTTTTTTACCTTTCGCCTGGACGGAGAATCGAACCGCGGACCATGCACTTTGTAAGCCAACACACTAACCACTGAGCTATGTACCTGTTATGGTCATCAATAGATAAATATCCATATAAGTTATATTTATATAGCATAGCTTGCGGCGCCCACGAACAGAATAAACAAAGTTTATTTAACAGAAACAAACATTTAGTTTGGCACCGTGGTGCAGTGGTTGCTACGTCCGACTGGCATGCCAAGGGTCGTGGGTTCGATCCCTGCTTCGACCAAAGTTTTTTTTTTTTTTACATATATTCCAGATATGTTCGGAAGATTCCGAAAAAATGTTCAACATTACATTGTAGTATATTAAATTTTGAACTGTAAAATGTGTCTTATTAAAGACCTAAAGTCAGAAAAGAACAGTGTTTGATATAAACGAAATGGACCGTGTTGTTGTTTCAAAAATAACTTTTTTTATTGAAAAAATAAAAATTTTGTAACAAACGAATTTTTTTGGTGATAAAAGTTTAAAATTTTCGAAGCAATTCAAAAAACTCGAACAAAAGAAAAACGTTTTCGGTACACGTTTTCCAAACGTTTTTTTTCTTTGCGTGTAAATCAACCATTTTTGCATCAAATTTTTTACTTAAGAAATATATACTTTAGATATAAGGCTGAGCCAAATCTGTGCAATTTTTTAGTTCATAAGTTGAAATGTATTTCTTTTCTATTAAATAAAGTGTTATAGTAAAAATTTAATATAGTAGTAGTAATGTTGAACACCTTTTCGGGAACTTCCGAACATATCTGGAATATATGTAAAAAAAAAACAAAAAAAAACTTTTTGGTGTTCGGTCGAAGCAGGGATGGAACCCAGGACCCTTGGTATGCAAGGTGGACGTAGCAACCATTGCTACACGGTGCCCAACTAAACGTATATTTCTGTTAAATAAAGTTTGTTTAATCGACTCGTGTGCGCCGCAAGCTATGCTATATAAATATAACTTATATGGATAATTGTCTATTGATGACATTATTGATTTTTTGTTTTTTTTTTTTTTTTTTGAGTTAGTCTTTATGAAATTGTTTTTAAATCGTGGAAAAGAATAAACGTTTGTCACAAAAAGTATATACTTTTCTTCCAAATAAACTTCCTTAAAGCAAAAAGCAAATGAGAAACGAACTTTGTTTGTCTAAAATTTCGTTTGGGAGGAAAGAAATATTTTTTTGCGTGCATGAATTAATTTTGGATGTTGGTTTATATGGGGGTTTTATATACTTATAAATTTCAGCCGGATCGGATGAAATTTGCTTCTCTTAGAGCAATCGCAAGCCAAATTTGGGGGTCTGTTTATATGGGGGCTATACGTAAAAGTGGACCGATATGGACCAATTTTTTCACGGTTGTTAGAGACCATATACCAACGGCATGTAGCAAATTTCAGCCGGATCGGATGAAATTTGCTTCTCGTAGAGCGATCGCAAACCAAATTTGGGAGTCCGTTTATATGGGGGCTATACGTAAAAGTGGACCGATATGGACCAATTTTTGCATGGTTTTTAGAGACCATATAATAACACCATGTACCAAATTTCAGCCGGATCGGATGAAATTTGCTTCTCTTAGAGCAATAGCAAGCCAAATTTGGGGGTCTGTTTATATGGGGGCTATACGTAAAAGTGGACCGATATGGCCCATTTGCAATACCATCCGACCTACAGCAATAACAACTACTTGTGCCAAGTTTCAAGTCGATAGCTTGTTTCGTTCGGAAGTTAGCGTGATTTCAACAGACGGACATGCTCAGATTGACTCAGAATTTCACCACGACCCAGAATATATATACTTTATGAGGTCTTAGATCAATACTTCGATATGTTACAAACGGAATGACAAAGTTAATATACCCCCCATCCTATGGTGGATGGTATAATTACTTGATTAAATTAATTTTTTAATAAAATCAAATTTCACAAAAAATTACTTCAATTAAGTTTTTATTTGAATAAATTATTTTGTAATAGGTGTCGGCAATTCTTGTTATCAATTCAATGATTGAAGAAATTGCAATTAAAAATTAATTGGACCAAATAATTTCTCGATTAAAACCAAAAAAGTAATTTTGTTTGTGTGAGAATGAAGGTTCCATATCAAAAGCTAAAGTTTTGTATTAATGGTAGAGGATAAAAAAGCGTTCGCCCGGGCGATCTCTCGTCATCCCGCTTATGTTGTCTTTACTTCTCCTACAACATGAAAACTCCCACGCTTTTATTCATTTATGTGTACTCATTTCAACCATTAAAACCATAAATTTTAGTCATAAAACCTCAAATTATAATAAAAAAATATAATGACATAGGATTATCACAACTTCCTAGATTCCAACAAATACAAATAATGGAATTAGCTTCATATAAGCAAATAGGCCTAAGCCAATCCATTAAATAGATATCAGAGGCAATAAAACATCAACAAACTAAAAATAACCCACGCCTAACATATATTCAAAATAAAATCAACCCTGCCTGATTGGCAACTAAGCCGGAATTCGTCACTGGTTGATCAACCTAGTTTCATAAATTATAGCTGAAAGATATATTAAATAAAATTTGACCATTAATTAACGCGTTCCAATTTGTATGCAGGCCCTATTTGATATAGACACAAAGTTTAAATTTAAATTATTTATTACTACCAAAATTTGTTTTGTATTTGTTTTCGTTTTCGTCGAGACATGAGGGCACCTATTTGATGGCGGTTTTGCATTCGTAAAACATTGGTTGGACCACAACATTTGCGGAAGATAACATCAAAGAGGTGTTATTTGTCATGTATGGATGTATGTTTCAATGTACTCATCTTGGATGAAACATAGCAGACGAAGCTAATAATGATAATAATTTATGTATATTTAATAACCACATATACATACAAAACGTATACACTTAAGTGGGCTCATAAATCTCAGTATCGTAGGGTACACACAAAAAAACGCATTTATTTTATGAATGACGCTCACAGAAATGTTCAATGATAAAATTCATAAATTGTATGAACAAATTTCATAAATTTAACATATGTTGGTTTTGAATGCATGTATTATATTCGCGAATTAATTTGTAGTGCATGGAATTTTTATGTTTTTAGAAAATTACCTTTACTTTCATAATTTTACGCCAAAACTTGAAAAAGTCCGACATGAACTTCATACGGCACATTTTCACAATTTTGAACTCAATTTTTACCTTAAAATTACGAAATTATTGTTAACAAGCGAAAGAAAATTAATTATGTCTAATAAATTTTCTTGAAATTGTCGATAAATATATACTTATTTTTGTGAAATCGGCGCTTGTAAAGTTTTGTTAAAATTTTCTACAGCTAACTCACGGTTTTGTGTAGCACGTCTAAGAATATATGTAGACGACATTGTTTAGATTAAGCTTTAAAAATTATTTAAGAAGATGATTTTTTTTTTTTTTTTTTTTTTTATTTTCATTTTATTACGACTGAGTTTGACTCATCTAGTAATTTCTTGATAGCTTAATACAACAACTTATCACTAGAAAATGTAGCCTAGCTAAGTTGATTTATAGGAAAATAGTTCAATAACTACACGGTTGAGAAAGACTGTTTTTCATATGTTTGGCTATAAACATTATATGTTTGGAACACAAATTTTTAAACACAATATTATTGAGTGCAAGCATATAATGTTCATAAACTAGCATAACATGTTTGGGACATATATGTTAATATGTTAGAACATATTATGTTTGGGACATAAAATGTTTTTAAATATAATATGCTTGGATGCAAACATATATTAATTTAGAAATAGCCTATAAACATATATGTGTTTAGTAGCTTGGAGCGCTATTTAACAGGGAGCGATATTGAATTAAGTTGGTGGTTGTTGCTTGTTATTACAAAATTAACATTTTATTTTTCCTTGGGCAATTGATCAGCTACTTCTTTGATCCTTACAAACTGTGTGGTCCGCTGCTCGAATCCCCGTCCGGCAAAAGGTAAAATTAAAATAAAAAAAATCATACAATTGAATAATTTCTTCTACAATGTTTGTATTACAGAAAAAGGTGCTAAGAACTAAAAAATCTCGTGGAAGTGAGAAAGATGTGGGGGAATATACAATTGGGCAGAAACAAAATTTTGAGCATTCAGGTCGAAAACCTATGTTGTTAGCACCTATATTACCTAATTCATTATGATTGTAAATATATAAATAAATAAATAAAATTTTGAGCACAATATTGTTTGGGAGAATTTTTTTTAAGCATATAATATTTTTGGGTGCAAAATGCTTCCAAACATATTATATGTTCACATAATAACATATTGTTTTTTGGAAAACAACATTATTGAATTTGGATGCAAAAATACAAAATGTTTGGAAATTGACTACCCAAACATATATTGTTTAGACCAATATGCTTTCAAACATATTATATATTGGAAGAGATCAAACATATAAATGTTTGGGCAATAGCCAAAAATGTATATGCTTGAAGCAAAATATGTTTGGGAGTATATGTTACAGAAGCGATTTTTTGTGAGCGTGTACATCCTAGTTTCTGGTCTCATTATAGAGATGGAGTTAAATCCATCGGTACTGTCCTTCGCAGCCTTCTTGTGGATCGGTAGTTCCGGACAATGTTATTTAAGTCTTGGTTGACATGATCTTGTAATTTCTTTGCATGTTTCAGTGAGTTGAGGGTTATTTCTTCCTCAACAGTTCTAACCCCCAAGTCTCGGTGCAAGTCAGCGTTCCGTATGTACCAAGGAGCATTAGCAATGGTACGCAGTATTTGGTTTTGGGTTTTTTGAATCTTTACCAGTTCTTGTTTGGCAGTGCAGCCCCAAAGCTGGATACCGTAAGTCCATATTGGTTTAATTATTTGATTATATAGGAGCAGTTTGTTTTTGATGGATATTCTATTGTCTACTAGCATCCAGTACATTTCGGAGTATTTTATTTTCATTTCCTGATTCTTTTTCTTAACATGTTCCTTCCATTTGATTTTAGTGTCAAGAGTCATCCCCAAGTACTTCGCAGTGTTTGCGTAAGGTATTATTGAACCATTTAAATACAGTGGAACATAGGCAGTTTTTTTATTTGAAAAGTAAATATGTACAGACTTACTTTCATTTAAGTGCATTCTCCATATATTGACCCAGTTAGAAATGCTTGAAAGAACTATTTGCAGTTTATTCGTGGCTTCTGTTTCAGAACTAGCAGTAGTAATTATGGCAGTATCATCGGCGAAGGTAGCAATAGTCGCATCGGGTGTGTTAGGTATATCTCTAGTATACAGTAAATACAGTATTGGTCCAAGTACACTACCTTGAGGTACTCCAGCCCTAATTGGTTTCAGTTCCGAGTACACAGAAAAAAAGGTGTCTTGTTAATTTTAGGACCAGTTTAACTTCCACATAGTTCAAAAAATTTACTGTAATATAGTTCATTTTTCGTAACCACTGTGAAAATTAACTTAGCTAAAGGAAAACTTATAAAACTTCAGTAAATGTTTTTTAGTTCACTAACTACGAAATGGGACGGATTTTTCCTTAAATAAATTTCCAATACAATAGTTAATGCATCGTTGATTGTATTATAAAAAAACATAGGCAATATAAAAATCTTACTACGAAATGTGGACAATTTACTAAGAAAAATGTTTGTATGGAAAAAAATTTTTGTAGTAAAAATTAACTTAACCACAGTACCGATTCGTATGGCGGCTTCCTACAGCTTATTTCGGTTTTTACTATAAGTTGGAGTATATTTCCTCACATTGAAAATTTTAGATAAAGTAGAATAAAAAGTAGTTAATTTAATCCTTGACGGGTGTATATAATTTTTTATGGATTCCTCGTAAATTTTGAATATATTTTACCTAATCCTATAGATAGAATACCAACTAATCAATAAACGTGATACTGGAAATTGAAGTGAGAAGAAATTATGAAATTATTGCATCATCTTTTTTTTGTTTGTGTTTGTTATTGCGATGATGTTATGGAATGTGTGTTGTTGGTATCTTTTGTGGTGATAGTTGTTTTGTTGAAATAGCGAGATCAGAAAGGGATCATGTGTGTGTGGAGTTGTTTTTCTTTACGTATGTGTCCTTTATGACTATTTGTGTCTTTGAGTTTTATTGGTGCATTCAGTTCTGTTGATGCATTTATGAAGCGCACACGTGGTAAGCTTGCGTGCGGTATTTGTGTTTATTAATAAAAATACATTTATTTCGTAACATTTTAGAAACTGATAAGTGAATGGTGTGATGTAAGAGAAAACAAAAACACTTTATATTGATAAAAAAAAATAAATAACTCTAAAATAAATCACATATTAAGAAACTGTATATTTCTATTAATAATTTAAAATTAGTGCGGTTTTAAATTGGTTTACATAAAAATATTCATAATGAGTGGTAATAAAATGATCTATATTTACTCTACATCTGGATCACAGTACAATTTTTTGATTCTATATTTTTATGTTATAGCGAGTCCTTAAGGTGTGTACTAAGTTCGAGTTTAGGTGCTAAAATCAGAAATAAATCAGTAAGAAAAGTATAAAATTATACGCCTTCGATGCAAATTTAAATATAACTTGATGGAGAATAGCTCGAAACAAGTTTTTTATTAAGTTTATATTCTTTAAATGGATTACACGATTAAGAAAAGAAAATCGTTTTTAAGCTTATGTAGAACGCTTTTTTTTTAATTTAATATGATGAATCGTTTTCAAGTTATTCCTATATATATAGCGGAAGTGCCTTAATTTTGAACATAACCGTATATCTCAAAAAGTCGAGCTCTTAAAAAAACAAGTGTAAATTTGGATTCAGCGACCTCAAATTACTAAAAATTTGATATAAATTTTAAATGAACACAAAAACGGTTCAATTTTGTTCCCATGTATTTCTAAAGAAAACTAATCATGAAAAATTGGGATTTTAGCCACTAAACTCGAACTTAATATCCACCATAAATACTAAATGCTATATTGACAAGTGGAAATTATATCTAATTTTATAATATTTTTATTTCATTTATATTGAGAAGGATCTCAAAAATGTCCCATTTGTGCATGGATATGATTCCACTAATGTAGTAATTGGATGATTTTTTTTCAATGTGGTAAGTTTTTCGTCCATTTGTAATAAAGCCAAAATTTCTATTTATTAAAAATAATTTTCATTTGCAGGATGACAGCAAATCTAATGGTATTTTTTGGAATCTTCTTACTGTTTAATGCTAACTAAGCTGATATCCCTATTTGCTCTAAGAAAATTCTCTTGTAAGTTAAAGATCAAAATACCATAGAATTTGATATTTTTATATTTTATATACCTTTTTAACTTCAGAGGCTTATGACGCAAATCCACACAACAAAAACTAGCGAAATCGGTGAAATTGGACAAAAATGAAATGAAAATAGCAACTTATGGCATATATCTTTCATATGGATAAAAAATGCAAATTGATATTAATTAGTTTCATTCTACTAACATAGAATATTACTCTTTTGAAGAAGCAATTACTAACTACCGAAAAGTAACAGCATACAGCGTACGAATAAAAACATTTCTTTTATTGTATATCATAAGCCATAGTTTTATGTAATATAATAATAATTTTTTGAAATAAAATACTGGTAGTTATGAAAAATTGTCTTATATTGTACGAAAAATTTCTTAGTTGTATACAGGCTTGTTGTACCTTTAATTCCTAAATTTATTTACTTCTTTGAAAATTATACTGATAAATAGTTTATTTGAAACCAATTTCTAAATATAGGATTCCCAAAAACTTGTTCATTTTTCCGGATAGCAGGAATATTTTGAATGAGTGTAAGTACATTCTTCCCACAGCGAAGTATGAATGAACTAAAATACGATGCAATACATAAACTTATTTATAAGAAAATCATGAACTTATCTAGATGAAAAAAATCTTTGGCGCCAAATCATGGTCATTCTTACTATGGGTTAGTTCATTTTTCGTAAACAATAGTAAACTTTTTTTTCGGTGTACTTATTCTCTATTCGTACCCTGAAATGTCTATTGTCCAAGTACGATACCAGGATTTCGTAAAATTGTTTTGGCAGATCATTGTAGATTTTAGTTAAAAGGCCTTCATGCCATACTTTGTCAAATGCTTGTCCTACGTCTAGGAATACAGCAGAGCAAACTTGTTTGTTTTCAAATGCTCTTTCTGCACAGTCGACAATTCGATGAACTTGTTGTACTGTGGAGTGCTTGTTACGGAAACCGAATTGGTGATCCGGAATCAGTAACCTTCGATTCAACAATGGTTGCAGTCTTTTTAAAAAAAGTTTCTCAAATATCTGTGACATAGTAGGTAGCAGTGATATCGGTCTGTATGATGTTACTTCATGATCGGGCTTACCAGGCTTCTGTATTACTATAATTTCCGCAACCTTCCATTCTAAGGGAACATGCCTTAGACGAAAGCAAGCGTTAATTATATAAAGTAATTTTTTCGTTGCTATAGGGGGAAGCTTTTTAAAAATTTTACCAGTTAACAAGTCATACCCAGGTGCTTTTTTAGCACTAAGATCATTCGAAATAATATATTGCAGTTCTTTCAGCGAAGCAGGTTTGATTGCAAGATAATCTACTTTCTCAATTTTACTAATTTGTACATTGACAAATTTACTTTCAAGTGGTGGGCGAAAGATATATATATATATATATATATATATATATATATATATATATATATATATATATATATATATATATATATATATATATATAGATATATATATATATATATATATATATATATATATATATATATATATATATATATATATATATATATATATATATATATATATATATATATATATATATATATATATATATATATATATATATATATATATATATATATATACAATGTTTCAAGTCGATAACTTGTTTCGTTTGGAATTAACGGGATTTGTACAACGGACGGACGGACATCGCTAGATCGACTCAGAATTTCACCACGTCACATGATATATATACTTTATGGGGTCTGAGACCCTATCGTCGATTGCATAAAAATAGTCCACCGAACATTTGAACACAGGCATTTAACATTTTATCTGATAGCAAAATTAGATCCCGAAGTTTTAGAAATATAAGAATGAGGCACTACTTTAAAATAAAAACAATACTTTTAATTTTTTTCAATACTAACAGCTTAGTTTGTCAAATTTATTCCCATGACATTCTAAATACATGTACATGATACTTATATTTAATAATAACCTTTTAATAGTTAAAAAAAAAAAAAAAACAAAAATCAGTTAATTGCTGAAAGTAACAGTACAACTAATAAATATTATTGCATGTGAACACAATAGACCTATTAATAAAAAAATAATATAATCGCAATTAAACGTACGGTGTCATGTTTGCTGTCACTATTAAATGGTTTGTTTACAAACGTGCACTAATAGTAATGGCGCCTCATATAAAGTCCGCCACCGATTTCAATCGTTAGACTCTGCTCTAACAAAGATCGTTTCTAGAAATCGAGGACACAGAAAATTTCTTAGCCCGTTTCAGACTTATTATATCATTCCGAAGAACATTAGAAGATTTAATTTTTTATGCAAACACTGAAATTCCATAGAAGAAACATTTATAAAATTTATTAAAAATGATTTAAAAGTTGATCCTCTTGTTTCTACGCCAATTTCGGCTGTGCTTTCGCTGACGTTGACGTGTGAAGCGTGTGTATTTAAAACAGATATTCATATTATCAATGTTGCTGACACTCCCAAAATACGGAAAAAAGTGAATGTCTTGGGGAGTGCATTTTAGTTAAGTTTATATTTGTTGGTCGCATATTTAAATATATTTATGCTTGATTTATATTCATAAATATTGGCTGAAGACGACTAAACTATATATACATATGGGTGTAACGAAAATAGATTAAAACTATTTCTCGTGCGTAAGAGTAAAAGTCAACTTTTCGAACTTTTGGCTTTTATTAAATTTGTAGAGTTTTCGACATTTTCAAAATTTTTTTATAACCTTCACCACTACTGTGATGCAGGGTATAATAAGTTTGTGCATTTGCATGTAACGCCACGAAGGACCAGTTTGAGATTCATCGTTTAGTATACCGATCGTCTTAGAATTAAGTTCTGAGTCGATTTAGCGGTGGCCGTCTGTTTGTTCATTGTTTTTTGTAAAATTTGGCATAGGGTCTTACTTCGTCTCAAAGACAATCGCTATTGATTACACCCTAAACCACGTAGTGGTCAGGGTATAATAAGTTTGATCTGCCAAAAAATATGCCTACCAGAAATATTGATTTTAGACCCCATAAAATATATACCGATCGACTCAGAATCACCTCCTGAGTCGATCTAGCGCTTGGTGTACGTCCGTCCGTCTGTCCATGTATTTGTTGTTCACAGGATTCCGGTCGCAGTTATTAGCCGATTTTGATGAAGTTTAGTACAGGGAGTTTTTTTGGGCACAAGGACGAACGCTATTGAATTTGGAATAAATCGGATCAAATTTATATGTAGCTCCCATATATATGTATCTCCCGATTTCGAAAAATGGGGTCACGTTGCGCTTATTTTCAAACGGATCGTCACCAAATTTGGCAAAAGGTAATCGTTTTAATCGCCCTTCAAGTCTGCAAACTTTCATCCAAATCGGTTCAGATTTAGATATAGCTCTCATATATATCGCCCGTATCGCCCGATTTTCCCAAATTTAACCACAAAACCCTTATTTATCAACCGACCTTACTCAAAATTGGCTAAATATAATCTTCTATATCACCAACAATATGTGCACAAAATCATCGAAATCGGTTCAGATTTAGCTATAGCTCCCATATATATGTACCGCCCGATTTAGACAAATTATGTCATAAAATCCTTATTTATCAACCGATCGTACTCAAAGTTGGCTAAATGTAATCTTCTATAGCACTAACTATATGTGCAGAAAATCATCGAAATCGGTTCAGATCTTTCTATAGCTCCAATATCTATGTACCGCCCGATTTTCCCAAATTTGGACATAAAACCCTTATTTATCAACCGATCTTACTCAGAGTTGGCCAAATGTAATCTTCCATAGTACTAACTATATGTGCAACAAATCATCGAAATCGGTTCAGATTGAGATATAGCTCCCATATATATGTATAGCCCGATTTTCCCAAATTTGGCCATAGAACCCTTATTTATTATTCGACTTTACTCAAAGTTGGCTAGATCCAGTCCTCTATAGTACTAACGGTATGTGCAAAATTTCATCGAAATCGGTTCAGATTGAGTTATAGCTCCCATATATATGTATAGCCCGATTTTCCCAAATTTGGCCATAGAACCCTTATTTATTATCCGACCTTACTCATAGTACTAACGGTATGTGCAAAATTTCATCGAAATCGGTTAAGATGTAGATATAGCTCCCATATATGTATCGCCCGATTTTGAAATATTTTGCCCCTAATAACCTTATGTTTGACCATAGAGGCCTCATTTCTTAACTGATCTTGCTCAAATTTTGCACAAGGTAAACTTTTGTGGTATTAATCAAACCCCCCAAAATATTATGCAAATTGGTTCAGATTTACATATAGCTTCCATATATATGCATCGCTCGATTTTCCCAAATTTGACCATAATACTTTTATTTATTAACCAATGTTACTCAAATTTCAAATTTTGATGTACTAGCTGATCGTATTTATACGTACTTGTAGCTCTTACATAAGAATATTGCTCAATTTTTACAAATTTGGATTTATTACCCA
Organism: Haematobia irritans; assembly: GCF_050003625.1. NCBI lineage: Eukaryota > Metazoa > Arthropoda > Insecta > Diptera > Muscidae > Haematobia > Haematobia irritans. The sequence goes on along the minus strand of NC_134399.1, from coordinate 64,032,538 downwards.
CACTAATTAAGTGATTTTCTCTTTTCTAATAATGTGCTCAATATTAGTGGCATACTAACTCCGTGGGTGCAATATCAACTACTGCCAGTGTTGCTAGAAGTAGGGGAATTTCCCTATATGTAGGTTTTTTCTAATAGTTAGCGCCTTGTAGGGACGTAGGGCCACAATGTAGGGATATTTTCACTCAACACAATTTGTAATAATTTTTACATTTTGGTGGCTCTAGAGGAGGGAATTAGAAGCCGGCAAAGCTTGATCTTTAACAAAATGTGGTAACAACAGTTAAATTTTTTTCAAAATATTATTTCTATAAAAAATGTTTTCAAAATGTTATTTCTATGGAATTTTTTTCTCAAAATATTACTTCTAAAGAATTTATTATCACAATTTTATTTCTATAGAAAAATTTCTCAAAAAAAATTTTTATAGAAACTTTTTCTATGAGCTATAGTCAGATTGAAACAAAGTCCCTTAATTTTCTTCAATATGCCACCGCGGTTTATCTCCCAGAGCTATATCAATGTTACCCCACAATGGTACCCCGCCCGACTTTCTACATTACTTACTTGTTTTGTTTTAGATTTAGATATAGTTCTCATATATAGTTACCACCGATATGGTCATAATTGGTGTGTTTATCTCACGATTTCGTACATCCGAGTATTTTGGAAGATTCGGAAAACGTGCAAAATATGATCGGAATCGGTTAAATTTAGATATAGCTCCCATCCATATATATATATATATATATATATATATATATATATATATATATATATATATATATATATATATATATATATATATATATATATATATATATATATATATATATATATATATATATATATATATAGATGGACTTAGATGTCCCCAGAAGCCAGAGTTTTACCCCAATTTGCTTAAAATTTTGCACAAGAAGAACATTTAGTACTATAGTCAAGTGCGCCAAATTTTATTGAAATCGGTTCAGATGTAGATATAGCTCCCATATATATCTATCGCCCGATATGGACTAATACGGTCCCAGAAGCCAGAGTTTTATCCCAATTTGGTTGAAATTTTGCACTAGGAGTACAATTAGTAGTGTAGTCAAGTGTGCCAAATTTTATTGAAATCGGTTCAGATTTGGATATAGCTCCCATATATAGCTTTCGGCCGATTTACACACATATGACCACAGAGGCCAATTTTTTGCTCCGATTTAGTTGAAATTTTGCACAGGGAGTAGAATTTGCATTGTAGCTATGCGTGCCAAATTGGGTTAAAATCGGTTCAGATTTAGATATAGATATATATGTTTTTCCTATTTCGACAAAAATGGTCAAAATACCAACATTTTCCTTGTAAAATCGCACTGCTTAGTCGATAAGTTGTAAAAATTACTCTAATTTCCCTAAACTTCTAATACATATATTTCGAGCGATAAATCATAAACAAACTTTTGCGAAGTTTCCTTAAAATTGCTTCAGATTTAAATGTTTCCCATATTTTTATACCCTTCACCACTACTGTGGTACAGGGTATAATAAGTTTGTACATTTGTATGTAACGCCAAGAAGGAAAAGTCTGAGACCCATCTTTTAGTATACCGATCGTCTTAGAATCAAATTCTGAGTCGATTGAGCGATGTCCGTCTGTCTGTCTGTCCGTCTGTTGATGGATTTTTGTGTGCAAAGTACAGCTCGCAGTTTTAGTCCGATTGTCCTAAAATTTGGTATAGGGTCCTGTTTCGGCTCAAAGACGATCCCTATTGATTTTGGAAAAAATCGGTTTAGATTTAGATATAGCTGCCATATATATTTTTCACCGATCTGGTCATAATTGGCGTGTATATCAACCGATCTTCCTCAAATTCCGAACATCCGAATATTTTATGAGTCTCGAAAAACTTGCAAAATATCATCCAAATCGGTTCAGATTTAGATATAGCTCCCATATATAGCTTTCGCCCGATTTACACTCATTTGTCCACAGAGGCCAATTTTTTGCTCCGATTTAGTTGAAATTTTGCACAGGGAGTAGAATTAGCATTACAGCTATGCGTGTCAAATTTGGTGGAAATCGGTTCAGATTTAGATATAGCTCCCATATATAGCTTTAGCCCGATTTACACTCATATGACCACAGAGGCCAATCTTTTTCTCCGATTTAATTGAAATTTTACACAGGGAGTAGAATTAGCATTGTAGCTATGCGTGCCAAATTTGGTTGAAATCGGTTCAGATTTAGATATAGCTCCCATATATAGCTTTCGTCCGATTTACACTCAAATGATCACAGAGGCCAATTTTTTGCTCCGAGTTAGTTTAAATTTTGCACAGGGAGTAGAATTAGCATTGTTGCTATGCGAGCCAAATTTGGTTGAAATCGGTTCAGACTTAGATATATCTCCCATGTATAGCTTCCGCCCGATTTACACACATATGACCACAGAGGCTAATTTTTTGCTCCGATTTAGTTGAAATTTTGCACAGGGAGTAGAATTAGCATTGTAGCTATGCGTGCCAAATTTGGTTGAAATCGGTTCAGATTTAGATATAGCTCCCATATATAGCTTTCGCCCGATTTACACTCATATGACCACAGAGGCTAATTTTTTGCTCCGATTTAGTTGACATTTTGCACAGGGAGTAGAATTAGCATTGTTGCTATGCGTGCCATATCAGGTTGAAATCGGCTCAGATTTAGATATAGCTCCCATATATATATTTTTCTGATTTCGACAAAAATGGTCAAAATACCAACATTTTCCTTGTAAAATTGCCATTGCTTAGTCAAAAAGTTGTAAAAATTACTTTAATTTTCCTAAACTTCTAATACATATATATCGGGCGATAAATCATAAATAAACTTTTGCGAAGTTTCCTTAAAATTGCTTCAGATTTAAATGTTTCCCATATTTTTTTACTAACATTGTGTTCCACCCTACACCGAAAGAATTTTCTTCGTAAAAAGAACGAAAAATTTCGTTAAAAGTACGAAATTTGTCATTGTTTTACAACCAAAGAAACTTTTCATTAAAAGTACGAAATATTTCGTACTTTTTACGAAGAAAAATTCTTCCAAAATTTTCGTAGTTTGTAAGAAAAAAATTCGTACTTTTTATGAAGAATCTTCGTACTTTTTATGAAAAATCTTCGTACTGTTTATGAAACAATTTCGTTCTTTTTATGAAAGTGTTTCGTACTTTTTATGAAAAATTTTCGTAGTTTTTATGAAAAATTTTCGTACTTTTTATGAAAAAATTTCGTACTTCTTTCTGAAAAATGTTCGAACTTTTAGAAAAAAAAATTATAGTCGAAAGTGCATTTGGTTGTAGTTGCAAGTGTGAAAAATGACATCACTACTTTACATCTTAAGTTTTTGAATAATTTTTAGTTTTATTGCTTCACTTTTATTCATAGCGCCCTATCACCCAAATGAGAAGTAGCATAGACTTGCATAAAAAATAGAATAAAGGAATACACTCAAGCACATTATAAAACAATTTAATGCCGCGAACGGAAATTTTACAACTTCAATGAAACTTCTTCGTTATTTCAAAGAAAATGTTTCGTACTTTTTATGAAGAAATTTTAACGCAGAATGTTTCGTAAAATATTCGTAAAAACTTCTTCACAAAATTCATGAAATGTGAAGAAAGTTTCGTTAAAAGTACGAACTTTTTACGAAGAAAAGTTAATGTAGAATGTTTCGTAGGAGTTTCGTATATTCGTAAAATGTTCTTCGTAAAATTTACGAAAATGAATGAAAATTTCGTTATTTTAATGAAGAATTCAGGAAGAATAGTTAATGAAGAATTCTTCGTAAAATTAACGAAGAGAATTCTTTCGGTGTAGTGCATTAGCCAACTTAAATTTTGAGTCTATAGATTTTGTAGAAGTCTATCAAATTCTGTCCAGATCGAGTGATATTTAAATGTATGTATTTGGGACAAACCTTTATATATAGCCCCAACACATTTGACGGATGTGATATGGTATCGAAAATTTAGATCTACAAAGTGGTGCAGGGTATAATATAGTCGGCCCCGCCCGACTTTAGACTTTCCTTACTTGTTTTACTTACATTGTGTTCCACCCTAGTGCATTAGCCGACTTAAATTTTGAGTCTATAGATTTTGTAGAAGTCTATCAAATTCTTCCAGATCGAGTGATATTTAAATGTATGTAGACTTTCCTTACTTGTTTTGAAGACGTTTAGTGGGGAAAAAATGCATTTAGCTTTTAGCTTTTTTTCTGGGTTTTTTCATGACCCTTTTAGCTATTTTTGGCTATTTTTATTTTCAACATATTTCTATTGAAATATGGATAAAACGGCGTTTTTATCTAAGCCTTGCTGCAAGAATAAGGTTTTCCACATATTTCAAAGCTCAGTTGAAACATTAATAATGATTCCAGCCATTATGCGGACATTTTTGCAGCAAATACAACTTGTTGTAAAGTTTTTTCCTCATATTCATAAAAGCTATCGTAAAATTGAAATCTACTATTACCATACAAATTTGTTATATAAACTGTCAGTAAATTATTAGGAATATTAGCATTTGACTCGTTTATCCTTTTTATGTTATTATAATATTCTAAAGTAATTACGATATTACTAAATGAAAGTAGTAGATGTGAATTGCTTTGTGCACTGAAAAAATATTGTCGTGAGGCCAAAGATTTCATCTCCTTAAAATACGAACGCGCATTTTGGTTCTAATAGCATTTGTGAATTTCTCTTATATATATACTGTTTTCCTTGTCCAAAAGCCGATAAAGTCGTTTTGTCCTTATAGTTAAGTGATTCAACTTAAAAATTTGTATCTTTTCATGAAAGAATGCTAAGGTCAATTCTAAAACATTCTAAAATTAATGAAGTACAATGTTGAAAAAGACGGTTTTTCATATGTTTGGCCATAAACATTATATGTTTGAAACACAAATTTTTAAACACAATATTTTTGAGTGCAAGCATATAATGTTCATAAACTAGCATAACATGTTTGGGACATATATGTTAATATGTTAGAACATATTATGTTTGGGACATAAAATGTTTGTAAATATAATATGCTTGAATGCAAACATATATTAATTTAGAAATAGCCTATAAACATATATGTGTTTAGTAGCTTGGAGCGCTATTTAACAGGGGGCGATATTGAATTAAGTTGGTGGTTGTTGCTTGTTATTACAAAATTAACATTTTATTTTTCCTTGGGCAATTGATCAGCTACTTCTTTGATCCTTACAAACTATGTGGTCCGCTGTTCGAATCCCCGTCCGGCAAAAGGTAAAATTAAAATAAAAAAATTATAAAATTGAATAATTTCTTCTACAATGTTTGTATTACAGAAAAAGGTGCTAAGAACTAAAAAATCTCGTGGAAGTGAGAAAGATGTCGGGGAATATACAATTGGGCAGAAACAAAATTTTGAGCATTCAGGTCGAAAACCTATGTTGTTAGCACCTATATTACCTGTTTATTTTCATAATTCATTATGATTGTAAATATATAAATAAATAAATAAAATTTTGAGCACAATATTGTTTGGGAGAATTTTTTTTAAGCATATAATATTTTTGGGTGCAATATGCTTCCAAACATATTATATGTTCACATAATAACATATTGTTTTTTAGAAGACAACATTATTGAATTTGGATGCAAAAATACAAAATGTTTGGAACTTAGACTACCCAAACATATATTGTTTAGACCAATATGCTTTCAAACATATTATATATTGGAAGAGATCAAACATATAAATGTTTGGGCAATACCCAAAAATGTATATGCTTGAAGCAAAATATGTTTGGGAGTATATGATACAGAAGCGATTTTTTGTGAGGGTGTAGTCTTTAAACGTGAGGAGTTTTTGTATCTTGACCACAAACCAAAATAGCGTTCAAAAATAGAAGATGTTTTTCAACACTTTATTTTAAAAACGTATACATACAATAATTTCTACTTGAAGTCGAGTCTGAATATGGATATATAAGTTGGCACGTTTTTAAAGCACTTTGATAGCTCATGAAGAAAAGGAAAATGTTTTTACTGGAAAGTGTAAACTGTAGGTATTTTCTACAATTTAAATAAAAGTAATGTATTTTCTACAATTTAAATAAAAGTAATTTCTCACAATTTCAAAACCAAACTAAAATTTTATTAAAAAAAAAATGACAAATCGTTTTTTTACCAAATCCAAAGCATGCTTACATAATTAAATATTTTAAAATAACAAGTAAATAAAATAGAGGCGTTGGAAAGGTAGCTCCCACAAAACGAAAGACTTCCAGTAAAAATTTGTGATAGTAATCAAAATGTATCGATTAAGCAAACATAACTAATATGTCTTAGATATTGTTACAGTCTCACAGAAGTGGAATTAAAATGAAAATAATATGAATTTTAAGTGAAGTAAAGCCTTTAAGTTTGTCAAATTTCAATCAAACAAGTAACGAAAGTCTAAAGTCGGGCGGGGCCGACTATATTATACCCTGCACCACTTTGTAGATCTAAATTTTCGATACCATATCACATCCGTCAAATGTGTTGGGGGCTATATATAAAGGTTTGTCCCAAATACATACATTTAAATATCACTCGATCTGGAAGAATTTGATAGACTTCTACAAAATCTATAGACTCAAAATTTAAGTCGGCTAATGCACTAGGGTGGAACACAATGTTAGTAAAAAATTATACCCTGTACCACAGTAGTGGTGAAGGGTATAAATATGGGAAACGTTTAAATCTGAAGCAATTTTAAGGAAACTTCGAAAAAGTTTATTTATGGTTTATCGCTCGATATATATGTATTAGAAGTTTAGGAAAATTAGAGTCATTTTTACAACTTTTCTACTAAGCAGTGGCGATTTTACAAGGAAAATGTTGGTATTTTGACCATTTTTGTCGAAATCAGAAAAACATATATGGGAGCTATATCTAAATCTGAACCGATTTCAATCAAATTTGGCACGCATAGCTACAATGCTAATTCTACTCCCTGTACAAAATTTCAACTAAATCGGAGTTAAAAATTGGCCTCTGTGGTCATATGAGTGTAAATCGGGCGAAAGCTTTATATGGGAGATATATCCAAATCTGAACCGATTTCAAACAAATTTGGCACGCATAGTTACAACGCTAATTCTACTCCCTATGCAAAATTTCAACTAAATCGGAGCAAAAAATTGGCCTCTGTGGGCAAATGAGTGTAAATCGGCTGAAAGCTATATATGGGAGCTATATCTAAATCTGAACCGATTTTGCTGATATTTTGCAAGTTTTTCGAGACTCATAAAATATTCGAATGTACGGAATTTAAGGAAGATCGGTTGATATACACGCCAATTATGACCAGATCGGTGAAAAATATATATGGCAGCTATATCTAAATCTGAACCGATTTTTTCCAAAATCAATAGGGATCGTCTTTGAGCCGAAACAGGACCCTATACCAAATTTTAGGACAATCGGACTAAAACTGCGAGCTGTACTTTGCACACAAAAATACATCAACAGACAGACACACAGACAGACAGACAGACGGACAGACAGACGGACAGACATACAGACAGACAGACGGACATCGCTAAATCGACTCAGAATTTAATTCTAAGCCGATCCGTATATTAAAAGGTTGGTCTATGATTACTCTTTCTTGGCGTTACATACAAATGCACAAACTTATTATACCCTGTACCACAGTAGTGGTGAAGGGTATAAAAATGTGACTTTTGATATAAAAAAATAGATTTTTTAAGCTATTTTTTTATATATTTTTTTTAGCTTTTTTAGCTATTTTTTGATAAATCTAGCGGTTTTTGGTGAAACAATTCTGGCAACGCTGAATGGGGGGTATATTAACTTTGTCATTCCTTCTGTAACACATCGAAATATTACTCTAAGACCCCATAAAGTGTATATATATTCTGGGTCGTGGTGAAATTCTGAGTCGATCTAGCCATGTCCGTCCGTCTATTGAAATCACGCTAACTTCTGAACGAAATAAGCTATCGACTTGAAACTTGGCACAAGTAGTTGTTATTGATGTATATCGGTATTGCTAAAAGGCCATATCGGACCAATTCTACGTATGGCCCCTATATAAAGTGATCTCCAGATTTGGCTTGCGTGACCTCTTAGAGAAGCAAATTTCATCCGATGCAGTTGAAGTTTTATATTTTGTGATAGTATATGGACACTAACAATCACGCAAATATTCCATATCGGTCCATAATTATATATAGCCCTCATATAAACCTATCCCGGGAATTGACCGCCGGAGCCTCTTGGAGGAGCAAATTTCATCCGATTCAGTTGAAATTTTGTAGGTTGAGAGTCTGAAGACAGGTTGGTCTGTAGATAAAAATCCCCTACTTCATTTTTCGATATTGTAATCGGAGACGGGGACATTCCATTTCTCAAATAAAAGAGCTGAATCTAAACTTCTCTGATTTACTTGAAATTTAAAGAAAACGTAAGAGAAGGCGATGACATTAATATACGAGTAGTGTACAATGTTTTTTCGATACTAGGTACTTGATTTTTTGACACGGGGGATGCTCCTTCTTTTCAGGCTTTAACAACTTAAATTTACATTTATTGACATAGAATAGAAATGGTGCTTCATTTTTCGGTATATGTTCGCAAAGGTATCTACCCCATTCCCGACGTATTAAAAAATGTTGTCAGGAAGAAGAAAAAGTAACTCATTTTTTGTACCCCTATCTTTAACCCTAGACAGCTTATCTGCGTCTGAGAGACGTAGGCGTTTTTGTTTTGGTTTTCCGATCTCCCTCATTTAAATGAGCACCGACAAAACAGTCCTTCAATCTTAAATAATGGATTCGTCTAAATTTATGCGCAATGGTAACCGTTTCGGGACATCTGAACGTTACCCATCAAAAACCATTGGGGTCTACGTAGAAACTCATTCAACAAAAAAATCTTGGCGGCAGATACAGGAGGAAAAGAAGTTTTCGATTATTTTCCCATACACCCTGGCGCACAGCCAGCGCAAAATAGATTCGGAAGATAACTCGAAAGATACATTGCGATTTGAAGGGAACAACAAAATCGGATTAGTCTTACAAAAATGTGTATATCTTAAATGTATTTTTTATGCCTTTATATTATTAAACAATAAATTATTAAAAATAAATAGATTTTTTTGCATAATTTTGCATGCTATTCGTGGTTTAAATAGGGTACCGATAGCAATATTATAGGTTGCCCTGATAATTCAAAAGGCAGTTACTTCAGACAAATAGTTGGCTGTGATAACAAACAAATACAATTATATTGGTTGTGATTGCCAATTCTACTGTCAATTGGTTGAGGCAACAAATTCTATCGGTTAGATTCCGGTAGTAGATGGAACCAAATAAATTGGTGGGCAAAAAAATTGGTTGTCACAACAAATTTGTTTTCTGTGTGTAGGTTGCAAATTTTGTTTATTCGTTTTTTTCTGACTTTTGATTCATGTGCAATTAAAATCCTTTAAAAATGTATTAACTACAACTTAAACTTTCAAATTCAGACTCAATTTCAAGTAGAAATTATGCAATGTTTCATGTACAAATCGTCATTAAAATAAAGAGTTGAAAAATATCTCCTATTTTTAAACGCTTTTTTTGCTTTGTTGACAAGATGCCAAAAGACAACAAATTTAAAGACAATTTCATTAATTTTGAAGAATTTTTCACAATTATTAAAGACAATTTGACTGTAGTCAAAAAATTTTCTGTCATTTTAAGATACCCATTTTTAATTTGAATCACTTAATTATAAGGAAAAAACATCTTTATAGAAAAGTTTATTGTAATTTTGACTAGAAAAAAAAAACTTGATATCAGAGAAATTCGTCTTCTATGCTAAGCAAAAAACGTATTCGTATTTTATGGACATGAAATCTTTGGCCTCACGACAATAGGCCAAAGAGGCTCAATAATTCAAATCTGAGGATAGATTTATATGGGAGTTATGTATAATTATGATCCAATTTTTGCATAATTATCATAAAGCATATATTAATATCACGTATTAAATCTAAAAGTCTAATGAGACCGAATCAGAGGCTTCGGAAATTAAATTTGGTTATCGGTTTATATGAGGGCTACACATAATTATGTAACTATGGACCAAGTTTTGCATGATCGATAGGCTCCAGAAGGCAAATCTGAGACTGGCAACACAATCCGGTGTACACCATCAATAGTAAATAATTGTCCCAAGTTGTAAGCCGATACTTTCGTTCGTATCTCAGACACAGAGAATGAAGCCGCCGAGTCGCGCCGCCGATTTCAGTCGCCGCCGACCATTTTTTGCCAGTCGACGCCGCCGCCGAATATGTCGACTCATCTCGACTCAAATTTAGCCGCCAATTAATCAAAAATATCAATTTATATCAGAAAAATTTCTATATAATTGTCTTATATTTACCAAAATTTTGAACGCAACCAATCATTTTTAAGCTGCTATAATAATTTTGGAAAAATTTAGCTCAGAAAATTTGAACGAAAAGTAAATTTGTTTGTAATATTGGTTGTACAACTAATCTCATTACCATTCGAAAAAGTACAAATTGATTTTATAATGGATAATTGTCCGCAGCCGAATGGACAAATTTATATCGACTTAGCCGTCAAGCCGCCGCCGCCGGAGGCAAAAATTTAGTGTCAGCCGCCGCCGACAAAAATGGATCGGCTTCATTCTCTGCTCAGACAATGTTAGTTTACCCCTCCTTTGGTAAAGGTTATAAAAACAACAAACATTTTTATACCCTCCACCATAGGATGGGGGGTATATTAACTTTGTCATTCCGTTTGTAACACATCGAAATATTGCTCTAAGACCCCATAAAGTATATATATTCTGGGTCGTGGTGAAATTCTGAGTCGATCTGAGCATGTCCGTCCGTCCGTCTGTTGAAACAAGCTATCGACTTGAAACAAGCTATCGACTTGAAACTTGGCACAAGTAGTTGTTATTGATGTAGGTCGGATGGTATTGCAAATGGGCCATATCGGTCCACTTTTACGTACACTGAAAAAAATATTGTCGTGAGGTCAAAGATTTCATTTCTTTAAAATACGAATGCAAATTTTGCTTAGCATAGAAGACGCATTTCTCTAGTATAAAGTTTTTTTCCTTGACCAAAGGCCGATAAACTTTTCAATGAAGTCGTATTGTCCTTATAATTAAGTGATTTGATTTAAAAATGGATATCATAACATGAAAACATGGGCTAAGGTCAACTTGACTTTAATAATTTAGAAAAAATCTTTAAATTTAATGAAATTGACTTTAAATTTGTTGTCTTTTTGCATCTTGACTACAAAGCAAAAAATCGTTCAAATATAGGACATGTTTTTCAACACTTTATTTTAAAGACGTTTTTTACTTGAAGCACAGCATAATTTCTACTAGAAGTCGAGTCTTAATTTGGAAAATAAAGTCGTCTTTAACTTGTTTTTAAAGGACTTTGATAGCATATGAAGGAAAAAAGCTGAAAAAGCGAAAAATAAAAATTTGCTTCCTATAAGCAAGTATACAAAACCCGATTTTAAAAGAGAATTGTGTCTTAAAAGTATCCTTACTTGTATTCTCCGCTTCTTTGGCTCGGAATCAATAGCAAATTTTTTAAAGTAAAGACAAAATGTTTGGAACCGGGTATGCTTTTTTTCAGTGTATAGCCCCCATATAAACGGACCACCAAATTTGGCTTGCGATTGCTCTAAGAGAAGCAAATTTCATCCGATCCAGCTGAACTTTTGTACATGGTGTTAGTATATGGTTTCTAACAACCATGCAGAAATTGGTCCATATCGGTCCATAATTACATATAGCCCCCATATAAACCGATCCCCTGTTTTGGCTTGCGGAGCCTCTAAGAAAACCAAATTTCATCCGATCCGGCTGAAATTTGGTACATGGTGCTAGTATATGGTCTCTAACAACCATGCAAAAATTGGTCCACATCGGTCCATAATTATATATAGCCCCCATATAAACCGATCCCCCGATTTGGCTTGCGGAGCCTCTAAGAGAAGCAAAATTCATCCGAGCCGGCTGAAATTTGGTACATGGTGTTGGTATATGTTCTATAATGACCATGCAAAAATTGGTCCACATCGGCCCATAATTATATATAGCCCCCATATAAACCGATCCCCCGATTTGGCTTGCGGAGCCTCTAAGAAAACCAAATTTCATCCGATCCGGCTGAAATTTGGTACATGGTGCTAGTATATGGTCTCTAACAACCATGCAAAAATTGGTCCACATCGGTCCATAATTATATATAGCCCCATATAAACCGATCCCCCGATTTGGCTTGCGGAGCCTCTAAGAAAACCAAATTTCATCCGATCCGGCTGAAATTTGGTACATGGTGCTAGTATATGGTCTCTAACAACCATGCAAAAATTGGTCCACATCGGTCCATAATTATATATAGCCCCCATATAAACCGATCCCCCGATTTGGCTTGCGGAGCCTCTAAGAGAAGCAAAATTCATCCGAGCCGGCTGAAATTTGGTACATGGTGTTGGTATATGTTCTATAATGACCATGCAAAAATTGGTCCACATCGGCCCATAATTATATATAGCCCCCATATAAACCGATCCCCAGATTTGACCTCAGGAGCCTCTTAGAGGAGCAAAAGTCATCCGATCCGATTGAAATTTGGTACGTTGTGTTAGTATATTGTCTCTAACAACCATGCCAAAATTGGTCCATATCGGTCCATAATTATATATAGCCCCCATATAAGCCGATGTCCAGATTTGACCTCCGGAGCCTCTTAAAGGAGCAAAATTCATCCGATCCGGTTGAAATTTGGTACGTGGTTTTAGTATATGGTCTCTAACAACCATGCAAGAATAGGTCCATATCGGTCCATAATTATACATACCCGATCATCAATCACACAAAAATTGGTCCATATCGGTTCATAGTCATGGTTGTCACTCGAGCCAAAAATAATCTACAAAAATTTTATTTTTATAGAAAACATTGTCAAAATGTTATTTCTATAGAAAATTTTGTCAAAATTTTATTTCTATAGAAAATTTTTTCCAAATTTTATTTCTATAGAAAATTTTGTCAAAATTTTATTTCTATAGAAAATTTTTTCCAAATTTTATTTCTATAGAAAATTTTTTCCAAATTTTACTTCTATAGAAAATGTTGTCAAAATTTTATTTCTATAGAAACTTTAAACTTAATTATATACGTATTTAATCGGCCTTTTTAGTTTAATATATACCACGTATGGACTATGTGGTATATATTACGGTGTTAGGAAGTTTTAAGGTACCTTGCCATCGGCAAGTGTTACCGCAACCCAAGTAATTCGATTGTGGATGACAGTCTTCAGTAGAAGTTTCTACGGAATTCATGGTGGAGGGTACATAAGCTTCGGCCTGGCCGAACTTACGGCCGTATATACTTGTTTTCATTAAACTTAAGACACGAATATTGCATCCCTCCGTTTAAACACGCTTCGCACATAGGCTAAGACTTATATTTTTGGAATTAATAAAATTTTTTTTCTCTGAAGTATTTTTTATAACTTGAATTTTTAAACTGGCATTTCTTTATACGCGAATAGTTTTATTGATACATCACAAAAAAGAATGAAAAGTCGATAAATGAGATCTGTATCATAATCTTTATTTTAAGGAAGCCGTATCTTTGGCTCGACATCAATACGAAAATCCTTAAAGGTGGGTCAAAATAATAAATTGACCCGCGGTTAACTCTTGAGTAATTATTGTGAAACGCGAATAATTTTTTTTTAATTTTTTATGAACTAGCTGGGCCCATCATTCGAATAATAGATTGATAGTTTATTGTTTTTTATACCCTCCACCATAGGATGGGGGTATATTAACTTTGTCATTCCGTTTGTAACACATCGAAATATTGCTCTAAGACCCCATAAAGTATATATATTCTGGGTCGTGGTGAAATTCTGAGTCGATCTAAGCATGTCCGTCCGTCCGTCCGTCTGTCCGTCTGTCCGGCTGTCCGTCCGTCTGTGGAAATCACGCTAACTTCCGAACGAAACAAGCTATCGACTTGAAACTTGGCACAAGTAGTTGTTATTGATGTAGGTCGGATGGTATTGAAAATGGGCCATATCGGACCACGTTTACGTATAGCCCCCATATAAACCGATCCCCAAATTTGGCTTGGGGAGCCTCCCGGAGCAGCAAAATTCATCCGATCCGGTTGAAATTTGGTACGTGGTCTTAGTATACGGTCTCTAACAACCATGCAAAAATTGGTCCATATCGGTCCATAATTATATATAGCCCCCATATAAACCGATCCCCAGATTTGACCTCCGGAGCCTCTTGGAGGGACAAAATTCATCCGATCCGATTGATATTTGGTACCTGATGTTAGTATATGGTCTCTAACAACCATGCAAAAATTGGTCCATATCGGTCCATAATTATATATAGCCCCCATATAAACCGATCCCCAGATTTGACCTCCGGAGACTTTTGGAGGGGCAAAATTCATCCGATCGGGTCGAAATTTGGTACCTGATGTTAGTATACGGCCCCTAACAACCATGCAAAAATTGGTCGATATCGGTCCATAATTATATATAGCTCCCATATAAACCGATCCCCAGATTTGACCACCGGAGCCTCTTGGAGGAGCAAAATTCATCCGATCCGGTTGAAATTTAGTACGTGGTCTTAGTATACGGTTTTTAACAACCATTCAAAAATTGGTCCATATCGGTCCATAATTATATATAGCCCCCATATAAACCGATCCCCAGATTTGAACTCCGGAGCCTCTTGGAAGAGCAAAATTCATCCGATCCAGTTGAAATTTGGTACATGGTGTTAGTATATGGTCTCTAACAACCATGCAAAAATTGGTCCATATCGGTCCATAATTATATATAGTTCCCATATAAACCGTCCCCAGATTTGACGTCCGGAACCTCTTGGAGGAGCAAAAGTCATCCGATACGGTTGAAATTTGGTACATTTTATCAATATATGGCCTCTAACAGCCATGTAAAAATTGGTCCATATCGGTCTTTAGTTATATATAGCCGATGACTTATTACACAAAAATTGGTCCATATCGCCAAAAATAATCTACCAAAACTTTATTTCCATAGAAAATTTTGTCAAATTTTATTACTATAGAAAGTTTTGTCAAAATTTCATTTCTATAGAAAGTTTTGTCAAAAGTTTATTTCTATACAAATGTTTGTCAAAATTTTATTTCCATAGAAAATTTTGTCAAAATTTTATTTCTATAGAAAATTTTGTAATCTACCTAAACTTTATTTCCATAGAAAATTTTGTCAAATTGTATTACTATAGAAAGTTTTGTTAAAATTTCATTTCTATAGAAAGTTTTGTCAAAAGTTTATTTCTATAGAAATGTTTGTCAAAATTTTATTTCTATAGAAAATTTTGTAAAAAATTTATTTCTGTAGAAAATTTTGTCAACATTTTATTTCTATACAAAATTTTGTCAAAATTTTATTTCTATACAATATTTTGTCAACATTTTATTTCTATAGAAATTTTTGTCAAAATTGTATTGCTATAGAAAATTTTGTCAACATTTTACTTCCATAGAAAATTTTGTCAACATTTTATTTCTATAGAAAATTTTGTCAAGTTTTTATTTCTATAGAAAATTTTGTCAAATTTTTATTTCTATAGAAAATTTTGTCAAAATTTTATTTCTATAGAACATTTTGTCAAGGTTTCATTTCTATAGAAAATTTTGTCAAAATTTTATTTCTATAGAAAATTTTGTCAAACTAGATTATATACGTATTTAATCGGCCTTTTTTTTCGTTTAATATATACCCCGTATGGGCTAACTTACAATTTAGAAGACAGTGTTAAAAAGTTTTACGATACCTTGCCATCGGCAAGTGTTATCGCAACCCAAGTAATTCCATTGTGGATGACAGCCTTTAGTAGAAGTTCCTACGCAATCCATGGTGGAGGGTACATAAGATTCGGCCTGGCCGAACTTACGGCCGTATATACTTGTTTTCTTTGGTATGATTTTATGATATATATTATGACAATAAAAATATAATTATAAATAATGTATTTCAATAAAGAAACAATAGAATAAATGAATTAGATATTTCAAATTAGAATTACACGCGTTACAGATAGTTTGATTTAATTGATATAAACGACAATTACAAATTTAGAAAAGTACCATCACGTGTCACCATGTTACTTTTCGGTGGACGAAAAACAAAAATCATATAAATAGTGGGAATATCGGATATTTTAAACATAGAGTGATTAACCGGTGATTGTAGAAAAATGTTATCCGTTTGGGAGTATTCGCAACTTACCATTATCTTCCTATATTTAATAACAATAGTGGTGGCAATAGGAGATACTTACGAATTTGTCTATTACAGTGAGGATATGTTTGAAGACTGCCCAGGAGAGAAAGGGATGCATGACCTATACGATTTAAGTGAGTTTCACGTGGAAAACTTTGATGGATTTATTAGAGTTTCAGGTAACCTGACAAACAAAGTTAAAGATGTTGATCCTACAGATCGTTTTCAAGTAAGTTGAAAAACATGGAAATACTGAAAAGATAATTCCCCTGATTACCATAAAAATTTAGTCAATAACTGAAGTATACAAATTTGGTCGTGGCAAATGGCAACCTACACCATTATCTCTAGTTGTGAATGACATATGTAAAGAAATGGTTGATCATAAGTCATTCATGTATTCGAAGTGGTATATTCATGTTCCCCCAGAAGATCTGAAGTGTTTCAGCGAATACGGAGTAAGTAAACTATACTATTATTGCATTAGTTTTTTATTACGAAAATATATTGGTGACAAAGGGAAGGTGGCTGTGATATCAAAGAGATCAGACCGATTCAAGATCAGAACATAGTGTGAAGCAAAAATATTTTGAAATGAAAACTGCATAGTTATTTTTGCATAGGCTAGTCCACAAAATTTTGGGGAAGAAATTTTAAAATTTTTGTCATCGAAACTATTTTTTATTGCTTGTGCTCAAAATTATTTTCAAACGAATCTTCACATTTTTTTATAATTTTTTGTTGTCATATTTTAATATTTCTTTTTATTTTACTAAATACTTCAATATTTAAAACACAAGTATATACAGCAGTAAGTTCGGCCGGGCCGAATCTTAAATACCCACCACCATGAATCAAATATACTAGTTTCCTTTGAAAATTTCAAGGGGATTTGATGAAAGATATTTTCCCAAGCAGATCAGTTCAGCCAGTACGCTTCCCGAAGATGAATGTAAAGATTTTACCTTTGAAGACTAGATAAGATTCTGGATTTTATAAATCCATTTTTTGTTTGAGTTTTAGAGGAATCATAAACATCTCATGTAAGTGTGCAAGAAAATAATGAAATAACGCCTTGATTTGAAATCTAAAATCTGTAGAGTTTTATCCCAATTATTTAAATGGTTACGAGAAGTAAAATCTGGAAATTTTTGCATTCAGTTTCAAGCAATTTTCATGATCAGTGCACCTTCTCTTCCCTCAAGATCTGAAATCGGTCTATAGTTTGTTGGGTGAACCACTCTCAAGCATTGAAGCTAGATCAACCTTGAAATCGGTCTATATGGAGGCCTCACCAAATGGACCAATAAAAACTAAATCATATACACTTTTTTGTGGGTCAAGAATGACAGTATAGATTCAATTTGTTTCAAATCGGATAAAAACTACAAGGGGCCTATATCAAAAACTGTACCGATACACAATATAATCGGCACACCTCTTTATGGTCCTAGAATACCTCTAGATTTCCAATTTCTGCCAAATTAGAAAAAAATACGGATTCTAGAAGACCAAGAAGTAAAATAGGGAGACCATTTTCGGCACACCTCTTTATGGTCCTAGAATACCTCTGGATTTCCAATTTCAGACAAATTGGATAAAAACTATGGATACTAGAAGCCCAAGAAATAAAGTCGATAGATATATGGGGGCTCTATCAAAACATGGACGGGTACTCATCATTTTCGGCACACTTCTTTATGGTACTAGAATACTTCTAGATTTTCAATTTCAGGCAAATTGGATAAAAACTACGGTTTCTACATATGATCACCTCAAATATGTTTTAAGAGCAAAATGTTATTTTTGGGTGGTGACCATGTAACATCGTTTTCGCAACGATGTTATTTTCTCGGAAATCATGTATCTAATTTCGGCAAGCAGGTTTTATTTGACGAGAAAATAACAGTTTAGTGACAAACATGTTACATGGTCACCATACAAAAATAACAATTTGCTCTTGAAACATGTTTGAGGTGATCATATTCCTGCTCTGCGTGTATAAGCCGAAGACCCCAAATCGGGCGATCGGTTTATATCGGAGCTATATCAAAACCTGTACCGATATAGACTATCTTCGAACGTGGCCAGCGTGCAGACAAAAGACGATTCTGTGCCAAATTTCAGGACGATAGCTGCATTATTGAAGACAGTAGAGTGATTACAACAGGCAGACAGATGGACATGGGTATAAAAAATTTACAATTTTTTTTTAAATATCAATAAATCTTATGAGAAGATATTGCAAAATCAAAAATCGAGAAATTCATATATTACAAATTTGATATTTTAAAAAATTCGATAAAAATTTAAAATTTTTTAAATCAAAATTTCTTTGATATCCAAGTGACCAGACCAGACCTCTTATTCCAGAGAAGGAATATGATCACCTCAAACATGTTTCAAGAACACCATGTTAGTTTTTCACGGCGACTATGTAACATTTTTGTCGCAAAAATATTCTTTTTTCGACAAACATAACATGCTTTCCGCAATCAG
The DNA here is from genome assembly GCF_050003625.1 of Haematobia irritans. Taxonomy (NCBI): domain Eukaryota; kingdom Metazoa; phylum Arthropoda; class Insecta; order Diptera; family Muscidae; genus Haematobia; species Haematobia irritans. The sequence goes on along the minus strand of NC_134399.1, from coordinate 64,013,676 downwards.
ATATATAATTTACGAGAAAATAACATGGTTTCGAAAAAAGTAACATTATGCTCTTGAAACATGGTTGGTTTGATCATATTCCTTCTCTGTGTGTATCAGCACACAGTGTGAAGCAAATATATTTTGAAATGACAAAAAAATGTGTTAGCCAAATGACACAAAATTTAACATCTTTAGATGGACCCCATTTGGAATTCTGTCATTATAAAATAAATTTTCGCATTTCTATAATTTTTTAATCTATTTTATTTTATTTCTATTTCTTCGCATTTCTCGATATAAAAAACAAGTAAGGAAAGTCTAAAGTCGGGCGGGGCCGACTATATTATACCCTCCACCACTTTGTAGATCTAAATTTTCGATACCATATCACATCCGTCAAATGTGTTGAGGGCTATATATAAAGGTTTGTCCCAAATACATACATTTAAATATCACTCGATCTGGACAGAATTTGATAGACTTCAACAAACTCTATAGACCCAAAATTTACACAATTTTAGTAAAAACCAGTAAGGAAAGTCTAAAGTCGGGCGGGGCCGACTATATTATACCCTGCACCACTTTGTAGATCTAAATTTTCGATACCATATCACATCCGTCAAATGTGTTGGGGGCTATATATAAAGGTTTGTCCCAAATACATACATTTAAATATCACTCGATCTGGACAGAATTTGATAGACTTCTACAAAATCTATAGACTCAAAATTTAAGTCGGTTAATGCACTAGGGTTGAACACAATGTTAGTAAAAAAATATGGGAAACGTTTAAATCTGAAGCAATTTTAAGGAAACTTCGAAAAAGTTTATTTATGATTTATCGCTCGATATATATGTATTAGAAGTTTAGGAAAATTAGAGTCATTTTTACAACTTTTCGACTAAGCAGTGGCGATTTTACAAGGAAAATTTTGGTATTTTGACCATTTTTGTCGAAATCAGAAAAACATATATATGGGAGCTATATGTAAATCTAAACCGATTTCAACCAAATTTGGCACGCATAGCTACAATGCTAATTCTACTCCCTGTGCAAAATTTCAACTAAATCGGAGTTAAAAATTGGCCTCTGTGGTCATATGAGTGTAAATCGGGCGAAAGCTATATATGGGAGATATATCTAAATCTGAACCGATTTCAACCAAATTTGGCACGCATAGCTACAATGCTAATTCTACACCCTGTGAAAAATTTCAACTAAATCGGAGCAAAAAATTGGCCTCTGTGGTCATATGAGTGTAAATCGGGCGAAAGCTATATATGGGAGATATATCCAAATCTGAACCGATTTCAACCAAATTTGGCACGCATAGTTTCAATGCTAATTCTACTCCCTGTGCAAAATTTCAACTAAATCGGAGTTAAAAATTGGCCTCTGTGGTCATATGAGTGTAAATCGGGCGAAAGCTATATATGGGAGATATATCCAAATCTGAACCGATTTCAACCAAATTTGGCACGCATAGTTACAATGCTAATTCTACTCCCTGTGCAAAATTTCAACCAAATCGGAGTTAAAAATTGGCCTCTTTGGGCCAATGAGTGTAAATCGGGCGAAAGCTATATATGAGAGCTATATCTAAATCTGAACCGATTTGGCTGGTATTTTGCAAGTTTTTCGAGACCCATAAAATATTCGGATGTACGGAATTTGAGGAAGATCGGTTGATATACACGCCAATTATGACCAGATCGGCGAAAAATATATATGGCAGCTATATCTAAATCTGAACCGATTTTTTCCAAAATCAATAGGGATCGTCTTTGAGCCGAAACAGGAGCACTAATTGTTCTTCTTGTCCAAAATTTTAAGCAAATTAGGGCAAAACTCTGGCTTCTGGGGCCATATAAGTCCATATCGGGCGAAATATATATATGGGAGCTATATATAAATCTGAACCGATTTCTTCCAAAATCAATAGGGTTCTATTCTGAGCCAAAACACGTACTTGTTCCAAATTTGAAGTCGATTGGACTAAAACTGTCCTAGACCTATACTTTGATTACAAAAATATGTTCACGGACAGACGGACATGGGTATATCTACTCAAGAGCCCACCCTGAGCATTTTTGCCAAAGACACCATGTGTCTATCTCGTCTCCTTTTGGGTGTTGCAAACATATGCACTAACTTATAATACCGTGTTCCACAGTGTGGCGAAGGGTATAAAAACATTTCGGAAATATCATTAAATCTTATGAGAAGATTATGTAAAAAACATCGATAAAATTTGATCTTAAAAAGATTGAAATTTTAACACATTTGCCCCACCCATTTATAGAGTATTGTGTTAATACAACGAATTTCTTTGCGAAAATTTCGATCATATGAATAATGACACAGCAGTTCATATGACTTATATTGAAAAATTTTCGAAAGGGTTAATATAGGTAACCCAGTTTAGTTCATCCAATTTTTGAACATAAGGGAAATTTCAGTGGACTAAAAAACAAAAATGCAAAATTTATTTATTTAGAAAGTTTTTGACCGATGCCTCTCCAATATTGTGTCGAAACATTGATTACAAAAGTTGGCTCACTTAATATGAAATAGCCAATTTACCACTAGCTGTCCTTACTCACATAATCATGTTTTAATTTGTCCTAACGGTTTCTCTTTTCAGCATACCTACCATTTTGAACCATTTAATGTTGAATCAGTTCTTGATTTCTCAGTGAATATGGAAGGACGCTATAAAATTGAAATCTTCATAACAATTATTCCATCAAACAATGAAAATCCTATTCGAAAATTTTGTTGTATAATCTATGGTGAATTAATTAAAAAGCAATAATACCAAAGTAATAATAAAAGAATATGTACTAATCAATATAACTAAAATTCTTATACATGTGTGTGTGTGGAATCTTATGTTAAATTGTACGAAATTTTTTGGAAAATATTTAAAATCACATTATTATTCCCGGTGTTATTGTACCCAAAAGTATTTCGAACATCTTTTGTAAGCAAATGAATATCAGGCATTTGCATCTAGGTTAGGTTCGGTTATAGAGGATGACACCAATCCGTGGGAAGGAATTTGTTTATTTTGATTCGTCATAGTTGTTTCTCTCTTCTTTATCATTTGACTTCCTCCGCCAGGAATGATCCTATCATCTATGCGTTTTTAAACTATGTTTAAGGTAATGGGAGGAGCCTGTCGTTACCTCTGGATCCAGATACTATCTACAAATATCGCCAGTGTGTATGTTCCAAATGTGATATTTGTTGTTAGGATGCCTATTAATGGTCTCAAATCCTCTCTGTGTGTCGCCATTAGAAATACAGAGTTATTACTACTCTTCCAACATCAATTAATTTGCTCACATCAAGAGGAAGCCCAGCGTCCTTTCATTATACTTGACATTGATTCTGTAAATATTAAAAGATAGTGAGGGGAAAACATCCGTAGCGTAAGCTCTCTACGACATCGGCTGACTACCTTTGACGTTATGTTTGGATTACCCAAGGCCTGTCTGACTGTCGATGAAGAACCCGATATCGCTTCGGAATATCGGCCTCACAAACAGGAGTTCTGCAGATTTTACAATGGCAAATGCCTCCGCGTGCTTCATCCGCTGTCCATCTTATAACAAGTTGGCTGATAAGTCCCCGGTCTGACACATAGATGGCGTCGCAAGTATTAAATGCATATTATTTTTATATAGTACCAACCTTCAAATGATTCGTGTCAAAATTTGACGTCTGTAAGTCAATTAGTTTGTGAGATAGAGCGTCTTTTGACAAGCAACTTTTGTAATTGTGAAAAAATGGAAAAAAAGGGAATTTCGTGTTTTGATAAAATACTGTTTTCTGAAGGGAAAAAATACGGTGGAAGCAAAAACTTGGCATGATAATGAGTTTCCGGACTCTGCCCCAGGGAAATCAACAATAATTGATTGGTATGCAAAATTCAAGCGTGGTGAAATGGGCACGGAGGACGGTGAACGCAGTGGACGCCCGAAAGAGGTGGTTACCGACGAAAACATCAAAAAAATCCACAAAATGATTTTGAATGACCGTAAAATGAAGTTGATCGAGATAACAGAGGCCTTAAAGATATCAAAGGAACGTGTTGGTCATATCATTCATCAATATTTGGATATGCGGAAGTTCTGTGCAAAATGGGTGCCGCGCGAGCTCACATTTGACCAAAAACAACAACGTGTTGATGATTCTGAGCGGTGTTTGCAGCTGTTAACTCGTAATACACCCGAGTTTTTCCGTCGATATGTGACAATGGATGAAACATGGCTCCATCACTACACTCCTGAGTCCAATCGACAGTCGGCTGAGTGGACAACGACCGGTGAACCGTCTCCGAAGCGTGGAAAGACTCAAAAGTCCGCTGGCAAAGTAATGGCCTCTGTTTTTTGGGATGTGCATGGAATAATTTTTATAGATTATCTTGAGAAGGGAAAAACCATCAACAGTGACTATTATATGGCGTTATTGGAGCGCTTGAAGGTCGAAATCGCGTCAAAGCGGACCCATATTAAGAAGAAAAAAGTATTCTCCAGATCTGGCCCCCAGCGACTTTTTCTTGTTCTCAGACCTCAAAAGGATGCTCGCAGGGAAAAAATTTGGCTGCAATAAAGAGGTGATCGCCGAAATTGAGGCCTATTTTGAGGCAAAACCGAAGGAGTACTACCAAAATGGTATCAAAAAATTGGAAGGTCGTTATAATCGCTGTATCGCTCTTGAAGGGAACTTTGTTGAATAATAAAAACGAATTTTGACAAAAAAAAATGTGTTTTTCTTTGTTAGAGCGGGGACTTATCAGCCAAACTGTTATGACTCCCTAATTCCAAACTCGTCGCAGTAAATACCACTGCCTTCAACCATTTCCGATCCATCCGCATAAATGTTCAGATCTACAAAATGTATGCGACTTTCTTCCCAAACCTCTATACTGGGTGTAATGGATTTAAACTTGCCCTCATATACATGCTGAGTCGCCATATAAACTGTCTTCTTATCTTGCCCCACCGAATCAACGAATTATGTGTGTGTACGATTTCTGTCATGAGCAGAGAAGATATATGCTAGAAAATGCATTTTGCATATGCATTCTGCATATTTGGCACGTTAACGCATATTTTGCACTTTCTTGCTTATAAAAGCATATATTTGGGTTTTTCCAAAAATAAAAGGAAGCATGTCCAAATTTTCTACAAAAATTTTACTAATATTTAAAACAAAAAAATCTGGCAACAATTTTTAATACTCAGGCTGTTTGGTTTCTGATCTCGCTTAAATAAAGCAAAATTTTTCTAGTCTGACGAACGTAATTGTAAAATTTAAAACTCGAGGATTAGAGCTTAAAGAATCTATTGATATTGTAGAGGAAATTCGAGCTTCTATATCTTCTTTGCAAAACAAAGATTACTCTTTAAAACTCAATGCCATTCTCCGAAGAAATAAGGTGTTCGAACCTCTTAAAGAAATTAATCAAATTTTACGTTTTGGTATAGATTCCAAGGATCCATATGTCAAGAACCGTTCGCCAACAGAGCTGACAATTTTTTCATACTGCCCCGTATCGTCTGCAGACGTTGAAAGAAGTTTTTCAGCATATGGAAGTACATATATTGACAGAAAAAAGGGAAAAAATCTTTTAACAACTTGAAACACCATCTAATAATTTGCTGTAATAGTAGAAACGATGACAATTTGAATTAAATAAAAAAATTCTATATTACACGAATTTGAAAAACTTTTATTTAGCTTTTTTAACGCATATTTTTCAATTTTAAGGGCATATTCAAAGCGCTTATTTTGGCTTTTTTCGTGCTTGAAAATATCTTCTTTGGTCATGAGTATCACCTCAGATGTTTTCTTAATATGCAGATCAAGGGGGCAGACCCCCATCAGTACACCCTCAAAAAAATCACTTCTCTAACATATGTTCCAAACATCTTTTGCAGGAAGCACATATATTATTGGATATTGCCGAAACATTATTATGTTTGTTTTTTGTGAACATATTATATGTTTGGAAGCATTTTGAGCCCAAAAATATTATATGCTTGGAAGAATTTTCTCCCCAAGACATAATTTTCACTTCCACGAAATTTTTTAGTTCTTGGCACCTTTTTCTGTAATACAAATAATGTTGAAGAACTTATTCAATTTTATGATTTTTTTACATTTTTTCGCCTGGAAGGAGAATCGGACCGGGAACCATGCAATTTGTAAGCCAACACACTACCACTGGGCTACGTAACTGTTATAGTCACCAATAGACAATTATCGTTATAAGTTACATTTATATAGCATAGTTTGCAGCGCCCACGAGCCGATGCAAACAAAACCGTATTCAACAGAAACTTATATATGTTGGCCACGTGGAGCAGTGGTTAGCATGACTGACTTGCATGCAAGGGGTCCTGGGTTCAATCCCTGCTCCGACCGAACACCAAAAAAATTTTTTTTTGTATTTAAAGGGTGATTCTTTTGAGGTTAGGATTTTCATGCATTAGTATTTGACAGACCACGTGGGATTTCAGACATGGTGTCAAAGAGAAAGATGCTCAGTATGCTTTGACATTTCATCATGAATAGACTTACGATCTGCCACAACGTCGAATTTTCAGTGAATGGGCCCTAGAAAAGTTGGCAGAAAATCCGCTTTTTTATCGACAAATTTTGTTCAGCGATGAGGCTCATTTCTGGTTGAATGGCTACGTAAATAAGCAAAATTGCCGCATTTGGAGTGAAGAGCAACCAGAAGCCGTTCAAGAACTGCCCATGCATCCCGAAAAATGCACTGTTTGGTGTGGTTTGTACGCTGGTGGAATCATTGGACCGTATTTTTTCAAAGATGCTGTTGGACGCAACGTTACGGTGAATGGCGATCGCTATCGTTCGATGCTAACAAACTTTTTGTTGCCAAAAATGGAAGAACTGAACTTGGTTGACATGTGGTTTCAACAAGATGGCGCTACATGCCACACAGCTCGCGATTCTATGGCCATTTTGAGGGAAAACTTCGGAGAACAATTCATCTCAAGAAATGGACCGGTAAGTTGGCCACCAAGATCATGCGATTTGACGCCTTTAGACTATTTTTTGTGGGGCTACGTCAAGTCTAAAGTCTACAGAAATAAGCCAGCAACTATTCCAGCTTTGGAAGACAACATTTCCGAAGAAATTCGGGCTATTCCGGCCGAAATGCTCGAAAAAGTTGCCCAAAATTGGACTTTCCGAATGGACCACCTAAGACGCAGCCGCGGTCAACATTTAAATGAAATTATCTTCAAAAAGTAAATGTCATGGGCCAATCTAACGTTTCAAATAAAGAACCGATGAGATTTTGCAAATTTTATGCGTTTTTTTTTAAAAAAAAAGTTATCAAACTCTTAACAAATCACCCTTTATATTTATATATTTTATATATTATAATAATATATTTTATAATTTTACAATATACACATAAATTTATTTAGGCGTGAACTATTTTTACTAGCATTTAGCACCATTTTAAATGCATTTAAATTTTCTCGTATTTTGGAATACAAATAAATATGAATAGTTATTAACGAATAATTTTGTACTTAATTTAATTTTTACTTTTAGGGCCGGAATTAAGTTGGCATTATCGCTCTAAACTTGCCATGTTTTCACGTTTTATTTTCTTTAATAATTCATTTTACAGCAAATAAACTTTTTCAATTGTTGCTTTGGATCGAGTTTTGCCGCTAAAAGGAAAAATAATTTTAGCGGCAAAAACTCGAACTTAATGCCCGCTTTTATTTTTGAAAGTGTACGTCAACTCATCTTGGACTACTTATTAATAAAGAGGAACTAAACTTATTTTTTACCCTTCACCACTACTGTGGTACAGGGTATAATAAGTTTGTGCATTTGTATGTAACGCCAAGAAGTAAAAGTCTGAGACCCATCGTTTAGTATACCGATCGAATTAGAATTAAATTCTGAGTCGATTTAGCGATGTCTGTCTGTCTGTCCGTCCATCTGTCTGTATTTTGTGTGCAAAGTACAGCTCGCAGTTTATGTCCGATCGTTCTCAAATTTGGCACAGAGTTTTACATTGGGTCAAAGACAATCGCTATTGACTTAAAAAAAATGGTTCAGATTTAGATATAGCTGTCATATATATCTCTCAAAGATATAATCATATTTGACGTACTTATGGACATATTGTCCTAAAATTTCATACAGTTAAATGTTTTGGGCTCTCGTAAAATGTGCGAAATATCAGCGAAATCGGTTCAGATTAGATATATATCTTTCGTCCAATTTCCACTTATATGGCCTCAAAAGCCAGAGTTTTGCACTGATTTACTTAAAATTTTGCACAAGGAGTACATTTAATAGCATTTTTGGTTGAAATCGGTTCAGATTTAGATATAGCTCCCATATATATCTTTTGGCCGATTTACACTCATATGATAACGGAGGCCAAAATTATTCTCCCATTTACGTGCAATTTTACAGAGATAGCAGAATTATTATTCTAACTATGCATGTCAAATTTCGTTGAATCGGTTCAGACTTAGATATAGTTCCCATATATATGTCCGCCAGAGTTGGGGAAATATGGTAGAATGTCTCATATTTTAGACCCATTCTAAATGGGAGTTTCCTCCAATAGACTCGATAGTTTCTATAGAGAATATATGATATTTAATATGCTATTTATGTGTATAAATTGAATCTAATTTGGATCAAATCTGTTCTACATACACTGAAAATATATTGTCGTGAGGTCAAAGATTTCATGTGTTTAAAATACGAATGCTAATTTTGCTTAGCATAGAAGACGCATTTCTCTAATATAAAGTTTTTTTCCTTTTCAATGAAGTCGTATTGTCCTTATAATTAAGTGATTTCACTTAAAAATGGGTATCATAACATGAAAGAAAAAAATGTTTGGTCTAAGGTCAACTTGACTTTAATAATACAGAAAAATTCTTTAAATTTAATGAAATTGTCTTTAAATTTGTTGGCTTTTTGCATCTTGACTACAAAGCAAAAAATCGTTCAAATATAGGACATGTTTTTCAGCACTTTATTTTAAAGACGTTTTTTACTTGAAACATAGCATAATTTCTACGGAATGTCGAGTCTCAATTTAGAAAATAAAGTTGTCGTTAACTCGTTTTTAAAGGACTTTGATAGCATATGAAGAAAAAAAGATAAAAAAGCGAAAAATTAAAATTTGCTTCCTAGAAGCTAGTACACAAAACACAAATTTAAAAGAGAATTGTGTCTTAAAAGTATCCTTACTTGTATTCTCCGCTTCTTTGGATCGGAATCAATACCAAAATTTTTAAAGTAAAGACAAAATCTTTGGAACCGGACATGCATTTTTTTTCAATGTAGTATTGAAGGGTATAATATAGTCGGCCCCGTCCGACTTTAGACTTTACTTAGTCGTTTTTATATTCTTTCCACTATTTTTTTTTTTAATTTCCTTTCTTGCTAAATATGTGGACTTACTCGTTTTACGTTCCAATTTTTGTTTTGACGAACCAACAAAAAAAATTGTGTCCATAATGCCAAAATGAGAAACAAAACACATGTCCACACATACTTAAATTGCTGCTCTCAAGGCAAAAACACATTATTTTTAATGTCTATTCTTCTGGTTCCGAATGTCATTCTCTTTACTCCGAATACGCAATTTAATGTTCAAATTAAATAATAATTAGACTTAAACATATACAATTTTTGGCGAAGTCTTATTAATATGCCAAGCGCATAGCCAAAACAAATGAACACGTAAAACAGTTTTCCGAAACACATACAAGCAGTTTCAAAAATTGCTCTCTTTTGATTCTCTCGCTGTGTTATGTTGATATCTTTCGTCAACCCTCCCGGGTTCTTTTTCTATACACTCTCTGTCTCTGTCACTCCCTGAATAACATATCACAACATATATATGTTTACTCGATATGTAAATTTATATATGTTTACATTCACACATATTATTTTTATGAAACATTCTTGTCTAATATATTAACATGTGTGTCCCAAACATTTAATGCTGGTTTAGGAACATTACATTTTTGCACTTAAATATATTGTGTTTAAAAATTGTGCCCGAAACACATTTTGTTTATATGAAAAACATATTTTTCTAACAGTGTACTCCCAGAGCTGCAGTGACCGTTGTTCTCATTGCACCAGTCTTATAAATAAGAAGCTCCTGTTTATTCTGTTGAATTTCAGTATATATTCCGATGGTTATTAATGGTGCGCCATACGTGGCATCATAGATAGCTACTTGTCTCATAACTGCTGTAAACGGGCATTGAAAAAGGAGGGGGCACCACTCCCCAACTTTCCCCAATCAGCTTTTGGCACGCATACAGTGTATGCGTAGGTCTTCTGTAATCTAGAGTGTAAGACTACTCCCAAGTACTTAGTCGATTTTGAGACACTCAATCTCGTACCCGATGGGTTTTTCTTCCCCTAGTGAAGAGCACTACTTCCGTTTGCTTTGTTGATACCCAATACTAGAGGTCTGCATCGAATAACTTTTCACTACATGTATGCAATTCGCTGTCGAATATAGTACATACACCGTCTTTCTCTCAGAGCGTAAGTAGTGAAGTGAAGAGAACACTTGCTTGTCAAATATCACCAAATACTTATCCGAAACAATATGTGTTCCGAAAAAAAGGAACAATAAAAATGTAAGTACTTGAGCAAAAGTACAACATGGATTCTCTTCACTTCACGTGGTACCACAAGTATTTCTCAGTTATGTGCGAAGCAAACTTTCCATTATTATTAATCATAGATATGTATGTATTTCACATATTTCATATATTTATGTATGTCACACACTTTGCTGTTCTTTATAACAATCCAAAACATATATTATGGAGAGTAACTGTTTTTTTGTATTTCTGAAACTGCACGTGGTACATGGAGTACTCTATGAAGTTTTGTTCTCGCAACATACTCGACGTGATCACTTTGAGTACACTTCAATAAGAGAGAAAGAGGAATATGTGTTTGTTGGTAGTGAAGACATCAGAGTAGCAACAAGAAGTTACTCGTGGCTTTTGGTGTTCATCAAAATATTTACCAATAGTTTTGCGACTCTCTCAAATAGATGTACTCATGTAGCAAGTACTCTGCATGTACAAATGGAATTGTGCAGACCTCTACCCAATACCCATATATGAGAAACAGTTTGTGTCTTGAGTCTTTCGTTTTCCTAAATCTGAACCAATTTTTACCAAAATCAATTGTCTTTGAACCAATGTAAAACTCTGTGCCAAATTTGAGGACGATCTGACTTAAACTGCGAGCTGTACTTTGTACACAAAATACAGACAGACGGACGGACAGACAGACATCGCTAAATCGACTCAGAATTTAGTTCTAATTCGATCGGTATACTAAACGATGGGTCTCAGACTTTTACTTCTTGGCGTTACATACAAATGCACAAACTTATTATACCCTGTACGACAGTAGTGGTGAAGGGTATAATTACAAAGGAACCTTCAGAAAAAAATAAGTTTAGTTCCTCTTTATTAATAAGTAGTCCAAGATGAGTTGACGTACACTTTGAAAAATAAAAGCGGGCATTAACTTCGAGTTTTTGCCGCTAAAATTATTTTTCCTTTTAGCGGCAAAACTCGATCCAAAGCAACAATTGAAAAAGTTTATTTGCTTTAAAATGAATTATTAAAGAAAATAAAACGAGAAAACATGGCACGTTTAGAGCGATAATGCCAACTTAATTCCGGCCCTAAAGGTAAAAATGAAATTAAGTACAAAATTATTCGTTAATAACTATTCATATTTATTTGTATTCCAAAATACGAGAAATTTTAAATGCATTTAAAATGGTGTTAAATGCTAGTAAAAAATAGTTCACGCTTAAATAAATTTATGTGTATATTGTAAAATTATATAATGTATAACTATAATATATAAAATATATAAATATGAATACAAAAAAAAAAAAGTTTTTGGTGTTCGGTCGGAGCAGGGATTGAACCCAGGACCCTTTGCATGCAAGGCGATCATGTTAACCACTGCTCCACGTGGCCAACAAATATATGTTTCTGTTGAATACGGTTTTGTTTGCATCGGCTCGTGGGCGCTGCAAACTATGCTATATAAATGTAACTTATAACGATAATTGTCTATTGGTAACTATAACAGTTACGTAGCCCAGTGGTAGAGTGTTGGCTTACAAATTGCATGGTTCCCAGTTCGGTTCTACGTCCAGGCGAAAGGTAAAATTTAAAAAAAATTATAAAATTGAATAATTTCTTCAACATTATTTGTATTACAGAAAAAGGTGCCTAGAACTAAAAAATTTCGTGGAAGTGAAAATTATGTGAGGGAATGAGCACAATCTTCTTGGGGAGAAAATTCTTCCAAGCATATAATATTTTTGGGCTCAAAATTTTCCAAATTTTCCAATTTACCAAAATTTTCCTTCTTGGTGGGTTCACTGTTTTTAAGTGCATTGAACACTTAAAAACAGTGGACAATATTTAAGGGACTTCTATTTTATAGCTGAGTCCGAACGGCATTCCATATTGCAGTGAAACCACTTTAAGCCGCTTTGAAATACTCAGAAATGTCATTAGCATTACTGAGAGGGGACAATCCACATCCTTTTGGTGTTTGGTCGAAACTTGGTTTAAACGCACGACCCCGTGTATCCAAGGCGGGAATGCTAATCATTGCACAAACACTGAAAAAAATATTGTTGTGAGGCCAAAGAGTTCATGTCCTTAAATTTTGAATGCGAATTTTGTTTAGTATAGAAGTCGCATTTCTCTGATATAAAGTTTTTTTCGTTGTACAAAAGTCGATAAACTTTTCAATGAAGTCGTTTTTTCCTTATAGTTAAGTGATTCGACTTAAAATTGAGTGTCCTAACATGAAAGAAAATTTTGTTTTACTAAGGCCAGTTTGGCTTCAATACTTTTGAAAAAAAATCTTCAAAATTAATGAAATCATCTTAACTTTTGTTGATATTTTGCATCTTGGCTACAAAGCTAAAAACGTTTAAAAAGTGAAGATGTTTTTTAACACTCTAATTTATATACGTTTTTTACTTGAAACATTGCATAGTTTATACTTGAAGTCGAATCTGATTATGACAATTTAAATTGTCGTTAAAACCTTTCAAATGGACTTTCATAGCTCATGAAGATAAAAGCTGAAGAAAAAATAAATTAAAATGTGTTTCCTAGAATCAAGTACGCAAAACTAAAATTTAAAAGAAAATTGCGTGTGTCCTTAATTCAATTCTTCGCTTGTTTGGCTCGAAATCAATACCACAATCATCAGTGTAAAGACAACATCTTTGGAACAGGGCCTGCTTTTTTTCAGTGAAAGCGGTCATGCTAACCATAACTCCCTACAACAAATTTTATTTAAATTAAAAAATCTATCAAATGGACAGTTTTCAAAAAGTAAAATTGGCAATTGGAAGGCTATGCACACAAACTTCACCTTCATGCAGACACAACTCTAAATATCAAATTTCTACATAACAGATATAGTGTGTAGCTGCCAGAGAGAATTAAAAGACAAGAGGACGAAACTGTGAAGCGAAACTGCGTCAATAGGTGGTAGTCATGAGGAAAATTTCTCTAATATCATGCAGTTTTTGTCGGCGCTTTCCTCAAATATCATACAGTTTGCGTCGGCGTCACCCAGTTCAGTTCTCTGCCAGCTTTACGAAACGTAAGGAAAATGGGATTTAGAACCTACTTTGTAATAACAAATGTTCTTTTATATAAATCTTTTCATTCTATTAAACTTTTTGGCAGACAATTTGAAATTATGCCTTTAAAAACAATTTATCAAAACAGCGCTTCGGCCGCAACGTCGGTAATACCAACTCTGCAGGCATTGTGCGACATCTATACTGTTGACATTTGTTGTTTTTATAGAAGAGAAATTTTCTTGTGTTTTTATTCTCTCTGTAGCTGCTTCGAAGAGTATAGCCAGAATTTTTTTTTGCTTTTGTCCCCAAATTGGGATTATTTTGTTCCCAAAAATTACAAACTTCCACTATCTTCATCATTTCTATGTTTTCTTTTTGTATACCCTCCACCATAGGATTGGGAGTATATTAACTTTGTCAATCCGTTTGTAACACATCGAAATATTGCTCTAAGACCCCATAAAGTATATATATTCTGGGTCGTGGTGAAATTCGGAGTCGATCTAAGCATGTCCGTCCGTCGGTCTGTTGAAATCACTCTAAGTTCCGAACGAAAAAAGCTATCGACTTTAAACTTGGCACAAGTAGTTGGCTAATAAGATGTAGGTCGGATGGTATTGAAAATGGACCATATCGGACCACATTTACGTATAGCCCCCATATAAACCGACGCTCAGATTTGGCTTGCGGAGCCTCTTGGAGGAGCAAAATTCATCCAATCCGGTTGAAATTTGGTACATGGTGTTTGTATATGGTCTCTCACAATCATGCGAAAATTGGTCCAAACCGGTCCATAATTATAAAGGGTGATTCTTTTGAGGTTAGGATTTTCATGCATTAGTATTTGACAGATCACGTGGGATTTAAGACATGGTGTCAAAGAGAAAGATGCTCAGTATGCTTTGACATTTCATCATGAATAGACTTACGATCTGCCACAACGTCGAATTTTCAGTGAATGGGCCCTAGAAAAGTTGGCAGAAAATCCGCTTTTTTATCGACAAATTTTGTTCAGCGATGAGGCTCATTTCTGGTTGAATGGCTACGTAAATAAGCAAAATTGCCGCATTTGGAGTGAAGAGCAACCAGAAGCCGTTCAAGAACTGCCCATGCATCCCGAAAAATGCACTGTTTGGTGTGGTTTGTACGCTGGTGGAATCATTGGACCGTATTTTTTCAAAGATGCTGTTGGACGCAACGTTACGGTGAATGGCGATCGCTATCGTTCGATGCTAACAAACTTTTTGTTGCCAAAAATGGAAGAACTGAACTTGGTTGACATGTGGTTTCAACAAGATGGCGCTACATGCCACACAGCTCGCGATTCTATGGCCATTTTGAGGGAAAACTTCGGAGAACAATTCATCTCAAGAAATGGACCGGTAAGTTGGCCACCAAGATCATGCGATTTGACGCCTTTAGACTATTTTTTGTGGGGCTACGTCAAGTCTAAAGTCTACAGAAATAAGCCAGCAACTATTCCAGCTTTGGAAGACAACATTTCCGAAGAAATTCGGGCTATTCCGGCCGAAATGCTCGAAAAAGTTGCCCAAAATTGGACTTTCCGAATGGGCCACCTAAGACGCAGCCGCGGTCAACATTTAAATGAAATTATCTTCAAAAAGTAAATGTCATGGACCAATCTAACGTTTCAAATAAAGAACCGATGAGATTTTGCAAATTTTATGCGTTTTTTTTTAAAAAAAAGTTATCAAGCTCTTAACAAATCACCCTTTATATAGCCCCCATATAAACCGACGCTCAGATTTGGCTTGCGAATCCTCTAAGAGAAGCAATTTTTATCCGATCCGGCTGAAATTTGTTACATGGTGATAGTATATGGTCTTTAACAAACATGCAAAAACTGATCCACATCGGTCCATAATTATATATATAGCCCCCATATAAATCGATCCCCAGATTTGGCTTGCGGAGCCTCTAAGAGAAGCAAATTCTATCCGATCCGACTGAAATTTGGTACATGGTGCTAGTTATGGTCTGTAACACACATGCAAAAATTGGTCCACATCGGTCCATAATTATATATAGCCCCCATATAAACCGATCCCAAGATTTGACCTCCGGAGCCCCTTGGAAGGGCAAAATTCACCCGATCCGTTTGAAATTTGGTACGTGGTGTAAGTACATGGTCTCTAAAAACCATGCAAAAATTTGTCCACATCGCTCCATAATTATATATAGTGGGAAAGATGTGAGGGAAAATGCAATTAGCCAGAAAAGATTGTTTTTAGTTAGTCTCTATATAAGGGAGCCACCGTGGTGCAATGGTTAGCATGCCCGCCTTGCATACACAAGGTCGTGGGTTCGATTCCTGCTACGACCGAACACCAAAAAGTTTTTCAGCGATGGATTATCCCACCTCAGTAATGCTGGTGACATTTCTGAGGGTTTCAAAGCTTCTCTAAGTGGCTGCACTGGAATGTGGAACGCCGTTCGGACTCGGCTATAAAAAGGAGGTCCCTTGTCATTGAGCTTAACATGGAATCGGGCAGCACTCAGTGATAAGAGAGAAGTTCACCACTGTGGTATCACAATGGACTGATTAGTCTAATTGAGCCTGATACATCCGGCTGCCACATAACCTAACCTAACCTAACCTAGTCTCTATAAATTTGTTTTTACATCCTGGAAAAGAGTAAACGTTTATCACTAAAAGTATACACTTTTTTTTCTAATAAACTTCCTTAAAGCCAAAAGCAAATGAGAAACGAACTTTGTTTGTCTAAAATTTCATTTGGGAGGAAAGAATTATTTTTTTACGTGTATCTCCATTTTCAGGAAACTACGTTAGCTAACGAACTGCACTATGGACATATTAAGAAAGCAATTTACTTTATATTGCACTGAAAGAAGAGTTTTCTTTTCTGAAGAACGAAATTTTAGTCAAGCAAAGTTTCGGGTTTATTTACTCTAAAGGAATATACTTTATAAGAAAGGGGAATTTCGTTTGTCTATAAATGGAGGTTAAAGCCTAAAGGAACTAAATAAAAAATGGGTCCACGGGGTCACTACATGAATACTGCATGAATTGGTTGCAATAACGTAAACGAATGATCATAAACTAGTTTGTTTATTCGTTTACGGTATTGCAACCGATGCATGCAGTGTGGATGCACTGCCTACTTTATTGTATACCAAAAAGCGCAACTAAACTCTTACTGATGAAATATTTTTTGGTGGGTTGTTACTTTGTAATACATGACGACATTTTTTCAGATTGAGACCCCATATAAAATAGCGCCATGCTGATTAACTTTCATGAACGGATGTTGTTGATCCGCGAAAGTCGTTTACCATTTATTCTATTAACATTTGGTTTTACTGAATGCGCACACAGTTTAATTTATTGGGCGAAGAAAGTTAATCCAGTGAGTGGATTCAAATTACGAATAAACAAATTTAAATATGTATTTTGACTATGGTATTAATTGGTCCATTTGTTAATAAATAAACTTTATTAACTTTAGATTGGTTTGATCAAAGTGTGTGCATTCAAAAACTCCACCTATGATTATTGCCCCCAATATTTCATTTCAATAGTCTAAAGACAATAGCACGAACAATAAGATATTTAATCCGAGTCACAATTTTGGAGATAGTTTGATGCTCTTTTGATTTTATTTATTATCAAATATGGAATATTGTCTTTATTTCTCAAAAAGACTACACCCATACTCATCTACCTTTCGATCAGAGAAGTGAAACAAGTTTTAAGCCTTTTGTTGATCAATGCACGTTCCAATTTCTAGCAGTAGGTAATGGACCAAGAAACAGGAGGAGACAAATAAATTTTGCATTAGCATTTGTATTAGCATTACTTATTGTTTGATTTTTTTTGGGACTCTGACAAAAATTTACTTAAACTATAACAAATGTTTTGTATACAAACAAAAATAGCGCCATTGATTTTATGAGATTTTGGACATAAAATCTCACAACTCTGAAAATTATGAAATGTTTTCTTGAATCTATGGCTCTAAATGGCTAAAAACAATAGAGGATGATGTTGAATCAACATAGCATCTATTTTTATTTTCAACTATAAATTAATCCGAAGTGGACACCATCGACATCAGTTTCAACGCTTACTTCCTACTGTAAACTACCAACTCATCTTAAGTGTAAACCAAAGACTCAAAATGGTTAGTTGACAATGAACAAGAAAAAAAAAAGAAAACAAACATATATAAATAAAAGTGAAATTAGCAAGGAGTGTGAATTTTCAAAAAAAAAAAAAAATTAATTAAATTCAAAAATAGTTAACACTTATTGTGAATGAATTAATTGAAATATGCCTAAAAGTATACTTACACTTTTTTAATATTCCCCCTATCTCTTTTTCACAGAAATTCTTCATTGCTTTTGCTCTTTTGGCCGTAGCCACCGCTGATGTTAGCCATCTGTCCAAGAAATATTTGCCAGCTACCCAAAACAGTGTAGAGACAAGCTATTCTGCTTCGGCTTCAGCTCCAGCACCAGCAGCAACATCCACTGCTCCAGCACCTGCTCCTGCTGCCACTTATAGTGCTCCTGCTGTTCAACAAACCTACTCTGCTCCAGCCGTTCAACAGACATATACAGCTCCCGCCGTTGTACACCAGGAATACAGTGCTCCCCTTGCTGCTCCAGTCAGTGAATACTTGCCTCCTGTTCAACAGACTTTCACTGCTCCAGCTGTTCATCAGACAATCTCTGCCCCAGCATTCCATCACAGCTATGCCGCCCCATCTGTGAATTATGCTCCTTCCGTCGGTTACTCTGCTCCTGCTGTTAGCTACACCGCTCCTTCTGTTAGCTATACAGCTCCTGCTGTGCACCAATCTTTTGCCGCTCCAGCTGTTACCTACTCTGCTCCTGCTTTCCAACAAACTTATGCCGCTCCTGCAGTCAGCTACTCAGCACCAGCCATCCAACAGACTTACTCCGCCCCCACCTTCCAGTCATCATTTGCTGCTCCAGCTGTACAAACCTCATTCTCTGCCCCCTCAGTTCAAACTTCATTCTCTGCTCCAGCTGTTGAGGCTTCATACTCCGTCCCAGCTACCCAAACCTCATATTCCGTCCCATCATTCCAACCATCCTATTCAGCCCCAGCTGTCAGTGTTTCCAATGGTAACTTGGGTACTCAGTATGCTGCCAACGGTGGTTATGTTTACAAGAAGAAGTAAATCGTTAGAAACTGTATGAATTTTTATTTTTAAGTAAATAAATTGTTGTTTAGAAAATTTAAAAAAAATCATTCCATACATCATTTAAGCTATTACCCAGCAAAAACTAGGTAACCACATCTCATTACAATTGACATTACCAGGAGTAAAGCTGTCATTACACGTTGCATTACATTGCGGCGAGTTATAATGACTAACTTGTAATGACAAAAATAAATACTTCTCGGTAATTTTCGAATTGTTATTCTCAAATTTTTAGGCAGTTGTAGTTAACGAATTAATAAAATAGAATAAATGATGGTACCATTAGGTATAATTATTCACATAATCGAGCACTTACATAAAATATCAAAAAGAATATGTAATGTAACGGTAATTCTGAAAATTGTTCCGTTAAGAAATTTTTATCACAAATATTTCATAATAATTGTGTTTAATGACATTGTCATATTATGTTTTAAATAAATGCTTTCTTATACCTCATTCACACTACACTTCCAAAATGCGCTTAAACTAAATTTCAAATGCCATTTGCCTTATAAAAAAGAGACTTAAAATCCACTTTTAGTAGATTTTGAACCTTATGTGAATTGGTAATTGGATATATTATAACGTAATTCACGAATCCAATTCCCTTAAACAACCTACATTTATTTCTATTTTAAGTGTGAAATTAATTTGCATCTTATTTAGATTATTTATTAGATTTTTTGTTTATTTATACAATATTCGTTTCTATTCAAGTAGTTCTTCTATTACAGCATCACTCGCCATATTTTGATTCATTGTAATCGGCGATAGAAATCAATATTTTCGAGATTTGGTTGCCTGAGGCAATAAGTGGCTATTTTGCAAGGTTTGGTGTATCTACGAATAAGTCATTACATATTAGCTGATTATATGCTTGCAATGCACTACTTATTTTATGGCCGAAAGTATGCCTGGGGAGAAGTACTTTCCTTCTAGGACATGCGTATGTAAATGTAATCCGAAGCGATGCCAATTAATAAGTGGTTATTAATTTTTAAATAGGCTTACCTACAAGATTACCGGGTAATGAGAGTTTTTGCTGGGTAGGATATGGCTGACTATAGAAAAGAGGCCCTTGAAATGAAGCTTGGCACAAAATTGTGCAGCACACATTAGATTTCAGTTTATATGTTAACTACAAAAATCCATTTTAACTCTCCTAACTTTGGATTTTATGGTAAGATGACCAGTTAATATTACATAGACATAGATCCCTCAAAAATCTTTTGAGGGAATACGGAGGAATTTTCTTATATAGTCGCAGTCTTCCATTTTCAGCTTACACTGATTAAAATTTGGACTTCTGCACTCCCCTACAAGCCAAAGATGTATCTTCTTTAAAATAATGGAATTTTTAAGATATAGGAATGCAAGGTACATTATAAGGAGGAATATTGCTACAAAAGTAGTTTAATCTGAAGGATAAAAGGTAGCATAAATTTAGCATCTGTTGATAATATGACACTAAAACTCTAAACAAAATTCTAGACCCAATTAGCGATACAACGCTGAGAGCTCTTCTTTTTACTGGGAAATTGGTGATCGACACTGATCTAGGAGTAAATCCTAGTAAATAGAACAACATCTCCACAGTCCATTGATGAGTGTGTAGTAAGCTATTTATAGTCTATATTAATTAGACATAAAAAATATACAGTGAAAAAAGTCCTTAGTTAAACTAACGCTAAATTTAAATTATTTTTATTTTTCGTGAATTGTAGTTAAGAAGTACACCACGACGTTAAATTTTCCTGGTTTTAACATCGTCTTGTGGAAATTTCAAAATGTGTATTATTTAGGTAGCTCATTTTTCCAATAAAACAGTTTACTTTTTTCTCCTTACGTAATTAAAAAATTATTTGATTTCACTTTCACGGTTCCAAAGATTTTGTCTTCACTTTAAAAATTTTTGTTATTGATTCCGAGCCAAAGAAGCGGGGAATACAATTAAGGAACTTTTAAGACACAATTCTCTTTTAAAGTTAGGTTTTGTGTACTTGCTTCTAGGAAGCAAATTTTAATTTTAAGATTCTGTTTGTAACACATCGAAATATCGATTCCGACTATATAGAGTATATTTATTCTTGATCAAGGAGAAATTCTAAGACGATATAACGATGTCCGTCTGTCTGTCTGGATGTCTGTTGTAATCACGCTACAGCCTTCAATAATAAAGCTATCTTGCTTAATTTTTGCACAAACTCGTTTTTTGTCTCCAAGCAGGCCAAGTTCGAAGATGGGCTATATCGGTTCATGTTTTGGTATAGCCCCCGTATAAACCGACTCTCCGATTTGGGGTCTTGGGCTTCTAGAAACGGTATTTTCTATCCGATTTGCCTTAAATTGGAAACCTAGAGGTATTTTAGGACCATAAATAAGTGTGCCGAAAATGATGCCTATCGGTCCATGTTTTGGTATAGCCCCCATATACACCGAGCTCCCGATTTTACTTCTTGAGCTTCTAACAAGTATATACAGCAGTAAGTTAGGCCGGACCGAATCTTAAATACCCACCATCATGAATCAAATATAAGGGTTTCCTTTGAATTTTCAGGGGGGTTTGATGACAGATCAAGCAGAACAGTTCAACCAGTACACTTCCCGAAGATAAATTTAAAGATTTTACCTATGAAGATTATATCAGATTCTGGATTTGTAAGAACTGTTTTTGTTTGAGTTTTAGAGGAATCATTAACATCTCTTGTGAATGTGCAAGAAAATTATAAAATAACGTCTTGATTTGAAATCTTAAATCTGTAGATTTTCACCCGAGAAGTAAAGTCTGGAAATTTTAGATTCAGTTTCAAGCAATTTTCATGATCAGTGCGCCTTCTATACCTCCAAGAAGTGGCCTTATGGAGACCTTACCAAATGGACCGATAAAAACTAAATCCGACACCCGTTTTTATGAGCCTAAAATACCAGAATATTTACAATTTCAGGCAAATCAGATAAAAACTACGGTTTCTAGAAACCCAAGGAGTTAAATCGGGAGATCGGTCTATATGGGGGCTATACCAAAACATGGACCGATACTCACCATTTTTGGCACACCTCTTTATGGTCCTAAAATACCTCTAGATTTCTAATTTCAGGCAAATTGGATAAAAAATACGA
Source organism: Haematobia irritans (assembly GCF_050003625.1). NCBI lineage: Eukaryota > Metazoa > Arthropoda > Insecta > Diptera > Muscidae > Haematobia > Haematobia irritans. Next base: position 63,991,658 of record NC_134399.1, on the reverse strand, counting down.
TTTCTATAAGCCCAAGACCCCAAATCGGGAGGTCGGTTTATATGGGGACTATATCAAAACCTGGATATAGCCCATCTTCGAACTTGACCTGCCTGCAGATAAAAGACGAGTTTGTGCAAAATTTCAGCACGATTGCTTCATTATTGAAGACTGTAGCGTGATTACAACAGACAGACAGACAGACGGACATGGTTATATCGTCTTAGAATTTCTCCCTGATCAAGAATATATATATATACTTTATATGGTCGGAAATCGATATTTCGTTGTGTTACAAACGGAATGACAAACTTATTATACCTCCATCACCATTCTATGGTGGTGGGTATAAAAACCGTAGTTTTTATTCAATTTGATTGAAATTTGAAATCTAGAGGTTTTTGAGGACCATAAATAGGTGTTCCGAATAAATTGTGTATCGGTATAGATTTTTATATATTCCCCTTATAAAGCCGCCCTCCGATTTTGGGTCTACATTCTGTAGGTTTTTCAGAACCACAACTAGGTGTGCTGAATTTTGTATATCGGTGCATATTTTTGGCATAGCACCCATATAGACTGATTTGCTGATTTAACTCCTTGGGCTTATATAAACCGCAGTTTTTATCCGATTTGCCTGAAATTTTAACGGATTTATTTTTATCGCTCCATTTGTTAAGGCCCAATATAGACCGATTTCACTTCTTGAGGACATAGCACTGATCATGAAAGTTGCTTGAAACTGAAAGTAAAATTTCCAAATCTATAGATTTTAGATTTCAAATCAAGGCGTTATTTAAGCATTTCTATATATTCTATACATTTTCAAGTAAACCGCTATATATTATCCAGTAACACGTTACGACGAAGAGCTTTCAAAGGTAACTGTTGTATTTGATTCATGGTGTTGGGTATTGAAGATTCGGACTGGCCGAACTTACTGCTGTATATATATAGTGATGTAATTACCAATTAGGGGGTGGACCTTAGACTAAGTTTAGCGAATAGAAACTATGTGAGTATGAGTAAGACTGTTACATATTAATGCTCTTAATGCCATATTTTTTCTTTTAGATATATTCAGTGTTGCCAGATAGGACAAAATTATTCAAAGTATAAATGTTTTAACTCAACTTGATTAAAAAATCGTTTTAAAAAATACAAAACTCAACAAAATTTAAATTCAGTATATACATTCAGTAATGCTGGTGACATTTCTGAGAGTTTCAAAGCTTCTCTAAGTGGTTTCACTGCAATGTGAAACGCCGTTCGGACTCGGCTATAAATAGGAGGTCCCTTGTCATTGAGCTTAACATAGAATCGGGCAGCACTCATTGTGATACCACTGTGGTATCACAATGGCCTGAATAGTCTAAGTGAGCCTGATACATCGGGCTACCGCTATACCTAACCTTGGCAAACCAGTCAACTACAACAATGGCTGTGAGGTTCGCAATTACAATTTGTCGGAACCCCTTTTTCGATAAGTCATTTCCTAAAGCTTACATAGATTTATATTCTGATGGTTCAGATTTGGCTTCTACTAAAGACAAACAACTGGACCATAATACCAATGTAGTGTTTTTTATACTGAGATATTAGCAATGTCGGTGGTTAATTGGCTACTGATGTAATCTTCCAAGAAATTTTGGTAGTGTTGCCAGGGAAACAAAGATAAGCACAAATGTTCCCTACAATATTTCTCGTTAAATTTAAATGTAAATTACTAGAAGAGAAGTTTTAATATCATAATAATATTGAAATGCAATATATATTACGTAAAATTAAATGTATACTTTGAATTCAGTCATTTAAAAAATGCATGAATCTCAAAATTGATAAAGCTCCTCAGGGGAAATAAGTATTTTAGATACGGTACCTCGGATTTGAAACCAACAAAGTCTCTATTGATGGTGTGTTGCATGTACTGCGACATTATGTTTGGCAAAGGACATGGTTTAGGTTATCCTTATGAGATTCGGAACCAAATTTGTTTTATAAACATTCTGATGGTTCCTTCAGATCAGATGACGAATTTACATGAATCCGAAGACGTCTTTCTAGAAAATAGATAAATTGAGCACAAAGCAACTTGCAAATTAGCAATATTTTAGACCATTCTTCACTGGGAAGTATTTTTATACCCTCCACATAGCATGGGCGATATATTAACTTTGTCATTCCGTTTGTAACACATCGAAATATTGCTCTTAGACCCCATAAAGCATATATATTCTGGGTCGTGGTGAAATTCTGAGTCGATCTAAGCATGTCCGTCCGTCCATCCGTCTGTTGAAATCACGCTAACTTCCGAACGAAACAAGCAATCCACTTGAAACTTGGCACAAGTTGTTATTATTGATGTAGGTCGGATGGTGTTGCAAATGGGCCATATCGGACAACTTTTACGTATAGCCTCCATATAAACGGACCCCCCAAATTTGGCTTGCAGACCCTCTAAGAGAAGCAAATTTCATCCGATCCGGCTGAAATTTGGTACATGGTGTTTGTATATGGTCTCTAACAACCACGCAGAGATTGGTCCACATCGGTCCATAATTATATACAGCCCCTATATAAACCGATCCCCCGATTTGACTTACGGAGCCTCTAAAAGAAGCAAAATTCATCCGATCCGGCTGAAATTTGGTACATGGTGTTAGTATATGGTCTCTAACAACCATGCCAAAATTGGTCCATATCGGTCCATAATTATATATAGCCCCCATATAAACCGATCCCCCGATTTGACTTGCGGAGCCTCTAAAAGAAACAAATTTCATCCGAACCGGCTGAAATTTGGTACGTGGTGTTAGTATATGGTCTCTAATAACCATGCAAAAAGTGGTCCGCATCGGTCCATAATTATATATAGCCCCATATAAACCGATCCCCAGATTTCACCTCCGGAGCCACTTGGAAGAGCAAAATTCACCCGATCCGGTTGAAATTTGGTACGTGGTGTTAGTATATGGTCTCTTGGTCCATAGCGGTCTTAATTATATATAACCCCCATTTAAACCGATCCCCAGATTTGACCTGCGGAGCTCTTGGAGGAGCAAAATTCATCCGATCCGGTTGAAATTAGGTATGTGGTGAAATTTGGTACATTGTTATTACAATAGAAAATTTTGTGAAAATGCTATTACTACACAAAATTTTGTCAAGATTTTATTTCTATAGAAAATTTTGTCAAAATTTTATTTCTATAGAAAATTTGTCAAAATTTTATTGCTATAGAAAATTTTGTCAAAATTGTATTTCTATAGAAAATGTTGTCAAGCTGATATATACGTATTTAAGCGGCCTTTTTTTTGTTTAATATATACCCCGTATGGACTAACTTACAATTGAAAAGACGGTATTAAGAAGTTTTAAGATACCTTGCCATCGGCAAGTGTTACCGCAACCTAAGTAATTCCATTGTGGATGACAGTTTTTAGTACCAGTTTCTATGCAATCCATGGTGAAAGGTACATAAGATTCGGCCTGGCCGAACTTACGCCGGTATATACTTGTTAATTTTGTCTTCTTTCTCAGTTGGTATTTGTAATAACCAAACATTATAAAAGATGAGACATTGACAACTTCGAAATTAAGCACTGACGACTGAAAACGCTAGCACAAAGTGGCATGACCATTTTTCCTTTCCCAGCCAGAGCCGCCAAAACGAGACAATGGTTGAAAATTGTCTTAAGGGAAAAAAATCCCTACATTTTGGTATGTTTTGAAAAGTCTGCCCCTACAGACGCAAAATACTAGATAAAAAACCTACATGTAGGGAATTTTCCTTACTTTTGGCAACACTGCTTTGTGAGAAATTCGTATTTACAGTGTGGTTAGTTGTTCTTATTTTGAATTTGCGGCGTACTAAGCAGAAAATTATGAAATCATGGACACTTTCTCATAAAAAAAAAAAATTGTCTACAATCAATTAATTTTTATGATCTGCAATATAACATAGTTAAATTAGGTTTGAATAACATTCACCACTTGGGTATACATAAGAGTATATTTTGAAATGCACAGTAAATCGAAATGAAACAGATACTACACTTATAGAAAAAGCTTCGTAATATTAACTCAATTTGTCGTTTAAATTGAGCTAATGAAACAATTTCATAAAAATAATGAATTTTTTCGTTACTGTAATGAATTCATACTATTAATGAACAATTTCATTGTCGCATTGAAAGTTTTTCATTATGCCAATGCAAAAATTTCGTTGGTTCAATTTTAATTAAATTTTCTTTGTGTGTATTAATTTAAGCTTTATATAAACGATTTTGTTTTTAGTTCGATTAAAGTTTGGTATTTTCGTGGTTTATGTCTTGAATGTGTTTAGCTTTGGTGAAATAACATCAACGAAACACCCTGTGAGTTAAAAGCTTTCCAATTCCACATGGTCGATTGTGTAGAAATATATCAAAAATATACATGTTCATAAATACCATTTGATACAGATGATTAGCTCCTAAATGGCTTTAGACAAAAATTGAGGAATAATAAAGCCGCTAAAATTGTTCTGGATGAAGCCTCCTGCGGTGCATACTGCAGTAGAGAAATGAATCAACTAGCACTAAATGATAAATTCTACACTAAAAAAAAATATTTACGTGATATAAAAGATTAAGCAACCTAAATTTAAGGATGCGCAATTTACAAAATATTACGGACAAATTTCTTTAAAATAATGATAGATTAGAATCTTTACTTCAAAAAATGTGTTCATTAATTTTAGGATACAAATTTTGTAAATTTGCGTCCCTCCTCTAAGGTCACATGTCTTTGAACCAGGGCTGCGGAGTCGGAGTCTGTAGATTTTGCTGTAGTCGGAGTCGTTGAAATTTTACTCGACTCCGACTCCGGCGAAACAAAATTTGAAAAACACTTCATATCTTTGTAATTAAGGAAATATTTCGACTGAATTTTTTGCAAGCATGTCGAGTTCGAAGATGGATCATACCGGAAAATTTTATGATATAGCACCTACATATAAACCCAACGTTCGAATTGTTTTAAGAAATTTTTCCAGTCTAAAATTTTCATAACATTTGTCACAAATTTTGAATTTAGAGTTATTTGAGATCCATAAATAAATGCGGAAATTTCCCGTCGGACCAGATTTTGAGATAGCCCTACATAATTACTTGAGAAATCGCCATAGACTCCCGATGTCCTTGGAACCTGTAACAACCTCTGCCAACGTGCCATCTGGGCCGGTCTTTTGGGAGAAAGTTTGTTTCATCAAAGCCACTCGAAATTATTTATATCAAATTAATGGCCTCTAATGTCCATAACTGATAGACCATTTATAAATCGATGTTTCACCATTTTACTTCTATAGAAACAATATTCGTAACTGTCCAGCTATTCCTGTCATCTGTTGTTTTTTGTGGATTTTTATTATACCCTCCACCATAAGATGGGGGTATATTAACTTTGTCATTCCGTTTGTAACACATCGAAATATTGCTCTAATACCCCATAAAGTATATATATTCTGGGTCGTGGTGAAATTCTGAGTTGATCTGAACATGTCCGTCCGTCCGTCCGTCCGTCCGTCTGTTGAAATCACGCTAACTTCCGAACGAAACAAGCTATCGATTTGAAACTTGGCACAAGTAGTTGTTATTGATGTAGGTCGGATTGTATTGCAAATGAGCCATATCGGTCCACTTTTACGTATAGCCCCCATATAAACGGACCCCCAAATTTGGCTTGCAGACCCTCTAAGAGGAGCAAATTTCATCTGATCCGGTTGACATTTGGTGCATGGTGTTAGTATATAGTCTCTAACAACCATGCAAAAATTGGTCCACATCGGTCCATAATTATATATAGCCCCCATATAAACCGATCCCGAGATTTGGTTTTGGAGCCTCTTGGAGGAGTAAATTTCCTCCGAGTCAGTTGAAATTTGGTACATTGTGCTAGTATATGGCCGTTAACAACCATGCCTAACTAGGTCCATATCGGTCTATAGTTATATATAGCCCTCAGATAAATCGATCTCCAATCACACAAAAATTGGTCCATATCAAGTTCATAATTGTATATAGCCCCCATATAAGCGAGCCCGATATTTCAATTCTGGCTCCCTATGTACCGTGCAAAAGTCCATATCGATTGGTAATTATTTGTAGACTTACATACCTTTTTGTCTAATATATACCACGTGTGGACTAACACACAATCTAGAAAACGATGTTAAGAAGTTACCACAACCCAAGTAATTCGATTGTGTATAACAGTATTTCGTAGAAGTTTCTACGCAATCCATGGTGGAGGGTACATAAGATTCGGCCTGGCCGAACTTACGGCCGTTTATACTTGTTTTTTATATAGATTTATTTTTTATAAAATACCTATATAGACCAATACCAGGGTTTTACTGCTTAAACTTCTGGAAGCCTAATTATTTTTTGAAATTTTGTGTTTTTATAAATAAATATTCTGGAGATGGTTATTATCTACCCATATTTTGATGTGGTCTCTGTATAGTCTTGTGTCGTATTTATAATGTAGAGTTTTTACATCCCTAAAATGCTGAGGTTTGTCGTCGAGTCGTCTCAAAATTTAAAATTAGAGTTCTTTCGGACAAATAGAATACTAATATCGGTCTTTTTTGAAACCTTAAAAATACAATTGGAATACGGTTAAAATGAGATTTAGGAACACCACCTGGAGTCGACTCCGGAGTCGGAGTCGAGGCTTATAAGAAATGCTGGAGTCGGAGCCGGAGTCGAGCAAAATTAACTCGACTCCACAGCCCTGCTTTGAGCTAAGGCAAATTTTCCTTAAGGTCAAGAAACACCTTTTTGATTTAAAGAAATTGTCCTTAAATTAGCTGAAATATTGGATCTTTGGATTTAAGATAACAACGCTTCAAATATAGGCTAAGACTTATTTTGATGATTAGCATCTTTGGCTTAAAGTTTTTTTTTTTGGAACTTGGAATACGGATTTTTAAACAGGTATTTGTACGTGAATAGCTTTATTAATATACCGCGAAAAGAGAAACAAAATTCGATAAATGAGATCTGTATCCTAACTTTAATTTTATTGATCCCAGATTTAAGACCAGATAGGTCGCTACAAAATATCTTTATATTAAAGACCCGGATCCAATACCAAAATCTTTATGGGAAGGTCAAAATCTTTGGATTCAAGTAAAGTTCCTCAAACGGCCGATAGAGTCTTTACACGCAGAACGAAAGTGGCACGAAGCGCCGTTTTGATATGCTCTATATTTTGGTGATGTAGTGCCAACCTTAAACTCAAGGAAAAGTTTACTTGAATTCAAAGATTTTGACTTCCCTTAAGGACTTTGGTATTTATTCCGAACCAAAGATGCGGCTTCTTTAAAATTAAGTCGTTTTTTGAAGAATAAGATAGCTTTAAATGTGGGCTCGTCTATGAATTTAAAATTAGGATACAGATCTCATAAATCCAATTTTAGTTCTCTTTTTGCTTAATATCCACAAAGGTATTAATTTGGGAGCCACCGTGGTGCAATGGTTAGCATACCCGCCTTGCAGACATAACATAGACACCAAAAAGTTTTTCAGCGGTGGATTATCCTCTCTCAGTAATGCTAGGGACATTTCTGAGTGTCTCTGAGCTTCTCTAAGTGATTTCAAAGAAATGTGAAACGCCGTTCGGACTTGGCTATAAAAAGGAGGTCCCTTGTCATTGATCTTAACATTGAATCGCAGCAGCACTCAGTCATAAGAGAAGTTCACCTCTGTGGTATCACAATGGACTGCATAGTCTAAGTTAGCCTAAGTTAGGTTCTACCTTAGGTTAGAACCTAAGGTATTAATGTGCAAATAAATGTCAGTTAAAAAAATTCAAATTACAACCGATAATTCCAAGTAACAATAGTATCTTAATTTTATAAGATATTTAAACCAAAGATCTAAAATTCTCAAAATAAGTAGTGGCCTATGTTTGAAGTTTTTATCACTTTATTCCAAAGATTCAATAAATTTTAAGATTATTTCTTTAACCCACTAACAACCAAAATGAAACTCCCGGACAAAAACTGATTTTATGGTATTTTATTAGCTCAGTAATAACTAAATAAAAAACTGACACTTTATAGAAAAAGAGGGTATGGGGACATTGGGCAGATTAAATACGAAATTCTCCAATTATTTATCCAGGTAATGGAGATACCTGGTAGTAAAATTTTAAATTTTTATTACAATAAACTTAGCAGTTTTATCTACACACAATCGAGATATTATTTGTGAAGAATTGTAGATTTTAGATCACTTGGTATACATAAAACTATTGGAAGTACACGCAAAAAAAAAAAATTCTTTCCTCCCAAACGAAATTTTAGACAAACAAAGATCGTTTCTCATTTGCTTTTCGTTGTAAGGAAGTTTATTTGGAAGAACAGCATATACTTTTTGTGTTAAACGTTTATTCTTTTCCAGGATGTAAACACAATTTCATAAAGACTAACCAAAAAAAAAAAAAAAACAAGTATATACGGCCGTAAGTTCGGCCAGGCCGAAGCTTATGTACCCTCCATCATGGATTGCGTAGAAACTTCATCTAAACACTGCCATCCACAATCGAATTACCGAATTTATTGCCAACCTCCTTTTGGCAGTTGCAGCAACTATCTGCTGGCAGTTGTGATACCCGATAAATTCGGTCGACTCAATCGAATTATGGGAAATCTAACCAATACCATATATGGAGTTGGTTGTACTAGACGATGCAATTGATCGTTACTCCCTTCTTATTTGGTTGTATTACCCAACTTTATTAGCACCTTAACCGAATTGAAAATACATTTTTCCTCCAAATATTGTATTTTACATTTTTAAAAGATGGAAAGATACATAAAATCACACTATACATAAATACAATACATTGATAACAATTTAACAAAAATTGTCACCTTTAAAAGTACCCGCCGCCAGCTTGGATTGTTGAGTTGACAGGCAATGGGAGTTAAATCTCTGGGACTCTTAGTACATTAGTACTTATAAATGGAAACTGGAATAAATCCAAATTGAGCACATAGAATAAAAATGGGCCAACATAGCTTGCCTAAAAACACAACAAAATAAGTTATAAAATTAGTGTGGAGTTTTAAAAATATAATAAGAATCTACTCTACATGGTCACATCTTGTGGGGTTTCATAAATAAAATAAAGACGTGGAGATGGATTTTTCCATTAGAGGCCCTTTAAAGTCGTTGCATGATTTATACTTTTGCCCTTTAACACAAGAAAATTGTTCCACATCTAACACTTTATATAACTCGATCTCCATTTGATCCCACAAAATTAAAGATGTGCATTGTTTATCCGACTCGTAGCATTGATTATCCTGACGATTGCGCGAGTAGTTCGTGAAAATATACGACAGACAGTCCACCGAGGATTTAAATAAACTTTGAAACGACTGAAAAATATTCAGTTTTCAGTGGTTTTTATATTAAAATATAAATAAAACACGTTTTCCTTCCACATTGAATAATTGATAATAACAATATTGACATTTAAAAATATTTCCAACGGAATTCGGCTGTGACTACCAATTGTAAGGGCTGAATACTAAATGACGGTTATGAAGGTTTTATAAGGTAGGTTGTGCGTATCGAATTCGATCAAAATTTTTCAAGAGAGAGGCAATTAGTTCAGACAACCATTTGACTTGTATTTCAAACAACAATCTATAATAATAAGCGCCAAAAGGTAGAAGGAATCAAATAATGGTTGTAAATAAAGTAAATAGATTGACACAACTGTGATTTCATTCTAAATGCAGAATTTTCATTACAACAATCGATTTTCAACCAATATCTTCTCTGTGTGTATGTAAGTCCATACGTGGTATATATTAAATCAAAAAAGATCGATCCAATACGTATATAATTCAGTTTGACAAAGTAGACATAAAATTTTGACAAAATTTCCTACAGAAATAAAATTTTAACAAAATTTTCTATAGAAAAAAATTTTCACAAAATTTTCTATAGAAATAAAATTTGACAAAATTTTCTATAGAAATAAAATCTTGGTAGGTTATTTTTGGCTCGAGTGGCAACCATGATTATGAACCGAATAAAATTTGAACAAAATTTTCTATAGAAATAAAATTTTGATAAAATTTTCTATAGAAATAAAATTTTGACAATGATGAAAATTTTATTATGAACCGAATAAAATTTTAACAAAATTTTCTCTAGAAATAAAATTTTGACAAAATTTTCTATAGAAATAAAATTTTGGTAGATTATTTTTGGCTCTAGTGTGTGTTTTGTGTGATTGGACCAATTTTGGTATGGTTATTAGCGACCATATACTAACACCACGTGCCTAATTTGAACCGGATCGGATGAATTTTGCTCCTCTAAGAGGCTCCGGAGGTCAAATCTGGAGAATGTTTTATATGGGGGCTATATATAATTATGGACCGATATGGACCAATTCTGGCACGGTTGTTAAAGATCATATACTAACACCATGTTCCAAATTACAACCGGATTGGATGAAATTTGCTTCTCTCGGAGACTTCGCAAGCCAAATCTGGGGATCGGTTTATATGGGGGCTATATATAATTATGAACGGATGTGGACCAATTTTTGCATGGTTGTTAGAGACCATATACCAATATCATGTACCAAATTTCAGGCGGATCGAATGAAATTTGCTTCTCTTTTATGCTCCGCAAGCCAAATCTGGGGATCGGTTTATATGGGGGCTATATATAATTATGGACCGATGTGGACCAATATTTGCATGGTTGTTAGAGACCATATAGCAACACCATATACCAAATTTCAGCCGGATCGGATGAAATATGCTTCTGTTAGAGGCTCCACAAGCCAAATCTGAGGGTCCCTTTATAAGGGGGCTATACGTAAAAGTGGACCGATATGGCCCATTTCAATACCGTCCGACCGACATCGATAATAACTACTGGTGCCAAGTTTCAAGTCGATAGCTTGTTTCGTTCGGAAGTTAGCGTGATTTCAACAGACGGACGGACGGACATGCTTAGATCGACTCAGAATTTCACCACGACCCAGAATATATATACTTTATGTGGTCTTAGAACAATATTTCGATGTGTTACAAACGGAATGACAATGTTAATATACCCCCATCCTATGATGGAGGGTATAAAAAGATCGATCCAATACGTATATAATTCTGTTTGACAAAGTAGCCATAAAATTTTGACAAAATTTTCTACAGAAATAAAATTTTAACAAAATTTTCTATAGAAATAAAATTTTCACAAAATTTTCAATAGAAATAAACTTTTGACAAAATTTTCTATAGAAATAAAATCTTGGTAGGTTATTTTTGGCTCGAGTGGCAACCATGATTATGAACCGAATAAAATTTGAACAAAATTTTCTATAGAAATAAAATTTTGATAAAATTTTCTATAGAAATAAAATTTTGACAATGATGAAAATTTTATTATGAACCGAATAAAATTTTAACAAAATTTTCTCTAGAAATAAAATTTTGACAAAATTTTCTATAGAAATAAAATTTTGGTACATTATTTTTGGCTCTAGTGGCAACCATTATTATGAACCGATATGGACCAAGAGGCTCTGGAGGTCAAATCTGGAGAATGTTTTATATGGGGGCTATATATAATTATGGACCGATATGGACCAATTCTGGCACGGTTGTTAAAGATCATATACTAACACCATGTTCCAAATTACAACCGGATTGGATGAAATTTGCTTCCCTTGGAGACTTCGCAAGCCAAATCTGGGGATCGGTTTATATGGGGGCTAAATATAATTATGAACGGATGTGGACCAATTTTTGCATGGTTGTTAGAGACCATATACCAATATCATGTACCAAATTTCAGGCGGATCGGATGAAATTTGCTTCTCTTTGAGGCTCCGCAACCCAAATCTGGGGATCGGTTTATATGGGCGCCATATATAATTATGGACCGATGTGGACCAATTTTTGCACGGTTGTTAGAGACCATATACCAATACCATGTACCAAATTTCAGCCGGATCGGATGCAATGTGCTCCTCTTTGAGGCTTCGCAAGCCAAATCTGGAGATCGGTTTATATGGGGTCTATATATAAATATAGACCGATGTAGACCAATTTTTGCTTGGTTGTTAGAGACCATATACCAACATCATGTACCAAATTTCAGCCGGATCGGATGAAATTTACTTCTCATTGAGGCTCCGCAAGCAAAATCTGGGGATCGGTTGATATGGGGGCTATATATAATTATGGACCGATGTGGACCAATTTTTGCACGATTGTTAGAGACCATATACCAACACCATGTACCAAATTTCAATCGGATCGCATGAAATATGCTTCTCTTAGAGGCTCCACAAGCCAAATCTGGGGATCGGTTTATATGGGGGCTATATATAATTAAGGACCGATATGGACCAATTTTTGCATGGTTGTTAGAGACCATATACCAACCTCATGTACCAAATTTCAGCCGGATCGGATGAAATTTACTTCTCTTTGAGGCTCCGCAAGCCAAATCTGGGGATCGGTTGATATGGGTGCTATATATAATTATGGACCGATGTGGACCAATTTTTGCATTATTGTTAGAGACCATATACCAACACCATGTACCAAATTTCAGCCGGATCGGATGAAATATGCTTCTCTTAGAGGCTCCACAAGCCAAATCTGGGGATCGGTTTATATGGGGGCTATATATAATTAAGGACCGATATGGACCAATTTGTCCATGGTTGTTAGAGACCATATACCAACATCATGTACCAAATTTCAGCCGGATCGGATGAAATTTTCTTCTCTTTGAGGCTCCGGATGAAATATGCTTCTCTTAGAGGCTCCACAAGCCAAATCTGGGGATCGGTTTATATGAATCCTATATATAATGAAGGACCGATATGGACCAATTTGTCCATGGTTGTTAGAGACCATATACCAACATCATGTACCAAATTTCAACCGGATCGGGTGAAATTTTCTTCTCTTTGAGGCTCCGCAAGCCAAATCTGGGGATCGGTTTATATGGGGGCTATATATAATTATGGACCGATGTGAACCAATCTTTGCGTGGTTGTTAGAGACCATATACCAACACCATGTACCAAATTTCAACCGGATCGGATGAAATTTTCTTCTCTTTGAGGCTCCGCAAGCCAAATCTGGGGATCGGTTTATATGGGGGCTATATATAATTATGGACCGATGTGAACCAATTTTTGCGTGGTTGTTAGAGACCATATACCAACACCATGTACCAAATTTCAGCCGGATCGGATGAAATTTGCTTCTCTTTTAGGCTCCGCAAGCCAAATCTGGGGATCGGTTTATATGGGGGCTATATATAATTATGGACCGATGTGAACCAATCTTTGCGTGGTTGTTAGAGACCATATACCAACACCATGTACCAAATTTCAACCGGATCGGATGAAATTTTCTTCTCTTTGAGGCTCCGCAAGCCAAATCTGGGGATCGGTTGATATGGGGGCTATATATAATTATGGACCGATGTGAACCAATTTTTGCGTGGTTGTTAGAGACTATATACCAGCATCATATACCAAATTTCAGCCGGATCGGATGAAATATGCTTCTGTTAGAGGCTCCACAAGCCAAATCTGAGCGTCCCTTTATATGGGGGCTATACGTAAAAGTGGACCGATATGGCCCATTTTCAATACCATCCGACCTACATCGATAACAACTACTTGTGCCAAGTTTCAAGTCGATAGCTTGTTTCGTTCGGAAGTTAGCGTGATTTCAACAGCCAGACGAACGGGCGGACGGACATGCTTAGATCGACTCAGAATTTCACCACGACCCAGAATATATATACTTTATGGGGTCTTAGAGCAATATTTCGATGTGTTACAAACGGAATGACAATGTTAATATACCCCCATCCTATGATGGATTGGTCCACATCGGTTCATAATTATGTATAGCCCCCATATAAACCGATCCCCAGATTTGGCTTGCGAAGTCTCCAAGAGAAGCAAATTTCATCCAATCCGGTTGTAATTTGGAATATGGTGTTAATATATGATCTTTAACAACCGTGCCAGAATTGGTCCATATCGGTCCATAATTATATATAGCCCCCATATAAAACGTTCTCCAGATTTGACCTCCGGAGCCTCTTGGAGGAGCAAAATTCATCCGATCCGGTTCAAATTAGGAACGTGGTGTTAGGTTAGGTTAGGTTAGGTTAAAGTGGCAGCCCGATTAAATTTCAGGCTCAGGCTCTGAGTATATATTAATGCCAATATTTGTTGGAGCATTACTTCTCAGCCAATTCACCACCTCTCTTATTGCCAATATTTCAGCCTGAAAAACACTACAGTGATTAGGTAATCTTTTCGCTATTCGAATTTTCAGATCTTTAGAATATACTCCGAACCCCACTTGTCCATTCAATTTGGAGCCATCAGTATAGAAATCTATATATCTTTTATTCCCCGGGGTCTGTGTACACCACGCCTCATTGTTGGGAATTAGAGTTTCAAACTTTTTGTCGAAAAGTGGTTTTGCCAGGGTGTAATCCACTACGTTAGGCACATCTGGCATTACTTTGAGGACCGAACTATGACCGTACATTTTTTCCGACCACAGCGATAGCTCGCGCAACCGCACAGCCGTTGTTGCAGCTGACTGTTTGGCCAAAATGTCTAAAGGCAATAGATGTAGCATGACATTAAGGGAGTCTGTTCCTGTCTTACTAAATGCGCCTGAAATACATAAGCTCGCCATACGCTGAACTTTATCTAAACAAGTCGGTTTCAGAAGTGCCGGCCACCAGACTACAACACCATATAGCATTATAGGTCTAACCACTGCTGTGTATAGCCAATGCACAATTTTTGTAGTATATGGTCTCTAACAATCATACCAAAATTGGTTCAATCACACAAAAATTGGTCCATATCGGTTCATAATCATGGTTGCCACTAGAGCCAAAAATAATCTACCAAAATTTTATTTCTATAGAAAATTTTGTCAAAATTTTATTTCTAGATAAAATTTTGTTAAATTTTTATTCGGTTCATAATAAAATTTTCATCATTGTCAAAATTTTATTTCTATAGAAAATTTTGTCAAAATTTTATTTCTATAGAAAATTTTGTCAAAATTTTATTTCTATAGAAAATTTTGTCAAAATTTTATTTCTATAGAAAATTTTGTTCATATTTTATTCGGTTCATAATCATGGTTGCCACTCGAGCCAAAAATAATCTACCAAGATTTTATTTCTATAGAAAATTTTGTCAAAAGTTTATTTCTATAGAAAATTTTGTTAAAATTTTATTTCCGTAGAAATTTTTGTCAAAATTTTCTTTCTTTAGCAAATTTTGTCAAAATTTTTATTTCTATAGAAAATTTTGTGAAAATTTTATTTCTATAGAAAATTTTGTTAAAATTTTATTTCTGTAGAAAATTTTGTCAAAATTTTATGTCTACTTTGTCAAACTGAATTATATACATATTGGTTCGATCTTTTTTGATTTAATATATACCAAGTATGGACTTACATACAATTTAGAATATGGTCTTAGGAGGTTTTAAGATACCTTGCCATCGGCAAGCGTTACCGCAACTTAAGTAATTCGATTCTGGAGGGCAGTGTTTAGAAGAAGTTTCTACGCAATCCATGATGGAGGGTACATAAGCTTCGGCCTGGCCGAACTTACGGCCGTATATACTTGTTTTATTTCATATCGGTCCATGTTTCGGTAAAGCTCCCATATAGACCGATCTCCCAATTATACTTCTTGGACTTCTAGAAACCGTATTTTCAATCCGATTTTCCTGAAATTGGAAATCTATAGGTATTTTAGGACCATAAATAAGTGTGCCGAAAATGGTGCCTATAGGCTCATGTTTTGGTATATCCCCATATAAACCGACCCCCACGTGTGTCGAAAATGGAGACTATCGGTCCATGTTTCGGTAAAGCTCCCATATAGACCGATCTCCTGATTTTACTTCTTGGGCTTCTAGAAACCGTATTTTCAATCCGATTTTCCTGAAATTGGAAATCTGTTAGGACTTCAAAAAGGTGTGCCGAATATGATGTGTATCGGTCTATGGTTTGCTATAGCCCCCATATAGCCCGATCTCCCGATTTTACTTCTTGAGCTTCTAGAAACCGTAGTTTTTATTTAATTTGCTTGAAATTTGAAATCTAGAGGTTTTTGAGGACCATAAATAGGCGTTCTGAAAAAATTGTGTATCGGTATAGATTTTGATATATCCCCCTTATAAACCCGCCCTCCGATTTGGGGTCTAAATTCTGTTGGTTTTTCAGAACCACAACTAGGTGTGCTGAATTTTGTGTATCGGTGCATATTTGTGGAATAGCACCCATATAGTAGACTGATTTCCTGATTTAACTCCTTGGACTTATATAAACCGTAGCCTTTATTCGATTTGCCTAAAATTGTAACGGATTTAGTTTTTATCGCTCCATATGGTAAGGCCTCCATATAGACCGATTTTACTTCTTAAGGGTATAGAAGGCGCACTGATCATGAAAGTTGTTTGAAACTGAAATTAAAATTTCCAAATCTATAGATTTTACATTTCAAATCAAGGCGTTATTTAATGATTTCTATATATTATCATTCTATACAAGTAACACTCTACGACGAAGAGTTTTCAAAGGTAACTGCTATATTTGATTGATGGTGGTGGGTATTTAAGATTCGGCTTGGCCGAACTTACTGCTGCATATACTTGTTAAATGTTACCTTTCGCCTGGACGGAGAATCGAATCGCGGACCATACAATTTGTAAGCCAACACACTATCCACTGGGCTACGTAGCTGTTATTGTCATCAACAGTCAAACTGTTATATTTATATAGCATCGTTTTCGGCGACCACGAGCCGATTAATCAAACTTTATTTTACAGAAACATACATTTAGTTGGGCACCGTGGAGTAATGGAAATACCAGAGACAAATATGAGCACTGTGCAAGTTAAATATTGAACACGCTGGTTTCATTAAAACATCGGAGAGCAATTGGACAACGTCCACTGAGGAGACGCTGGAGGTACTATTGGACACACAGGTTCTCTCGGTGCCACAGTGGCTCACCGGTCGTTTCCTATCGAGGAAATTGTATCGGAATCTAGAATAAGATGGGCGTTAAATAGCTTGGACCATTCAAATCCCACGGACCTGATGGAATTACTCCGGCGGAGTTACAAGCAGTGACTGACAAAATTATCCCCTAGTTGTCGGCGATGTATAAAGGATGTATAAACTTATCATATATCCCAGGAAAGTGGAGGGAAACAAAAGTCGTTTTCATACCTAAAGCGGGAAAAGCCTCCCACTCGAGGGCGAAGGATTTCCGACCAATCAGCTTATCCTCATTCTGACTTTAGACTCTGGAGAGGATGATAGATATTTATCTTAGAACTAGCATCGATTCAAGTTTGTTCTCGAAACGACAGCATGCATACTCGAAGGGCAGGTCTACTGAGACCGCATTACATGAACTAGTCAGCTTTATTGAAAGCTCACTATCTGTCAAAGAATACGCAATCGTGGCGTTTCTAGACATCGAAGGGGCGATCAATAACGTCCATCCGAGCTCGATATGAAATAGACTGACAACTCTGAATGTTGATCCAGGTATACTTAGGCTGTTAGACGAACTTCTAAGGAAGTGACGCATTTCAGCCACACTAGGACAAGCAAACATGCAAAGGTATGCGAACAGAGGCACTCCTCAAGGAGTGCCTCTGTGGTATTATGGTGTTGTAATCTGGTGGCCGGCACTTCACCAGTCGACAAAGTTCGGCGTATGACGTGCTTGTGTATCTCAGGTGCATTCAGCAAGACAGGAACAAATTCACTTAATGTCATATTGCATCTATTGCCTTTAGACATTTTGGCCAAACACTCAGCTGCAACAACGGCTGTGCGCGAGCTATCGCTTTGGTCGGAAAAAAGTTACGGTCACAGTTCGGTCCAGATGTGCCTAACGTAGTGGATTACACTTTGGCGAGACCACTTTTCGACAAAAAGTTTGAGACTCGAATTCCCAATAGTGAAGCGTGGTGTACACGGACCGCGGGGAATAAGATATATAGATTTCTACACTGGTTGCTCCAAATTGGATGGACAAGTGGGTTTCGGAGTATATTCTAAAGATCTGGAACTTCGAATAGCGAAAAGATTACCTGATCACTGTAGTGTTTTTCAGGCTGAAATATTAGCAATAAGAGAAGTGGTGAATTGGCTGAGAAGTAATGCTCCAAGCAATATTGGCATTAATATATACTAAGACAGTCAACCTTCAATAAAATCCTTGGACTCTGTGTTCCTCAACTCGAAAACGGCCATCGACTGCCGCAAATCTCTCAATGAGATGGCTGAGCAGCACAATATTCACCTAATATGGGTGCCTGGCCATAAGAACATACCGGCGAACTGCGAAGCAGATGAGCTAGCAAAGCTAGGAACTACCTTACATATTCCAGGGGAACTAGAATCTGTTGGTATGCCTCTGGCCACCTGCAAGCTCTTACTGCGTGAGAAGGCTGTCATGATGGCAAATGTTCGATGGGAGAATTGCAAGGGTTGTAACGACACCAAGCAAATATGGCCCCATTTAAACTTAAACCGCACACTAGATATGCTAGTGTTCTCGAGACGCCAGATATCATTGCTGATATCTGCTATAACGGGTCGCTGCCTGATAGGCGATTTTGCAAAAACTATTGGTGCGAAGTATAATGACTATTGTATGAGCTGTCATGATGCGGAGGAAACGGAATCAATAAAACACCTCTTGTGCGAGTGTCCTGCATTTTGTGTAAGGCGTAAGCAAATTTTAGGAGTCTGCTAATGTTTTTGGAACAATCTGGTTGGTTCAACAGAAGAAAATAATCGAGAAGGTTCAGCGGTTAAAACTAGAAGTGCCCATATGTAATAGGTACTTTTAGTTAATGTGGTATCACAATGGACTGAATAGTCTAAGTGAGCCTGAATCTTAATCGGGCTGCCACTTTAACCTAACCTAACCCAACCTACTACTGATTTTGGAAAAAAAGTTTAGATTTAGATATAGCTGCCATATATATTTAGAACCGATCTGGTCATAAATGACGTATTTATCAACCGATCTTCTTACAATTTCGTATAATTGAATATTTTATGAGCCTCGTAAATTTTGCAGAATATCAGTCAAATCGGTTCAGATTCAGATATAGCCCTCATATATAGCTTTCGCCCGATTTATACTCCTATGGCCCCTGAGGCCAATATTTAGTTCCGATTTACGAGATATTTTGCACAGAAAGTATAATTAACATTATAAATATATACACCGAATTTGGTTGAAATCGGTTCAGATTTAGACATAGCTCCCATATATATCTGTTATCCACTTTATATTCACATGAGTAGACCAGAATCTCCCTCCGATTTACTTAAAATTTTTCACAGGGAATGGAAATAACATTTTTACTATGAATGTCAAGTTTAGTTGAAATTAGTCAGATTTAAATGTAGCTGTCATATATATTTTTCGTCCGATACGCACTTATATGGCCCCAGAGGTCAAACTTTCACTCCGATTTACTCAAAATGTTGCACAGAGAGTAAGACTAACATACACTTTTTAGTAACATTGTGGTCCGTCCCGGCCATTAACCAATTCCGTTTTGTAGTTGTTTGACTTTAAACAGGTGTCCTCATATGAAGACAGAGGGGGGTAATTGGTTAAATTAAAAATGTTTTCCTTTACTTCAAGAGAAATGTTCTTTACTTTAAAGACATACGACTTTAATGGAGGGACGAAAATTTCAAAGATTCGTGTCCTAACTTTAAAGAACAACAATTGTAAACTTAATATTATGAACTTTACATTAATTAAAATTTCGTTATTTTAAAGAAAATTGTCCTTAATAATCAGTGAAGCCTCCAAAACGCGTCAGGAGCGAAAATCCGCAGATTTTGTTGGCCCTTGTGCGGTAGATATGAACCTCAGATGAACCAGCGTTTTAAGCAATTCTAGGTTGATTGTCATCATTACCATCGGCGGCGCTTGAGTGCCCTTGACCAATGAAGGTGTAAAATTTCAATAAACCTTTTTGGCAAGTAAAATCAATCACTTTCATTGTTCACAAATAGCTCAATTCTGAATGGCTTTTCTTCGGAGAAAACTAAATTCAGTAACTGCCTCCTTTCGACCGAAGCCATCTTGGCTCTTTCGAGTCCAACTATTCTTGTGCATAAGTGAGCTCTTGTACGTTCTGGAACTCCAATGGCTTTAATCCAAGCTCTTTTTTACATCGGTAGGGTTCAAATCACGAGAAAGTTTCTCCGACTGCAGTTTGGATTTCTACCAAATCTGATAAATAAAATATTTATTCACATTTAAATGCTGGATAACTCCAGCGATAACCACATGTAGAAGCCCATCAAGTGAAATCAAGAGATCTATTTACATGGGGTCTACATCAAAACCTGGACCGATATAGCCTCCCTTCGATCTTGACTTGTTTGCAGACAAAAATTTAATGTGTGCCAAATTTCATCACGACAGATTAATTATTGATGGCTGTAGCTTGAAAAAGCCAGATGGTCATATTTATATCGTCTTAGAACTTCATGAATATATACCTTATATGGTCGGAAATTTCAGGCTCACTTAGAATATTCAGTCATTGCGATACAACAGTGGAGAAGTTCACCACAGTGGTAGCACACTGGACTGAATAGTCTAAGTGAGCCTGAAATATCGGGCTGCCACTATACTTAACCCAAATTGAAATTTCGATGATAATGGTAAACTTATTATACCCTATCACCGTTTTATGGTGGTGGGTATATAAATCGATAATCACTTTTGGAACTTTTAGATGACCTCCATTTAATTTCTTAAGAGGTAATCTCTTAAGAGTGTATATAATGAAAGTTGCCTACTTGTGATCTATGTATACTTTTACTATCACTTTCTTTTGCATGGCTATAGATAGCTTTCTCCTTTAGCCTGATTTAGTTTTATATACTAATTTGGGGTGCTGTAAAATTCATCATAAAATAGAATTTAATGTCTACACAACAATTAGTGCCGTCCTTGGCGCAGATTATGCCACAAATTAAAATGTGTCTTTTTTTGTTAAATGTTTTCCCAGCTATAGAAGACAATGGGCGTAAATGTAAATGAAGACACATGTGCATCCATCAATTTCGCTTCCGTTTTGGTCAAATCTAATTTGACTTCAGGGCTACACTTAACTATCATAAGTGCTTAAGTCGGTTGGTAGCGTTAAGTGGCAGGTGTAATCCCGTGATGTGTGTGTTACTTGTTTATCGTAGTTTTCGCAATTGAAGAACGGTTGTCTATGGAGCCATTTAAAACCCTCAACCTTTCCCAATAATGACCAACATTGACTATTTGCTGTGGAATCCCCCGATGTGTTTATTTACCGCTTGATGTGATGATCCATTTGGGGTGCTGTTTTACTTGTTTCAAAAATCACGACAATAGCCTCCGCACAAACTACTAACAAATTGATGCTCCAGTTGAAGATGTTATCGTCGGACGAATTGCCACAAAAGTGGCAAACAAAACGCTATTAAACGTAATTTTTATTATTTCACAAGGCATTTAAATGATCTACACAACAGTGGGACGATGTGGTGCAAATTATTTGGAAAGAAATGATAAATGAATTCCAATTTAATATTCAAGATTATGGCGACTATAATATACCCTGAAAAAACAGTGAACCCACCTGGAAGAAAAATTTCGGTTAATTTTAGAAAATTTTGAATATTTTTAGAAAATTTTAACTAAACAGTATTACAAACGCTGGTATCACGCCAATGTCATTGAAATAAGTAAATCCTTTTCGACAAATTCAAGAAAATTTATTAGACATAATTAAGTTTTTTTTTCACTTGTTAAAGAAAAATTTGTAGTTTCAAGGAACATTTTGGAGTTCAAAATTGCAAGAATGTCTTTAGTGACATATGAAGTTCATGATGAATGCATTTGTAGTAAAATTTGCAAATTTAAAGAAATACTGAACTATTTTGTGGAAGACACTAATTTAGTTAATCTTTATGGTTCATTTGTGTATATTTTTCCTCGGTTTTAGTTAATTTAACTAACGTACGCAAAAAATTATTAGAGTAAAAGAAACTTTCTCCAAACATAATAATTCCATGAACTAAAATAAAGTTAAATTGGCTTTAGTGAAATAGAGAGTTCACTTTTTTTTTTGAGTGTACCCTGAACCCTGCCGAACTACATTTTTGATACCATCTTAAACCCTTAGGTTAGGTTAGGTGGCAGCCCGATGTATCAGGCTCACTTAGACTATTCAGTCCATTGTGATACCACATTGGTGAACTTCTCTCTTATCACTGAGTGCTGCCCGATTCCATGTTAAGCTCAATGACAAGCGACCTCCTTTTTAAAGCCGAGTCCGAACGGCGTTGCACATTCCAGTGAAACCACTTAGAGAAGCTTTGAAGCCCTCAGAAATGTCATCAGTATTACTGAGGTGGGATAATCCACCGCTGAAAAACTGTTTGGTGTTCGGTCGAAGCAGGAATCGACCTTGTGTATGCAAGGCGGGCATTCTAACCATTGCACCACGGTGGCTCCCTCTTAAACCCTTCAAATTTTGTGGGTGCTCATATAAAGGTTATATCCCCATATACATCCATACAAATATGAACCGATTTTTACCAAATTTGGCATATTAAGAATATTAGTTCACTTCCTGCGCAAAATTTCACGTAAATCGGAGCGAAACTATGGCCTCTGTGAAAATATGAGTGTGATTTGAGCGAGAGATATATGCGGGACATATATGAACCGATTTCAACTAAATTTTGAATACGTTATGACATTATCAATTGTACTCATTGTGCAAAATTTAAAGCAAATCAGGATAAAATTCTGGTTTCTGGGACCATATAGGTGCATATCAGGCGAAAAATATATATGGGAGCTATATCTAAATCTGAACCGATTTCTTCCAAACTCAATAGGGTTCGATTATGATCCAAACCAAAATATTTTACTATCAAAATGCGTTCTCGCTCTGAAAAAAAATCATGCTCGGTTCTAAAGATTTTGTCTTTAGTTTAAGTTTAGTTTAGTTTAAAACCGAGTTAACGACAACTTTATTTTACAAATTAAGACTCGACTTCTACTAAAAAACGTCTTTAAAATAAATTGTTGAAAATGTGTCCTATATTTGAACGATTTTTTGCTTTGTAGGCAAGATGCAAAAAGACAACAAATTAAAAGACAATTTTATTAAATTTAAAGAATTTTTCTGAATTATTAAAATCAAGTTGACCTTAACCCAAACATTTTTCATGTTATGATACCCATTTTTAAGTGAAATCACTTAATTATAAGGACAATACGACTCCATTGAAAAGTTTGTCGACTTTTGGACAAGGAAAAAACTGCATATTAGAGAAATGAGTCTTCTATGCGAATCAAAATTTGCATTCGTATTTTAAAGATATGAAATCTATTACCTTACGACAATATTTTTTTCAGTGCGGTTCAAATCTGAACCGATTTCTTCCAAACTCAATAGGGTTCGATTATGATCCAAACCAAAACATTTTATTATCAAGATGCGTTCTCTGTTTAGAAAGTTCATCGCGCGCTCATTTCTGGCTCAATGGCTACTTAAAACGAGTAAGGAAAGTCTAAAGTCGGGCGGGGCCGACTATATTATACCCTGCCCCACTTTGTAGATCTAAATTTTCGATACCATATCACATCCTTCAAATATGTTGGATGCTATATATAAAAGTTTGTCCCAAATACATACATTAAATATCACTCGATCTGGACAGAATTTGATAGACTTCTACAAAATCTATAGGCCCAAAATTTAAGTCGGCTAATGCACTAGGGCGGCACACAATGTTAGTAAAAAAATATGGGAAACATTTAAATCTGAAGCAATTTTAAGGAAACTTCGCAAAAGTTTATTTATGATTTATCGCTCGATATATATGTATTCGAAGTTTAGGAAAATTAGAGTCATTTTTACAACTTTTCGACTAAGCAGTGGCGATTTAACAAGGAAAATGTTGGTATTTTGACCATTTTTGTCGAAATCAGAAAAACATATATATGGGAGCTATATCTAAATCTGAACCGATTTCAATCAAATTTGGCACACATAACTATATTACTAATTGTACTCCTAGTGCAAAATTTCACCAAATTGGGCCAAAACTCTGGCTTCTGGGGCCATATAAGTCCATAGCGGGCGAAAGATATATATGGGAGCTATATCTAAATCTGAATCGATTTCAACCAAATTTGGCACGCATAGCTACAATGCTAAATATACTCCCTGTGCAAAATTTCAACCAAATTGGGCCAAAACTCTGGCTTATAGGACCATATTAGTCCATATCGGACGAAAGATATATATGGGAGCTATATCTAAATCTGAACCGATTTCAATCAAATTTTGCACACTTGACTATACGACTACGTGTTATGTTTGTACAAAATTTCAAATCGGTATAAAACTCTGGCTGCTGGGTCCATATTAGTGCATTTCGGGCGAAAGATATATATGGGAGCTATATCTAAATCTGAACTGATTTCTTCCAAAATCAATAGGGTTCTATTCTGACCAAATTAGGAACATGAGCCAAATTTGAAGGCGATTGGACTTAAAATGCGACCTAGACTTTGATCACAAAAATGTGTTCACAGACAGACGGACGGACGGACAGACGGACAGACGGATATGGTTATATCGACTCAGGGACCCACCCTGAGCATTATTGCCAAAGACACCATGTGTCTATCTCGTCTCCTTCTGGGTGTTACAAACATATGCACTAACTTAAAATACCCTGTTCCACAGTGCGGCGCAGTGTATAAAAACCGAATTGTCGACTTTGGAGTGAAGATCAGAAGTATTGCAAGAGCTACCAATGCAATCCGAAAAACACGCAGTTTGGTGTGGTTTATGGGCTGGTGGGTTCATTGGACCGTGCTTCTACAATGATGATGCCAATCGTAACCTAAGTGTGTATGTCAAAAATGCAAGTTTTTGATTTACATTACATGTTGTTTCAATAAGACAGTGCCACATTGCAAAAAAATATTGTCGTGAGACCAAAGATTGCATGCCCTTAAAATACGAATGCGAATTTTGCTTAGCATAGAAGACGGATTTCTCTGATACAAAGTTTTTGTCCTTGCCCAAAAGTCGATCAACTTTTCAATGAAGTCGGTTTGTCTTTATAATAAACTGGTTGGAATTAAAAATGGGTATCATAACGTGAAAGAAACTTTTTTTGGATTAAGGCCAACTTGACTTTAATAACTTGGAAAATTCTTTAAAGTTAATTAAATTGTCTTTGAATTTGTTGCCTTTTTACATCTTGATTTGTAATCAAGCACAAAAGTGTTCAAAAAATATGACATGTTTTCAACACTTTATTTTAAATACGTTTTTTTACTGAAAAAAAATCGAAAAATTAATCTTTGCTTCTTACAATGAAGTACACAAAACCCAAATTTAAAAGAGAATTGTGTCTTAAAAGTATCCTTACTTGAATTCTACGCTTCTTTGGTTCGGAATCAATACCAAAGTCATTAGAGTAAAGACAAACTCTTTGGAACTGAGCATGCTTTTTTTCAGAGCATAGAAACAGAACGCATAGCGATGGAGTTATTGAGAAGCGAGTTCGGTCATTTGGGCGCATAGGTCGTGCGATTTTTTTGTGAGGCTCTGTTAAACCTCCTGTCTATACAGACTATCCCGCTTCAATTGACTCTTTGGAAGGCAACATTGAAGCATTTATTTATAAGATACCGGACGAACTATTGCAAAGAGTATGCCAAATTAGACTAAGCGAAGTCGCGGTGAACATTTGCATAAAATATCCTTCAAAAATTAAATTATATGAACCGTACGATCGTTTCTAATAAATTTGTCATGCATTTTTCTGACTTTTGTGTCTTTTTTGAAACATTTTCTATAGCTCTTAAAACAATCACTCGTTTTACTATCCTTTCCACAGTGTGGCGCAGGGTATAATAAAATAATAGAAATCATCATAAGTGACTGATTTGTCCTTCTTCACAACAACTTTCTTATAATAATTTTTCAAACATATTGTAATTATGCAAATGCAAATGTTAAGTAAAGTGACCCACTGTTATAAAGGCTTACTAAGTGTACTACACGCTTCCCAAATACAAATATCGTTTACCATTTGATTTTCGCTGTAAGGAAGTTTGCTTGACTTTCCTGTCCTGTAAGGATGTGAAAACAATTTAATAAAGAGTAATTCAAACAAAATTTTTTGGTTAGTTGCATATTCCTTTATTTACTTTATTTACAGTAAACAAACGACTATAATCTTACACGCGATGTTCTAAATATATCGTTAGAAAACGTAAACAATGTAATTTTGACAGGTACAGTGAATCCTCTCAATCTTGAACACTCTGAAAACCCGACACCTCTCGAACTTGGACAGTTATCGAGAGACGTTTGCTATATTAACACATCAAAATTAACCTCTCATAGCTGGACACCTCCCAAATGTGGACAAAATTAAGGCGACCGCATGTGGGGTCTATGTTAGACAAAAAGGTAGTTTAAAAACCTATATAAGCCAATTCAGTTCTTGACCGGTATATATAGGAATCTACAAGTAATTATGGACCGATATGACCCAAAAAAATTATGTTAGAGGCCATATAGTAACACCATGTATCAATTTGTTCTTCTACAAAGCCCCGAATATTATGTATATTGATCGATTTACGAAGGCGGTTCGAAAACTTCTTAGCCTATCAATGAAAGAGAATAGTTACCCAGCAAAAACTCTCATTACCCGGTAATCTTGTAGGTATGCCTATTTAAAAATTAATAACCACTTATTAATTGGCATCGCTTCGGATTACATTTACATAAGCATGTCCTAGAAGGAAAGTACTTCTCCCCAGGCATACTTTCGGCCATAAAATAAGTAGTGCATTTAAAGTATATAATCACCTAATATGTAATAACTTATTCGTAGATACACCAAAGTTTGCAAAATAGCCACTTATTGTCTCAGCCAACCAAATCTCGAAAATATTGATTTCTATCGCCGATTACAATGGATCAAAATATGGCGAGTGATTCTGTAATAGGAGAACTACTTAAATAGAAACGAATATTGTATAAATAAACAACAAGTATATACGGCCGTAAGTTCGGCCAGGCCGAAGCTTATGTACCCTCCATCATGGATTGCGTAGAAACTTCTTCTAAACACTGCCATCGACAATCGAATTACTTAAGTTGCGGTAACGCTTGCCGCAACTTAAACCTCCTAACACCATCTTCTAAATTGTATGACAAAATTTTCTATAGAAAGAAAATTTTGACAAAAATTTCTACAGAAATAAAATTTTAACAAAATTTTCTATAGAAATAAACTTTTGACAAAATTTTCTATAGAAATAAAATCTTGGTAGATTACTTTTGGCTCGAGTGGCAACCATGATTATGAACCGAATAAAATTTGAAATAAAATTTTGACAAAATTTTCTGTAGAAATAAAATTTTGACAATGATGAAAATTTTATTATGAACCGAATAATATTTTAACAAAATTTTCTCTAGAAATAAAATTTTGACAAAATTTTCTATAGAAATAAAATTTTGACAAAATTTTCTATAGAAAAAAATTTTGGTAGATTATTTTTGGCTCTAGTGGCAACCATGATTATGGACCGATATGGACCAATTTTTGTGTGATTGGACCAATTTTGGTATGGTTGTTAGCGACCATATACTAACACCACGTTCCTAATTTGAACCGGATCGGATGAATTTTGCTCCTCCAAGAGGCTCCGGAGGTCAAATCTGGAGAACGTTTTATATGGGGGCTATATATAATTATGGACCGATATGGACCAATTCTGGAACGGTAGTTAAAGATCATATACTAACACCATGTTCCAAATTACAACCGGATCGGATGAAATATGCTTATCTTAGAGGCTCCAGAACCCAAATCTAGGGATCGGTTTATATGGGCGTTATATATAATTATGGACCGATGTGGACCAATTTTTGCACGGTTGGTAGAGACAATATACCAACACCATGTACCAAATTTCAGCCGGATCGGATGAAATATGCTTCTCTTAGAGGCTCCACAAGCCAAATCTGGGGATCGGTTTATATGGGGACTATATATAATTATAGACCGATATGGACCAATTTTTGCATGGTTGTTAGAGACCATATACTAACAGCATGTACCAAATTTCAGCCGAATCGGATGAAATTTGCTTCTCTTAGAGCAATCGCAAGCCAAATTTGGGGGTCCGTTTATATGGGGGCTATACGTAAAAGTGGACCGATATGGACTAATTTTTGCATGGTTGTTAGAGACCCTATACCAACACCATATACCAAATTTCAGCCGGATCGGATGAAATATGCTTCTGTTAGAGGCTCTACAAGCCAAATCTGAGGGTCCCTTTATATGGGGGCTATACGTAAAAGTGGACCGATATGGTCCATTTTCAATACCATCCGACCTACATCAATAACAACTACTTGTGCCAAGTTTCAAGTCGATAGCTTGTTTCGTTCGGAAGTTAGCGTGATTTCAACAGACGGACGGACGGACGGACGGACGGACGGACATGCTTAGATCGACTCAGAATTTCACCACGACCCAGAATATATATACTTTATGGGGTCTTAGAGCAATATTTCGATGTGTTACAAACGGAATGACAAAGTTAATATACCCCCATCCTATGATGGAGGGTATAAAAAATCTAAATAAGATTACACGCAAGTTATTTTCACACTTAAAATAGAAATAAATGTAAGTTACTTAAGGGGTTGGATTCGTGAATTACGTTATAATATATCCAATAGCCAATTCATATAAGGTTCAAAATCTACTAAAAGTGGATTTTAAGTCTCTTTTTTATAAGGCAAATGGCATTTGAAATTTAGTTTAAGCGCATTTTGGAAGCATAATGTGAATGAGGTATAAAAAAATAATATGATAATGTCATTAAACACAATTATTATGAAATATTTGTGATAAAAAATTTCTTAACGGAACATTTTTCAGAATTACCGTTACATTACATATTCCTTTTGATTTGTTATGTAAGTGGTCGATTATGTGAATAATTATACCTAATGGTACCATCATTTATTCTATTTTATTAATTCGTTAACTACAACTGCCTAAAAATTTGAGAATAACAATTCGAAAATTACCGAGAAGTATTTATTTTTGTCATTACAAGTTAGTCATTATAACTCGCCGCAATGTAATGCAACGTGTAATGACAGCTTTACTCCTGGTAATGTCAATTGTAATGAAATGTGGTTACCTAGTTTTTGCTGGGTAGTTTTTAAAAAATATTTTTATTTTTCAATATAATCTACTGAAACTTCAATACACTTAGTCCAACGCTTTTCTAGCAATTCTATCCCTCGATTAAAATAGTTTTCCTCAAGGTCTTCAAAATAGTGGTTTACAACTGTAATTGCATCTTCATTTGAAGTAAAATGCTTGTCAGCAAGGAATTTTTTTAGATTTGGGAACAAGTAAAAGTCACTGGGAGCTAAATCAGGAGAATAAGGTGCAGGGCTGAGGAGTCGGAGTCTGAAGATTTTGCTGGAGTCGGAGTCGGAGCAGGAGTCGTAGAAATTTTGCTCGACTCCGACTCCGGCGAAATAAAATTTGAAAAACACTTCATATCTTTGTAACTAAAGAAATATTTCGACAAATTAGTTTCCATTAGGGTATTTAAGCGAAAAACGTAAAACGAAGTACTGGATTTCAGGCCACTCAAAGTGTATTTTATGAGTGAAATTTCACGGTGATATAAAAAGTAGGTTTTACTAGAATATGGGCTGAATTGATCAATTGTATTGTCCATTTTTAACATATTAAAATATCGATTTTTTACCCTATCTCTTAATAAAAGTCTAATTTTAAGCCAATATAGCAGAAGAACCTAACGTTCTGAACTTTTAGCAGACATGTAGAGTTCGAAGATTGGTTTTTTTCCCGGACAATTTTGTCATATAGTACCTACATATAAACTCATCTTCCGATTTGCTTTAAGACGTTTTTCCCAGTCTACAATTTTCATATGATTTGTCAGAAATGTTGAATTTAGAGTTATTTGAGATCCATAAATAAATGCGAAAATTTCCCGTCGGTCCAGATTTTGAGATAGCCGTGCATAATTACTTGAAAAATCTTCATATACACCCAATGCCCTTGGAAGCTGTAATTTTAAATTACACCTTTGCCAATGTGACTCTGAGTCGATCTTTTGGGAGAAAGTTTGTTTCATCAAAGCCACTCGAAATTCTTTACATTAAATTAATGGCTTCCATAATGTGTATGTCCATAACTGATAGACCATTTATAAATCGATGTTTCACCATTTTTTCCTTCTATAGAAACAATATTCGTAACTGTCCAGTTATTCCTGTCATCTGTTGTATGATAGTGGTTATTTAAAATTCCGCCCGTCCTAATATTTGACAGTTTATATTTGTTTTATATATCCGACACATTACATTTTTTAACATCTAAACTTTCTATCTGAGTAGCCCAAAATTTTTATTTTTGTGTATTTTTATACCCTCCACCATAGGATGGGGGGTATATTAACTTTGTCATTCCGTTTGTAACACATCGAAATATTGCTCAAAGACCCCATAAAGTATATATATTCTGGGTCGTGGTGAAATTCTGAGTCGATCTGAGCATGTCCGTCCGTCCGTCCGTCTGTTGAAATCACGCTAACTTCCGAACGTAACAAGCTATCGACTTGAAAGTTGGCACAAGTAGTTGTTATTGATGTAGGTCGGATGGTATTGCAAATGGGCCACTTTTACGTATAGCCCCCAAATTTGGCTTGCGAGGCCTCTAAGAGAAGCAAATTTCACCCGATCCGGCTGAAATTTGGAACATGGTGTTAGTATATGATCACTAACAACCATGCAAAATTTGGTCCACATCGGTCCATAATTATATATAGCCCCCATATAAACCGATCACCAGATTTGACCTCCGGAGCCTCTTGGAAGACCAAAATTCATCTGATTCAGTTGAAATTTGGTACGTGGTGTTAATATATGGCCTCAAACTCCCATGCAACTCCATAATTATATATAGGCCCCATATAAACCGATCCCCAGATTTGACCTACAGAGCCCCTTGGAAGTGCAAAATTCTTCCCATTCGGTTGAAATTTGGTACGTGATGTTATTGCAATATTTTATCTATCTGGAAATTGCAATATTTTATCTAAAATATTTTCCTAATTATTCTCCACTAAGTTTGAAGCAACGAAATGGTGCCAAATCATAGTTATTATGATATTGGTAATACAATATTATGTGAAATATTGCAAAAAATCGAAGAATTCCCGCACTTGATTCCTGGTAGAGAGGGAACGAAATTTTCGGGGAAAAAAACTCTATTGTCAACACATAATCAAGAGATTCCTTTTTAACAAACCAAAATTATATACCTATGTGACATAATTTCGCACTCGATTTCCCCACTGTGCAATTTTGAGAAAACTATTTAGCCACCACACATACATACACAC
Source organism: Haematobia irritans (assembly GCF_050003625.1). Lineage (NCBI taxonomy): Eukaryota > Metazoa > Arthropoda > Insecta > Diptera > Muscidae > Haematobia > Haematobia irritans. The sequence continues at coordinate 63,960,028 of NC_134399.1, read as the reverse complement.
ACACATTAGCCTGCCTCTAAGTGGTACAAAAATTGCTTAAACGGTACAATTTAACTTTTTTTGGGTAAAATACCAGCACACCACTTGAATGAAAGTTCAAGAAAGGCGAACAAATTTTAAATTTGCATAACAATTTTTTTCAATAGAAATTTGTAATAAAAAGAGGACAACGTTAATTTGTTTTGTTTTGTTATTGTATATCTGGTTGTTTTTTTAATCATCTCAATTTGTTTTGGTAAAAACAAAAGCGGTTTTATTAACACCAAATTATGCCTAACAAGATCGGACGTTCATAATCATTTGATTCACAATCTCTTTGCTGGTTTATTGTAAAGATATCCACCATTGTTGCTATCGTATTCAGTTTCAGGGGCGTCACGTAAATTCAAGTCAGCACTTTCATTTGTGTTTTCAGCATTACCTCCTTCATTAATTTGTTCCGAGAAGAAATTTCCGAAACCGGGGAATCCTCCAGCGGGTCGAGGGAAACCACCACCGAAACCGGGATTAACAAATCCTTGACCGGGGAAACCGAAACCTTGGCCGGGAAGACCACCGAAACCGGGTTGAGTAAATGCCTGGCCGGGGAAGCCTTGACCGGGGAATCCTTGTCCTCCGAGTCCGGGATATGCAGGATAAGCTCCTGGGTATGCACCAGGATAAGCCCCTGGGAAGCCTCCTGCTCCAGGGAAACCTACAGCTCCTGGGAATGCACCAGGAAAGCCGCCAGGGAAGCCACCAGGGAAACCTGGAGCTTGTCTAGTGAATGCTACTACATACGGCACTTCAATATTGTTGTCTTCAACATCGTCCTGCTCAAGTTCGGGAGTTTGAAGGCTCACTTTTACTGGAGGAAGATATTCACGATTAACGGGGGCTGCTTCCGATTCCACTTTGGGAGGTAAATAATCGCGACTTAATTCCTTAACATCTGCAGCACTGAATGCCACCAACAATCCCAACACAAAAAATCTGGTCAACTGTAAAGAAAAAATGGGAAAAATCTAAAAAACTGCACCATTTCTTCCAATTCTCCAATGAACTTACCATTCTGTTTAACTTTTCTCTAGGCCACCTTGATTTACATTAAAAACTTTCTTCTTGGTCTTCATCTTTTTATATTTTTCCTTCATTGCTTTTGTGTCTTACTTTGGTCAAATCTCCATTCTAAACTGTATTAATTTGTCCAAATCGACATATGCGAATTAGAAACTTTCTTCTCTTTTGCCTGTCCATTTTTAGTATGATTGATGATTTAATCATCACCATTGGGTTAGGAACTCCCCAAGTTTAGCACGTTTCCCCATGAATTCTTCCACTAATCGCACCACCATAACTGTAGCAATCGAACCCTAGACGGTGACCTGTAAAAGCTATTGAAATAATGAAATTCATCTTTTATGGTTGTTTAGGATTTTAATGGGGATTTGTTTGATGGCTACGATTCTGTTGAGTCTGTTTGTTATGGTATTCCCTCCATAAAATGAAATGTGTCAGTCTAAATTATGATTTAAACTAGTTTCTGAGTTTACTGTCAATGATTTGTGAAAACAAGTTTGTTATACATGTTTATGTAGCACAATGGGTTTGGGCGAGACAAATGTTCTAACGAATCTTAAGTTGGAATGTTTAATACCTTTACCTTTTGAATTTCAGCCAAATCGTATAAAAATTGGGGTCTATAGACGCGCAGAAATCAAATCGGGAGATCGCTCTATATGGGGATAAAACCAAAACATGTACCCATACACACCATATTCGGCACTCATCTTTGCAGTAAAGCGAAGTGGCTGGTTATTATCAACAGTTTGAGCTAATTTTCTCATCTGGCAAGCTCTTATTGGACTAGCAATTGTCTGTGTGGGGACCACTGCCATATCTGCTTTATGTTGTGCTCGAGCTGATACCGAAGCTGCACGAACTAGCAATTCCGTTACATTTTCTACTGTCTTCGATAGGTACTTTGTTTCTCTATTCTTTGCGCGTTCGGTTTTATCAAAGACTTTGTAGTTATAACAAGATGTCCAAATTGCCTCTTATGAAGAGTACATATAGGTTCAAACATCGATATTTTAATATATAAAAAATAGACAATACAATTGATCAATTCAGCCCATATTCTAGTAAACCCTACTTTTTATAGCACCGTGAAATTTCACTCATAAAATACACTTTGAATGGCCTGAAATCCATTACTTCGTTTTTCGTTGTTCGATTAAAAACCTTAATGGAATCTAATTTGTCGTAATATTTCTTTAGTTACAAAGATAGGAAGTGTTTTTCAAAATTTGTTTCGCCGGAGTAGGAGTCGAGCAAAATTTCTACGACTCCGGCTCCGACTCCAGCAAAATCTTCAGACTCCGACTTCAAGACTCCGACTCCGGCTCCGGCTCCACAGCCCTGGTTATTTATTATACTGCAAACGAAGGTCGCCTACGACCTCAAACTCAAAATGATCAAATTAACATATCTCTGATAGTCAAAACACGGCCATTCTTTATAAAGCTTATCCCAATCGCATGTTTATGAAAAAAAATATTTGAGGCTAAGTCACAACAAGTATATACGGCCGTAAGTTCGGCCAGGCCGAAGCTTATGTACCCTCCATCATGGATTGCGTAGAGACTTCTTCTAAACACTGCCATCCACAATCGAATTACTTAAGTTGCGGGAACGCTTGCCGATGGCAAGGTATCTTAAAACCTCCTAACACCATCTTCTAAATTGTATGTAAGTCCATACGTGGTATATATTAAATCAAAAAGATCGATCCAATACGTATATAATTCAGTTTGACAAAGTAGACATAACATTTTGACAAAATTTTCTAGAGAAATAAAATTTTAACAAAATTTTCTATAGAAATAAAATTTTCTATAGAAATAAAAATTTTCACAAAATTTTCTATAGAAAGAAAATTTTGACAAAAATGTCTACAGAAATAAAATTTTAACAAAATTTTCTATAGAAATAAACTTTTGACAAAATTTTCTATAGAAATAAACTTTTGACAAAATTTTCTATAGAAATAAAATCTTGGTAGATTATATTTGGCTCGAGTGGCAACCATGATTATGAATCGAATAAAATTTGAACAAAATTTTCTATAGAAATAAAATTTTGACAATGATGAAAATTTTATTATGAACCGAATAAAATCTTAACAAAATTTTCTCTAGAAATAAAATTTTGACAATATTTTCTATAGAAATAAAATTTTGGTCGATTATTTTTGGCTCTAGTGGCAACCATGATTATGAACCAATATGGACCAATTTTTGTGTGATTGGACCAATTTTGGTATGGTTGTTAGCGACCATATACTAACACCACGTTCCTAATTTGAACCGGATCGGATGAATTTTGCTCCTCCAAGAGGCTGCGGAGGTCAAATCTGGAGAACGTTTTATATGGGGGCTATATATAATTATTTGCCGATATGGACCAATTTTTGCACGGTTGCTAGAGACCATATACCAATACCATGTACCAAATTTCAGCCGGATCGGATGAAATTTGCTTCTCTTAGAGGCTCCGCAACCCAAATCTGGGGATCGGTTTATATGTGCGCTATATATAAGTATGGACCGATGTGGACCAATTTTTGCACGGTTGCTAGAGACCGTATACCAATACCATGTACCAAATTTCAGCCGGATCGGATGCAATTTGCTTATCTTTGAGGCTTCGCAAGCCAAATCTGGGGATCGGTTTATATGGGGGCTATATATAATTATGGACCGATGTGGACCAATTTTTGCATGATTGTTAGAGACCATATACCAACACCATGTACCAAATTTCAGCCGGATCGGATGAAATATGCTTCTCTTAGAGGCTCCACAAACCAAATCTGGGGATCGGTTTATATGGGGGCTATATATAATTATGGACCGATGTCGACCAATTTTTGCATGAATGTTAGAGACCATATACTAACACCATGTACCAAATTTCAGCCGGATCGGATTAAACATGCTTCTCTTAGAGGCTCCACAAGCCAAATCTGGGGATCGGTTTATATGGGGGCTATGTATAATTATGGACCGATATGGACCAATTTTTGCATGGTTGTTAGAGACCATATACCAACACCACGTACCAAATTTCAGCCGGATCGGATGAAATATGCTTCTGTTAGAGGCTCCACAAGTCAAATCTGAGGGTCCCTTTTTATGGGGGCTATACGTAAAAGTGGACCGGTATGGCCCATTTTCAATACCATCCGACCTACATCGATAACAACTACTTGTGCCAAGTTTCAAGTCGATAGCTTGTTTCGTTCGGAAGTTAGCGTGATTTCAACAGACGGACGGACGGACGGACATGCTTAGATCGACTCAGAATTTCACCACGAGCCAGAATATATATACTTTATGGGGTCTTAGAGCAATATTTCGATGTGTTACAAACGGAATGACAAAGTTAATATACCCCCATCCTATGATGGAGGGTATAATAATGAGTTTTTCGCACTAAATCAAAAATTAAAATCAAATCTGTCGACTTACCTGTAATCTACAATCACTTTTATTCTCCACATTTAAATTGTATTATTATATTTTCTTTAACATTTTTAGAACAAATCGCTGCCTCTAACGCCTTGCTCGTAAACAATAATTTTGACGACGTAATAATCACGTATTACTCGGTTGTTAGAAAATTGAGTTTTACGGTCATTTTTATTAAATTTTAACAAAAGTGCAAAATATGACTTTTTGTCAGAAAATGGGTCAAATTACCCTTAGTGCAGTCTATGGCGGTGGGTTTAAAAAAATAAAATCGATATTTCGAAATGTTACGAATAGAATTTTATGGTGGTGGATGTCATAATAGATCGATTTAGCTCATCTTCTACAAAACTTGAAATAATCTCCATCATTGAAAGTTGCAACGGAATTACAGTCATTGATCGATAGAAGAACTCAATGGAATCAAATTTTCGTAAATATTTGTATAAATACAAAAATATGAAGTGTTCTCAAAATTACAGTGTGGCCGGATTCGAGCAAAACTTTTACGACTCCGGCTTCGACGCCAGCAAAATCTTCAGACTCCGGCTATGACTCCACAGCCCTGCAGAGAGTAAATTAACATTTTAGTAACTTATGTCATATTTAGTCGTCTCAGATTTAGACAAAGCCCCGATTTATATGTTTTTCGATTTGGGCAAATATAGTCATACTACTAAGTGGAAAACTTGTAAACATGACTCAAATTTTCCTATCCCTCTAATGCACCGACCGATAAACCATAAATGCACTTTTGTGAAATTGGATACAAATGGCTTTAGATTTAAATATTTGTCATATTATGCTTCGCCCCAGGGCATTGCTGATAAAACTTGATTGTTTTTTGTCAGTCAATCATTGCTTGCATATTACATCGGGGCATGTCAGTAGGCTTAAAGCTAATTTTTTCTTGATTTTGATATTATTGTCCTACACTGAAAGAAGAGTTTTCTTTTCAGAGCAATGCAATTTTAAGGGGATTTCGTTAGTAAAAAAAATGTGAGGCCAAAGATTTTATGTCTTTAAAATACAAATGGAAATTTTGCTTAGCATACAAGACGCATTTCTCTGAGATTTTAAAGATTTTTTGCTTGTCCAAAAGTCGTTAAAATGTTCAATGTCGAAGTTTTGTCCTTATAGTTAAGTGATTCAACTTAACTACCAAACTTTTTTTGATTTAAAACAAAGCATAATTTCAATTTGTAGTCGAGTCCAATACCTCATTCATGCACTTGAATTAGATTTTAAATGTCATTTGTCTTATAAAAATGAGATTTCAAATAAGGTATACATTTGGAAATTTGATTTTTCGTTGACACAGGATTTTGATAGCACATGAAGAAAAATTTATCAGTTATGAGAATACTCTTGTTTGGCTGACTCTTCAGTGACCATAAAGAGATGATGAGCGTTAAGTGTTCATTGGTTATTCAGAAACTTATTTCCCTCCTTTTTATACCCTCCACCATAGGATGGGGGTATATTAACTTTGTCATTCCGTTTGTAACACATCGAAATATTGCTCTAAGACCCCATAAAGTATATACAGTCGAAGCTCGGTTTAACGAATATCCCATTTAGCGAAAATCCAATTTAACGAACGTCCAAATTCATTACATTGACTATTCTAAATAACGAACGGCTAAAAAAATTTACGCTCGATTTAACGAATGATATTTAAATCATAGGAAAATAAACCACACATACAAAATGTGAGTAAAGAAACAAAAGACAAAGAAGAACAACAGCATGTAATACCGTTAGTTTTTTCTTTTTTTGTTGCGTTCATCAAACATCAGTAAGTTTAGTTGCAATTTAGCTGTGAAAGTGATCTGTGAATTAAAAATCAATGAGTCGAAAAAGAATTCCTTTGGGTAAAAAAGCAGCAATACTAGATGATTGCAAAAACGGTTTAAGCCTTTCTGAAATTTCAAACAAGTACGGAATTCCTAAGTCGTCAATATGCACCCTTAAAAAAACAAAAAGAAAAACTCTTTTCGAATCTAAAAGAAACAAACAATGGGGCAAAGTCTCGTATGAATGTAAGAGCAGGAGAATACCCAGAAATGGAAAACAAACTTTACGCTTGGTTTCTTCAGCAAAGGAAAAAATTTGTTCCCGTGAGTGGAATGACATTAAAAACAAAAGCTATTGAAATTCAGAGAAAACTGAAGGGTGGCAAATTTAATGCAAGTGACGGCTGGCTTACGAAATTCAAAAAAAGATATGGTATTCGTCTACTTAAGGAATCTGGTGAGAAGTTATCTTCGAATGCAAGCGCTGTTGAACCGTTTAAAAAAGAATTACAGGATATCATTAAATCGAATATGTTAACACCTGATGCAGTTTTTAATGCCGACGAAACAGGTTTATTTTGGAAAATGCTTCCAAATAAAACATTTGTCCACGCGGAAGAAGTTACGGCCCCCGGAAGAAAATTGTCGAAAGAAAGAGTGACGGTTCTCCTTTGTGCTAATTCGTCTGGTACGAAAAGAATAAAACCCTTGCTTATAGGAAAATCCAAGCAGCCGAACTCCTTCAGAAACAAGACTTTGCCCTTAAACTATCTCCACGCAAAAAAACTCGTGGATGAATTCCGGTATATTCAAAGTTTGGTTTTTTGAAATGTTTGTTCCAGAGGTGAGTAGTTTTTAGAGCGCAATTCATGTAAATTATTATTGATTTCCTTTCTCCCTACACCCAGAGAAATGATTGGTTGGAATTCGATTACGACAACTATTTGATAGTGGAGACTCACAATTATTAATAGTGTGGAATAATTGTTAGTTATTTCTTTTGTTAGATAGTTTATATAACCAATATAATAGCGGTGTGACCGAAAGTTGGTACACACGACCAAGTATTTGTCGTTATTTATATATTGAAGTAAGCAACCATTTCAATTTATTGCACCCCGTTGTGCTAACTGACTTCTTTTGCCAATATGCTTCCATGCCCAACTGAAGGTCTGTTTAACAACTAAGTTGGTTGTGTTAACAGATTTGATAGTTATAAAGGGAATTGGTTGCTATGGACTACATATACATATATAACAACAAATATATTGTGTTTTGCCTAATTAATTATCAACTTTAAATTCTTTAAATTTCAATTCAATATTTTGATGACGTTTACTCAAATTTAGAGAACATTCTGTCCATAAAGGATTGCTGTGAGTTATACATATACAGTGAATGGAAGACACAAACGGTCGTCTAACTTTTGTCCACATTTGGCAGGTGTCCAGCTGGAAAACCGTCCACGTTTAGTAGGTTAAAGTGGCAGCCCGATTAAGATTCAGGCTCACTTAGACTATTCAGTCCATTGTGATAAAACGTTTAGTAGGTGCGCGTTTTCATAGTGGCCAAGTCTGAGAGATTTTTTGTATATTTTTAAATTGTGTAGCTGTATTCTTAAGTGGTAAGTAATTTAAACATCAAATTAAATTAATACTCCTCACTCTTTACCTTTTTCCCTCTTGGGATATCCCAACAAATGTGACGACTTCCGATGTAACGACAACATTTCATGATCCATGCCTGAGTTCAGAGTCACGCTGAAAATCGATCCGGTAATTATAAGTACCGCAACTGAAACATTTCCATTCAGTTCTAAGCTCTGTAGGTGTTTCGGATACATTGGCTTTACTTCTGCGACTCAAACCGAATGGTATATGTAATCATGCAAGGCGTGTACTTTTAGACAAATTTTGCCATCAGACCGCGATCATGCCAAATTGGATATTAACGCAAAAATTTCGTTAGGTATTTTTTTCTTTCAGGCTTTAAAAGCAAAATATTTTGAGAACTGTCCACCAATAAGATTTATGAAATCGGAGATAACAAGTTTAGAAGATTTCTTATAGGCCGAGGACCTCCTTGCGCCTGAAAATTATGCAGATTGGTTTGCAAACATCGCAACTAGCTATTTTGTGAAGTTTCTTTCCCAGTTCAAAAATATTGTACAGATGACGAATTTTTATTAGCTCAATAATCAATACAAAAAATATTAATATGTAATAAAATTAAATATAAATTAAACTTAATTCAAAGGAAGGTTTCTTAATTTCATAAGGTTGTCCCAAAAAATAATTAGTTGTTTTAACAAACGAATGAAATTTTATTGGTTGGGATTACCAATTAGAGTGTTAGTGTGCTCAAATTTTAGTTATCCAAACAATTTATGTATTGTTGTGCCAGACAAGAATTGGTTGCTCTAACAAATATTGTCGGTTATATTCTGATGGTAGATGGGACCAAATAAATCGGTTGGCAAAAAAATTGGTTGGCACAACAAATTTGTTTTCTGTGTGTAGGTTGAACATTTTTTAAAATCGAAGAAGCTTCCACTAAATGCATTGTTAATTTTGGATAATGCTCCTTGTCATCCACCAGCAGAAGAGTTGACAAAGCAAACTAAAGATGGGAAAATATGGACGCTTTATATGCCACCAAATGTTACTCCACTTGTGCAACCAATGGATCAAAATACAATTCGTATGCTGAAAATGCATTATAGAAGTAGCGTTTTATCGAAAATTGTTTCGTCGCAATCAGACAACATAGTGGAATTTTTAAAAAACTTAAGTCTATATGATGCAGCAAACATGATTGGGTTAGCTTGGAAATCCGTAAAGCAGGAAACATTGGCGAGTAGTTAGAACAAAATTTTGAGTGAAAAGTTAACTACCGATGAAGAAGACATTCCTCTCTCCATCCTAACTCAACAAGATGAAGTTGTTTGCATAAGGCGCGGAGTACGATTGCTCAGTTCGATTTTTCCCACCGTGAGTAAACACAAGTTTTTAATCACACAAATTTACAATACTCTCCAACTTTTCAGCTCACTTTCAGTCCAGCCGATATAATTGAATGGAATGATCATGATTTGGAGGATAATTTTAGTGATGAGGATCTTTAGTTTTACGAGAACTTCAAGAAGAAGCCGTTCAGAAAAGCCTACAAGTTGTTGTAGTACAAAATTCCTTAAAGGACTATTTTAAGGAATTTTGTTTAAATACGTATTTAGCATCTTAATTTCATCCAGTGCTTACACAGCTCTAGTTGTATGACAGAAAAATGTGAATTTCCAATAAAAATTAAAGATTATAAAACGTTTTAAATTTCAGTTCGATTTAACGAATTTTTCTAAATAACGAAAGGGCCTGACAATATATCGCTCGTAAAACCGAGCTTCGACTGTATATTCTGGGTCGTGGTGAAATTCTGAGTCGATCTAAGCATGTCCGTCCGTCTGTCCGTCTGTCCGTCCGTCCGTCTGTCCGGCTGTCCGTCCGTCTGTGGAAATCACGCTAACTTCCGAACGAAACAAGCTATCGACTTGAAACTTGGCACAAGTAGTTGTTATTGATGTAGGTCGGATGGTATTGAAAATGGGCCATATCGGACCACGTTTACGTATAGCCCCCATATAAACCGATCCCCAAATTTGGCTTGGGGAGCCTCCCGGAGCAGCAAAATTAATCCGATCCGGTTGAAATTTGGTACGTGGTCTAAGTATACGGTCTCTAACAACCATGCAAAAATTGGTCCATATCGGTCCATAATTATATATAGCCGCCATATAAACCGATCCCCAGATTTGACCTCCGGAGCCTCTTGGAGGGGCAAAATTCATCCGATCCGATTGAAATTTGGTACCTGATGTTAGTATATCGTCTCTAACAACCATGCAAAAATTGGTCCTTATCGGTTCATAATTATATATAGCCCCCATATAAACCGATACCCAGATTTGACCTCCGGAGACTTTTGGAGGGGCAAAATTCATCCAATCCGGTTGAAATTTGGTACCTGATGTTAGTATTCGGCCTCTAACAACCATGCAAAAATTGGTCCATATCGGTCCATAATTATATATAGCTCCCATATAAACCGATCCCCAGATTTGACCACCGGAGCCTCTTGGAGGAGCAAAATTCATCATATCCGGTTGAAATTTAGTACGTGGTCTTAGTATACGGTTTTTAACAACCATGCAAAAATTGGTCCATATCGGTCCATAATTATATATAGCCCCCATATAAACCGATCCCCAGATTTGACCTCCGGAGCCTCCTGCAGGGGCAAAATTCATCCGATCCGGTGAAATTTGGTACCTGATGTTAGTTTACGGCCTCTAATAACCATGCAAAAATTGGTCCATATCGGTCCATAATTATATATAGCCCCCATATAAACCGATCCCCAGATTTGACCTCCGGAGCCTCTTGGAAGAGCAAAATTCATCCGATCCAGTTGAAATGTGGTACATGGTGTTAGTATATGGTCTCTAACAACCATGCAAAAATTGGTCCATATCGGTCCATAATTATATATAGTTCCCATATAAACCGTCCCCAGATTTGACGTCCGGAACCTCTTGGAGGAGCAAAAGTCATCCGATACGGTTGAAATTTGGTACACTTTGTCAATATATGGCCTCTAACAGCCATGTAAAAATTGGTCCATATCGGTCTTTAGTTATATATATCCGATGACTTATTACACAAAAATTGGTCCATATCGCCAAAAATAATCTACCAAAACTTTATTTCCATAGAAAATTTTGTCAAATTTTATTACTGTAGAAAGTTTTGTCAAAATTTCATTTCTATAGAAAGTTTTGTCAAAAGTTTATTTCTATACAAATGTTTGTCAAAATTTTATTTCCATAGAAAATTTTCTCAAAATTTTATTTCTATAGAAAATTTTGTAATCTACCAAAACTTTATTTCCATAGAAAATTTTGTCAAATTTTATTACTATAGAAAGTTTTGTTAAAATTTCATTTCTATAGAAAGTTTTGTCAAAAGTTTATTCTATAGAAATGTTTGTCAAAATTTTATTTCTATAGAAATTTTTGTCAAAATTGTATTGCTATAAAAAATTTTGTCAACATTTTACTTCCATAGAAAATTTTGTCAACATTTTATTTCTATAGACAATTTTGTCAAGTTTTTATTTCTATAGAAAATTTTGTCATGTTTTTATTTCTATAGAAAATTTTGTCAAAATTTTATTTCTATAGAAAATTTTGTCAAACTGAATTATATACGTATTTAATCGGCCTTTTTTTTGTTTAATATATACCCCTTATGGACTAACTTACAATTTAGAAGACAGTGTTAAAAAGTTTTACGATACCTTGCCATCGGCAAGTGTTATCGCAACCCAAGTAATTCGATTGTGGATGACAGCCTTTAGTAGAAGTTCCTACGCAATCCATGGTGGAGGGTACATAAGATTCGGCCTGGCCGAACTTACGGCCGTATATACTTGTTCTTATTGTTTTAGTATACATACTTATTTGACACAATAGCGAAAAACAAGATCATAGACAGTGTTGATCACTAGCTATCGAAATATGTCATAAAATTATATTTATTTTAGTATCTTAGCGCCATCTTAGGGCATGTAGAACGAAATGACCAAAAAAGAAAATAAAAATCATTTCAAACTTTCATTTCAGTTTGTGTTGAATTTAATGCTGATGAATATAGCCATTTTCGAAAATGTCTAAAAGTTACTATGCATATTTAAGTTTATTTTTCTGAAAGAAGATGTTCCCACAATAAATATGCCAATGTGAAACAAACAAACAAACAAACAGTTGGAGTAAAATAAATATTCACTCCATTATTAGGCGTGTTTTTTTGTACATTCAAAGAGAAATAAAGCTTGGAAAACATTTATCGCAAACGTTGTTCTTTTTTCAGATCTTTGAATTTCTTCGAAAAGTTAAATTTTATTTACCAAGATTTTTATTTTTGATTAATAAGAATACTTTTTCTCCTAAAATCGCAAACCATTTCGCTTATATCAAGCACTGTTTTTTCTGAATTCATGTCTTAAACAAGATAAACTTAGAGGTATTGTAATCAAAATTTAATATAGTACTATGCGATGCCGAACATCCTTTCGAAGCCTTTTAGAATATATATCAAACTGTTTTATTTCCGTTTCCAAACGGTCTATTTTGTAGATATTTTTTCTATGAAACGGAGAAATTAAAGTGCTATAAATAGACTTGTGTGTAGCCACCAATCTGGTCTGTAAATACACGCAAAGAAAAAAAACGTTTGGAAAACGTGTACCGAAAACGTTTTTCTTTTGTTAGAGTTTTTTGAATTGCTTCGAAAATTTTAAACTTTTATCACCAAAAAAATTCGTTTGTTACAAAATTTTTATTTTTTCAATAAAAAAAGTTATTTTTGAAACAACAACACAGTCCATTTCGTTTATATCAAACACTGTTCTTTTCTGACTTTAGGTCTTTAATAAGACACATTTTACAGTTCAAAATTTAATATAGTATAATGTAATGTTGAACATTTTTTCGGAATCTTCCGAATATATCTGGAATATATGTAAAAAAAACAAAAGCAAAAAAAAAACTTTGGTTGAAGCAGGGATCGAACCCACAACACTTGGCATGCAAGTCGGACGTAGCAACCACTGTTCCACGGTGCCAAACTAAATGTTTGTTTCTGTTAAATAAACTTTGTTTATTCGGTTCGTGAGCGCCGTAAGCTATGCTATATAAATATAACTTATATGGATAATTATCTATTGATGACCATAACAGGTACATAGCTCAGTGGTTAGTGTGTTGGCTTACAAAGTGCATGGTCCGCGGTTCGATTCTCCGTCCAGGCGAAAGGTAAAAAAAATTTTAAAAATTTATAAAATCGTATAATTGGTATTACAGGAAAAGGTGTTAAGAACTAAAAATCCTCGTGGATGTGAGGGACAATGCAATTAGCAAGAAAATAATGTTTTTTTTTTTTTGAGCTAGTCTTTATGAAATTGTTTTTACATCCTGGAAAAGAATAAACGTTTATAACAAAAAGTATATACTTTTCTTCCAAATACACTTCCTTACAGCGAAAAGCGAATGAGAAACGAACTTTGTTTGTCTAAAATTTCGTTTGGGAGGAAAGAATTATTTTTTTGCGTGTAGAACTGGTAGACTGTTTGCGTTCTTTATGTGTTGATGGCTATAATGAAAAATAAGAGTTTCCTGACCCTGTGGATACTGTGTTTGATTGGTCCACGATTCGATTCCCCGTCTGGTCAAAAGGCGAATTTTTAAAAATTTGTAAAACAGAATGTTTGCTTCCAATTTTGTTGTTACAAAAGAGAGCTTCGTAGTTCTCATAACGTGGAAGTGAGGAAGATATGTATCACAAAAAGTCTATACTTTACGTCTAAACAAACTTGTTTACATCAAAGAGCAAATGGTAAACGGTGGTTGTTTGTCTAAAATTTCGTTTTGGAGGAAAGAATTCTTTTTTTTCAATGTTGATACAAAACTTGTAAAGAGCTCCAGAACATGTTTGTACTGCTATTCTATTCAGAGAATCCCATGAGCACAAATCTCGCTGGTATTGCGATGTTAAATTTTGAGAGAGTGTTAAATTTTGATAGAGAAGACATCCTCTTAAATTATTTATTGTATTACTATATGTACATATGTATATGTATACTAATACATAACCCAGATGCTATCTGGCCACGGCTATTTTCGTTAATATTTGAACTATACGGGGAAATGCAGTACGTATACGTGCATATACGAGGAAAAAAGAAATTATTTATGATTCAGAACACACACGCAAAGAAAAAAAACGTTTGGAAAACGTGTACCGAAAACGTTTTTCTTTTGTTAGAGTTTTTTGAATTGCTTCGAAAAGTATACACTTTTATCACCAAAAAAATTCGTTTGTTACAAAATTTTTATTTTTTCAATAAAAAAAGTTATTTTTGAACCAACAACACAGTCTATTTCGTTTATATCAAACACTGTTCTTTTCTAAATTTAGGTCTTTAATAAGACACATTTTACAGTTCATAGTAAAAATTTAATATAGTAGAATGTAATGTTGAAAATTTTTTCGGAATCTTCCGATCATATCTGGAATATATGTAAAAAAAAAAAAAAAAACTTTGGTCGAAGCAGGGATCGAACCCACGACCCTTGGCATGCAAGTCAGACGTAGCAACCACTGCTCCACGGTGCCCAACTAAATGTATTTTTCTGTTAAATAAACTTTGTTTAATCGGCTCGTGGGCGCCGCAAGCTATGCTATATACATATAACTTAGTTATATGGGTAATTGTCTATTGATGACAATAACGGCTACATGGCTCAGTGGACAGTGTGTTGGCTTACAAATTGCATGGTCCGCGGTTCGATTCTCCGTCCAGGCGAAAGGTAAAAAAAAAATTTTAAAAATTTATAAAATCGTATAATTTCTTCTACATTGTTTGTGTTACAGAAAAAGGTGCTAAGAACTAAAAAAATTTGTGGAAGTGAGAAAGATGTGAGGGAAAATGCAGATGTGAGGGAAAATGCCAGAAAAAAAAAATTTTTGAGTTAGTCTTTATGAAATTGTTCTTACATCCTGGAAAAGAATAAACGTTTATCACAAAAAAAAATACTTTTCTTCCAAATACACTTCCTTTCAACGAAAAGTAAATGAGAAACGAACTTTGTTTGTCTAAAATTTCGTTTGGGAGGAAAGAATTATTTTTTTGCGTGCACCTTTTTCAAATGTAGCGGATGGACAGAACGACGCAGAGAATTAAGTCAGCCGTATTTCCCCCCAATTTACTCAATAAAATGTTACTGAACGAGAGGCACTGGGAGGATGTAAGCAGATATTTGGTAGCTACATATGAATCTGAACCAAATTCTTCCAAAATGTACACGCAAAGAAGAAATATGATCACCCCAACCATGTTCCAAGAGCAAAATGATTCTTTTTCACGGACAACATGTTGCATGTTTGTCGAAACCGTGTTATTTTCTCGGAAATTATGTATCTGATTTCGGAAAGCATGTTATGTTTGACAAGAAAAGAAAATGTTTGCCTCAAAAATGCTATATGGTCGCTGTAAAAAGTAACATGGTGCTCTTGAAACATGTTTGAGGTGATCATATTCCTTTTCTGGGTGTATAGGGTTCTATTCTAACCCAAATTTTAAATCGATTGGACTAAAACTGTGTGATTAAAGTCACCACGTATATGTATCGTTTCCTTCTGGGTATTGTCAAAGTAAACAACTTAATATACTAAATAAAATATTTTATGACAACTGTCATGTCGGCCGAAAAATGAATCGGTACATTTTTTAAAAATTTTTTGAAAAATTCCGTTATTTTATTTGTATTCTATGTTTTATACACAATTTTATATTTATTGCAAAAACTGCGTAAAACAAATGGTTTTTGTATATCCCCTTAAAAGAATTTTTTTTTGTCAAGTCCATATCTAGAAGAGTATTTTTGGAGGTATATTAAAACTAATAACTTAACAAGTATATACGGCCGTAAGTTCGGCCAGGCCGAAGCTTATGTACCCTCCATCATGGATTGCGTAGAAACTTCTTCTAAACACTGCCATCCACAATCGAATTACTTAAGTTGCGGTAACGCTTGCCGATGCCAAGGTATCTTAAACCCTCCTAACACCATATTCTAAATTGTATGCACACAAAAATATTTTTTTCTGATTCAATCACAGAAATGATAGTATCAATTAATAAATTAATTGATGGTCAATAAAAAAATTAATTGATACTATTAATTTTTGTGATTAATTTTTTTTAATTGAATATTTTATAAAACTCAATTAATTTCGTGAAATTTTTTTCGGTGTGTAAGTCCATATGTGGTATTTATTAAATCAAAAAAGATCGACCAAATACGTATGTAATTCAGTTTGACAAAATAGACATAAAATTTTGACAAAATTTTCTACAGAAATAAAATTTTAACAAAATTTTCTATAGAAATAAAATTTTCACAAAATTTTCGATAGAAATAAAAATTTCTATAGAAATAAAATTTTGACAATGATAAAAGTTTGATTATGAACCGAATAAAATTTTAACAAATTTAACAAAAATATTATATGCTTAAAAAAATTCTCCCAAACAATATTGTGCTCAAAATTTTATTTATTTATTTATATATTTACAATCATAACGAATTATGAAAATAAACAGGTAATATAGGTGCTAACAACATAGGTTTTCGACCTGAATGCTCAAAATTTTGTTTCTGCCCAATTGTATATTCCCCAACATCTTTCTCACTTCTACGAGATTTTTTAGTTCTTAGCACCTTTTTCTGTAATACAAACATTGTAGAAGAAATTATTCAATTGTATGATTTTTTTTTATTTTAATTTTACCTTTTGCCGGACGGGGATTCGAACAGCGGACCACACAGTTTGTAAGGATCAAAGAAGTAGCTGATCAATTGCCCAAGGAAAAATAAAATGTTAATTTTGTAATAACAAGCAACAACCACCAACTTAATTCAATATCGCTCCCTGTTAAATAGCGCTCCAAGCTACTAAACACATATATGTTTATAGGCTATTTCTAAATTAATATATGTTTGCATCCAAGCATATTATATTTACAAACATTTTATGTCCCAAACATAATATGTTCTAACATATTAACATATATGTCCCAAACATGTTATGCTAGTTTATGAACATTATATGCTTGCACTCAAAAATATTGTGTTTAAAAATTTGTGTTCCAAACATATAATGTCTATAGCCAAACATATGAAAAACAGCCTTTTTCATCCGTGTAGGATCGAAATAAGTGCAAGCCTGTAAATTAAACTATAAAACTTTGAATACAACTTGTTTTGAGTTTAAATTCCAACTTTCAAAATTCATTATAAAATACACCAACAAACAATTATAATCAGTTATTTATAATTGCTGACATTTCCGTACACCCTCAAAAAAAAATCGCTTCTCTAACATATGTCCCAAACATATTTTGCAGGAAGCATATATATTATTGGATACTGCCGAAAAATTAATATGTTTGTGTTATGTGAACATATTGTATGTTTGGAAGCATTTTGAGCCCAAAAATAGTATATGATTGGAAGAATTTTCCTCAAAGAAGATTGTGCTCATTCCCTCACATAATTTTCATTTCCATGAAATTTTTAGTTCTTGGAACCAAGAAAAAAATTTTGCCCATAATGCCAAAATGATAAACAAAACACATGTCCACACATACATAAAATTCTGTTCTCAAGGCGAAAACACGTGTTGTTTTTTTCCAAATGTCTATTCCCTTGGTTCCGAATGTTTATTCTCTTTACTCTACTCAACTAATATTCAAATTAAATAATATTTAGACCTAAGCATATCAAATATTTTGCCTTATCATAAAACAGTTTTCCGAAACAACATACAAGCGGTTTCACAGAAGTTGCTCTCTTTTGAGTCTCTCGCTGTGTTATGTTGATATCAATCGTCAACCCTCCCGGTTTCCATCTCTATTTCTTTCTCTATACTCTCTCTCTCTCTGTCACTCTCTGAATAAAATATCACAACATATATATGTTTACTCGAAATTTGTAAATGTATATATGTTTACATTCACACATATTATTTTTATGAAACATTCCTGCCCCAAACATAATATGTTCTAACATACAACATATGTGTCCCAAACATTTAGAGTTAGTTAAGGAACATTACATGTTTGCACTTAAATATATTGTGTTTAAAAATTGTGCCCGAAACACTTTTTGTTTATATCGGAACATATGAAAAACATATTTTTCTAACAGTGTAAGAATGGGAAACTCCTCAATATCATCATAGTAACGTTCAAAGCAATCCACCCTTATACATGCAGCTTAATGAACAGAAGATATAAATAACCGTTGATACAAATTTGTATGTGCCCTTTAACTCTTAAATAAAAATATATGCAAATTAAAATCTTTATTTTTTTTTTTGCTTTCTGTGGATATCAACAGAATCTTGACCTCAGCCAATAGCAATGCTGTTGATCGCTTTAATTTATGGAAAAAAAACGAAATTTTAGTTTGATAAACGCACAATTATTCAACCTCCGGTCAAGTGAATAATGATTATGAACGATCCATTCTCTTGTCACTCCAATGGGAACAAAATTTGTCTGCTACTGCTACAGACAAACATAATTCACATGTGAACACTTTTTTTGTTTGTGGGGAAACCTGGTGAAAATAGAAGGGCTTAGAGCAGCAAAAAACAGAGTATCTTTACATTTGTGTGGTTAGAAACGCATCACAAACAAACTCGCCTAATATCTCCATATTCAAAGAAATAATTTGCATCGAAGACATTTGTATCTAAGAGGGGAGATGAGGACATTGGATATTCACATGATGATTTTCGGCAAAACCCAAATGAGAAAATATGATGAATTTTTGCATAAATGAATATTAAAGGAAATGACATTCACTTCCAAATATTTTTAATGATTAATGAAATGATTGGCATAGGGAATGTTAAATCATATCAGAAATTTCTGAGTTGTAGCAGAAAAAAATTCAAGTAAATATAACTCTAAGTTTGAGCGGGCTGTGGCTGATATATCATTCACCAACGATTTTTAACCTTAGACCCCCTAATATGACACAACTACTCAAGATATTGGCAATTTTACGAGAAATAGTTAATACACATAAAGCAATCGAAATGTCTGTGCAATTGATATTTGAATGTATTTTCTACTATGATCAGCTTTTTGTAATAGCATGAGCCGCCTTTTATAGTTTCAGCGTGGGTCCTGCTGCAAAAATATTAATAACATAAAACTGGGACAACAATTAAAACACATCTGTTTGAAATTCGGTTAGCAAATTTTCGAATTCTCAACATAGGTATGTTAGGTTAGGTTAGGTTATCTGGCAGCCCGATGTATCAGGCTCACTTAGACTATTCAGTCCATTGTGATACCACAGTGGTGAACTTCTGTCTTATCACTGAGTGCTGCCCGATTCCATGTTAAGCTCAATGACAAGCGACCTCCTTTTTATAGCCGAGTCCGAACGGCGTTCCACATTCCAGTGAAACCACTTACACGGATGAAAAAGACTGTTTTTCATATGTTTGGCTATAAACATTATATGTTTGGAACACAAATTTTTAAACACAATATTTTTGAGTGCAAGCATATAATGTTCATAAACTAGCATAACATGTTTGGGACATATATGTTAATATGTTAGAACATATTATGTTTGGGACATAAAATGTTTGTAAATATAATATGCTTGGACGCAAACATATATTAATTTAGAAATAGCCTATAAACATATATGTGTTTAGTAGCTTGGAACGCTATTTAACAGGGAGCGATATTGAATTAAGTTGGTGGTTGTTGCTTGTTATTACAAAATTAACATTTTATTTTCCCTTGGGCAATTGATCAGCTACTTCTTTGATCCTTACAAACTGTGTGGTCCGCTGTTCGAATCCCCATCCGGCAAAAGGTAAAATTAAAATAAAAAAATCATAAAATTGAATAATATCTTCTACAATGTTTGTATTACAGAAAAAGATGCTAAGAACTAAAAAATCTCGTGGAAGTGAGAAAGATGTGAGGGAATGTACAATTAGGCAGAAACAAAATTTTGAGCATTCAGGTCGAAAACCTATGTTGTTAGCACCTATATTACCTGTCTATTTTCATAATTCATTATGATTGTAAATATATAAATAAATAAATAAAATTTTGAGCACAATATTGTTTGGGAGAATTTTTTTAAGCGTATAATATTTTTGTGTGCAAAATGCTTCCAAACATATTATATGTTCACATAATAACATATTGTGTTTTGGAAGACACCATTATTGAATTTGGATGCAAAAATACAAAATGTTTGGAACTTAGACTACCCAAACATATATTGTTTAGACCAATATGCTTTCAAACATATTATATATTGGAAGAGATCAAACATATAAATGTTTGGGCAATACCCAAAAATGTATATGCTTGAAGCAAAATATGTTTGGGAGTATATGTTACAGAAGCGATTTTTTGTGAGGGTGTAGAGATCTGAAACCCTCAGAAATGTCACCAGCATTACTGAGGTGGGATAATCCACTGCTGAAAAACTTTTTGGTGTTCGGTCGTAGCAGGAATCGAACCCACGACCTTGTGTATGAAAGGCGGGCATGCTAACCATTGCACCACGGTGGCTCCCGTGGTATAGTCGCAGCCCATTATTTTAGGATCACTTGGACTATTCAGGCCAGGGTCACATTGAATACACAAGCGAACAAAATTGAACTTTCATTGTGTTGATTTGAAAGAAGTGAAATCGGTCGATCGATCAATGTCTTACAAGATGGACCGGTAGAAATAAATGCGATACTAAATTTTGAGGGTCTAAAATAGCAGTATATTTACATTTTCAGGCAAAGTGGATAAAAACTACAGATTCTAGCAGCCCAAGAAATAAATCCGGGAGGTAGGTCTATATGGGGGCTATACCAAAACATGGACCAATACTCAAAATTTTCGACACATCTCTTAATGTTCCTCAAATACCTCTAGAATTCCAATTTCAGACAAATTGAAAAAAAAACTACGAATTCTAGAAGCCCAAGAAGTCAAAGCGGGCGATCAGTCTATAAGGGGGCTATACCAAAACTTGGACCGATACGGACCATTTTCGACACACCTCTATATGGTCCTAAAGTACCTCTAGATATGTAATTTCTGGCAATTTGGATAAAAACTACGGTATCTAGAAGCTCAAGACTCCAATTCGGGGGATCGGTTTATATGGGAGCTATATCAAAACCTGAACCGATACTCCCCATTTTCGACACACCTATTTGTGGTCTTAAAATACGTCTAGGCTTTCAATTTCAAGCAAATCGGATAGAAAATACAGTATCTAGACGCCCTAGAAGTAAAATCGGGAGATCGGTCTATATGGGAGCTATACCAAAACATGGACCGATACAGACCATTTTCTGCATACCTATTTCTGGTCCCAAAATACCTCTAGATTTCTAATTTCAGTAAAATCGGGTTTTAAATGCAGTTTCTAGACGCCCAAGAAGTAAAATCGGGAGATCGGTCTATATGGGCCTATACCAAAACATGGACCGCTACACCCCATTTTCGACACACCAATTTTTGGTGTGTCTAGATTTGTCTATATGGGGGCTATACTAAAACATGGACCGATATGCACCATTTTCGGCAAACTTTTTGATGGTCCTAAAACTCCTCTAGATTTCCAATATCAGACAAATTGGATAAAAACTAAAAGCCCAAGACACCAAATCGGGAGGTCAGTTTATATCAAAACTTGGACCTATATAGCCCATCTTCGAACTTGACCTGCCTGCAAACAAAACACGAGTCTGTGCCAAATTTCAGGTCTATAGCGCCATTATTGAAGGCTGTAGCGTAATTACAACAGACAGACGGACATGCTTATATCGTCTTAGAATTTCTCCCTGATCAAGAATATATACTATAATCGGAAATCGATATTTCGATGTGTTGCAAACGGAATGACAAACTTATTATACCCCCATCACCATTCTATGGTGGTGGGTATAAAAAATACAAAAATCTGGCATAAAAATTTACTAAAATCGTATTTCCTACAAAATTGTTCAGAATTTCCTAAAATTTGTAACTATTCAAGCTTCAGATCTTAAGTCTGAAAAATGCAAAACAAAATAATTATGTCTTAAAAATTTTCTTGAATTTCTCGAAAAATATGTGTTTACATTTGTCATGTCGGTGTTTGTAATACAGTTTTGTTAAAATATTCTAAAAATTAATCTAAATTTTCTAAAAGTAACTAAAATTATCTTTTCTGGTGGGTTCACTGTTTTTGGAGTGTGATATATAGAAGTGTTGTCCCATTGCTAGGTACTAATGTTCTCATCTATCTGGCAACGGATAGCACGAGGACCCAATTTGTGACTTCCACATAAAAACGAAAGAAATGCTGATAGGGCAAGTCATGCGATTTCATAAAAATAATAACTCATTCACATTAGGCTCGAAATCTATTAAAGTGGATTTCAAAATCCGACAAATGACAGTTGAAATCTAGTTACAGTGTAGTTTGGAAGTGTAATGTGTATGAGGTACACTGAAAAAACAGTGAACACACCAGGAAGAAAACTTGCGGTTAATTTTAGAAAATTTTGAATATTTTTAGAAAATTTTAACTAAACAGTATTACAAACGCTGGCATCGCGCCGATATCACAAAAATAAGTAAATATTGTTCGACAAATTCAAGAAAATTCATTAGACATAATTAAGTTTTTTCACGTGTTAAAGAAAATTTTGTAGTTTGAAGGAAAAAATTGGAGTTCAAAAATGTCTTTAGTGACATACAAATTTCATGATGAACGCATTTCTAGTAAAATTTACAAATTTAAAGAAATAATGAACGATGTTGTGAGAAATACGAATTTAGTAAATCTTTATGCTTAATTTATGTATAATTTTTTCTCGTTTTTTAGTTAATTTAAATAAAGTACGCAAAAAATTATTAGAGTAGAGGAAACTTTCTCCAAACATAATAATTCCATGAACTAAAATAAAGTTAAATTGGCTTTAGTGAAATAGAGAGTTCAATTTTTTTTAAGTGTATAAGTAAATAATTTTCGACGAATTCAAAAAATATTAGACAAAATTATTATTTTTCACTTATAAAGGAAAATTTCGTAGTTTGAATGGAGTTATGCTATAAATATATTTTCAGCATTGTCTGATACATTATCCCGAACTACGCCATCTACTGTCAATCTCGCGTTACTAATTTAATCGAATCTTCTTCATTGGTGCTTGTAGGAGGCCAGTTATTGCTTTACAATCTTCCCACAAAACATTGTTCACGGGAACATATTTGACCTTTTCCCATTTAATTTGGCTGTCAAAAGTTAATACGTTAAATTCATAATGGAAATAATCGTAAAACTAGTCACAATTTAATGTAGTCTTCTGAGGGTATATTAGCCATTGTTTGGAATCAGCCGAAGCACGATTAATATAAAAAACTCATGTAAATATTCCATAATAATCTCAATGTGGGAGTTTACCAGAAATAATAAATATTATAAATCTCTGAGTTGGACGCACCAAATTATACGCAAATACGTGAAGTATCAAATTTCTTATAACAAGAAAGCAGTGAGTTTTCGTTAACGAATATACAGAGAGGAAATATATAGTGGTTGTTACGTGAAGTGTTTTTATTGTGTGTCTATGTATTACATTAAACTTACCATACACTCAAAAACCAAACAAAGATTTTTGAAAAAATATTTATTTTTCACTAAATTATTTTGTCCATATATTTGTTATCCAACCTGTCTGTTCCGAAAACATTAGCAGCCTGCTTAAGTTAACCCTTCAAACATTTTCAATCATATTTGACTGATTAATGATTTACCCAGCTGATTAAATCAATCATAGAAGATATCATTTAGGATTCAAATATGAGTATTCTGCATAAAGAAAGTGTGCCCTCAAAACGATTTGTCCCAATCAGTCTTTAAATAATCATTTTTGTGATTGTTTATACCCTACACCACATAGTGGTTACGGTATAATAAGTTTGATCTGCCAAAAACTGTGCCTACCAGAAATATTGATTTTAAGCCCCATAAAATATATACCGATCGACTCAGAATCACCTCCTGAGTCGATCTAGCGCTTGGTGTCCGTCCGTCCGTCCGTCCATCTGTCCATGTATTTGTTGTTCACAGGATTCCGGTCGCAATTATTAACCGATTTTGATGAAATTTGGTACAGAGAGTTTTTTGGGCACAAGGACGAACGCTATTGAGTTTGGAAGAAATCGAATCAAATTTAGATATAGCTCCCATATATATGTATCGCCCGATTTCGACAAATGGGGTCACGTCGCGCATTTTTTCAAACGGATCGTCACCAAATTTGGCAAAAGGTAATCTTTTTCACCGCCCTTTAAGTCTGTAAAATTTCATTCAAATCGGTTCAGATTTAGATATAGCTCTCATATATATGTATCGCCCGATTTTCCCAAATTTGCCCAAAAACCCCTATTTTATCAACCGATTTTACTCCAAGTTGGCTAAATGTAATCTTCCGTAGCACTAACTATATGTGCAAAAAATCATCGAAATCGGTTCAGATTTAGATATAGCTCCCGCCAGATTTTTCTAAATTTGACCATAAAACCTTATTTATCAACCGATCTTTCCCAAATTTGGCTAAATGTAGTCTTCTATAGCACTAACTATATGTGCAAAATTTCATCGAAATCGGTTCAGATTGAGATATAGCTCCCATATATATGTATAGCCCGATTTTCCCAAATTTGGCCATAGAACCCTTATTAATGAACCGATCTTACTAAAAGTTGGCTAGATCCAGTCCCCTATAGTACTAACGGTATGTGCAAAATTTCATCGAAATCGGTTCAGATGTAGATATAGCTCTCATATTTGTATCGCCCGATTTTGAAAAATTCGGCTCTAATAACCTTATTTTTGACCAAAGAGGCCTCATTTCTTAACTGATCTTACTCAAATTTTGCACAATGTAACCTTTTGTGGTATTAAATAAACCCGCAAAATATTATGCAAATTGGTTCAGATTTAGATATAGCTTCCATATATATGCATCGCTCTATTTTCCCAAATTTGGCCATAGTACTCTTATTTTTTAACCAATGTTACTCAAATGTCAAATTTTGATGTACTAGCCGATGGTATTTATACGTACTTGTACACGCAAAAAAATAATTCTTTCCTCCCAAACGAAATTTTAGACAAACAAAGTTCGTTTCTCATTTACTTTTCGTTGAAAGGAAGTGTATTTGGAAGAAAAGTATTTTTTTTTTGTGATAAACGTTTATTCTTTTCCAGGATGTAAGAACAATTTCATAAAGACTAACTCAAAAATTTTTTTTTCTGGCATTTTCCCTCACATCTGCATTTTCCCTCACATCTTTCTCACTTCCACAAATTTTTTTAGTTCTTAGCACCTTTTTCTGTAACACAAACAATGTAGAAGAAATTATACGATTTTATAAATTTTTAAAATTTTTTTTTTACCTTTCGCCTGGACGGAGAATCGAACCGCGGACCATGCAATTTGTAAGCCAACACACTGTCCACTGAGCCATGTAGCCGTTATTGTCATCAATAGACAATTACCCATATAACTAAGTTATATGTATATAGCATAGCTTGCGGCGCCCACGAGCCGATTAAACAAAGTTTATTTAACAGAAAAATACATTTAGTTGGGCACCGTGGAGCAGTGGTTGCTACGTCTGACTTGCATGCCAAGGGTCGTGGGTTCGATCCCTGCTTCGACCAAAGTTTTTTTTTTTTTTTTTTTTACATATATTCCAGATATGATCGGAAGATTCCGAAAAAATTTTCAACATTACATTCTACTATATTAAATTTTTACTATGAACTGTAAAATGTGTCTTATTAAAGACCTAAATTTAGAAAAGAACAGTGTTTGATATAAACGAAATAGACTGTGTTGTTGGTTCAAAAATAACTTTTTTTATTGAAAAAATAAAAATTTTGTAACAAACGAATTTTTTTGGTGATAAAAGTGTATACTTTTCGAAGCAATTCAAAAAACTCTAACAAAAGAAAAACGTTTTCGGTACACGTTTTCCAAACGTTTTTTTTCTTTGCGTGTAGCTCTTACAAAAGAATATTACTCGATTTTTACAAATTTGGATTTATTACCACTATTACCACTTACTAATTGAACGATTTTCTCTTTGTTTTTATACCCTCCATCATAGGATGGGGGTATATTAACTTTGTCATTCCGTTTGTAACACATCGAAATATTGCTCTAAGACCCCATAAAGTATATATATTCTGGGTCGTGGTGAACTTCTGAGTCGATCTAAGCATGTCCGTCCGTCCGTCCGTCGGTTGAAATCACGCTAACTTCCGAACGAAACAAGCTATCGACTTGAAACTTGGCACAAGTAGTTGTTATCGATGTAGGTCAGATGGTACTGAAAATGGGCCATATCGGTTCACTTTTACGTATAGCCCCCATATAAAGGGACCCTCAGATTTGGCTTGTGGGGCTTCTAACAGACGCATATTTCATCCGATTTGGCTGAAATTTGGTATATGGTGTTGGTATATAGTCTCTAACACCCACGCAAAAATTGGTCCACATCGGTCCATAATTATATATAGCCCCCATATAAACCGATCCCCAGATTTGGCTTGCGGAGCCTAACAGAGAAGCAAATTTCATCCGATCCGGCTGATATTTGGTACATGGTGTTGGTATATGGCCTCTAACAACCGTGCAAAAATTGGTTCACATCGGTCCATAATTATATATAGCCCCCATATAAACTTATCCCCAGATTTGGCTTGCGGAGCCTCAAAGAGAAGACAATTTCATCCGATCCGGCTGAAATTTGGTACATGATGCTGGTATATGGTCTCTAACAACCATGCAAAAATTGGTCCATATCGGTCCATAATTATATATAGCCCCCATATAAACCGATCCCCAGATTTGGCTTGTGGAGCCTCTAAGAGAATCATATTTCATCCGATCCGGCTGAAATTTGGTACATGATGCTGGTATATGGTCTCTAACAATCATGCAAAAATTGGTCCACATCGGTCCATAATTATATATAGCCCCCATATAAACCGATCCCCAGATTTGGCTTGCGAAGCCTCAAAGAGAAGCAAATTGCATCCGATCCGGCTGAAATTTGGTACATGGTATTGGTATATGGTCTCTAACAACCATGCAAAAATTGGTCCACATCGGTTCATAATTATGTATAGCCCCCATATAAACCGATCCCCAGATTTGGCTTGCAAAGTCTCCAAGAGAAGCAAATTTCATCCAATCCGGTTGTAATTTGGAATATGATGTTAGTATATGATCTTTAACAACCGTGCCAGAATTGGTCCATATCGGTCCATAATTATATATAGCCCCCATATAAAACGTTCTCCAGATTTGACCTCCGGAGCCTCTTGGAGGAGCAAAATTCATCCGATCCGGTTCAAATTAGCAACGTGGTGTTAGTATATGGTCTCTAACAATCATACCAAAATTGGTTCAATCACACAAAAATTGGTCCATATCGGTTCATAATCATGGTTGCCACTAGAGCCAAAAATAATCTACCAAAATTTTATTTCTATAGAAAATTTTGTCAAAATTTTATTTCTAGATAAAATTTTGTTAAATTTTTATTCGGTTCATAATAAAATTTTCATCATTGTCAAAATTTTATTTCTATAGAAAATTTTGTCAAAATTTTATTTCTATAGAAAATTTTGTCAAAATTTTATTTCTATAGAAAATTTTGTTCAAATTTTATTCGGTTCATAATCATGGTTGCCACTCGAGCCAAAAATAATCTACCAAGATTTTATTTCTATAGAAAATATTGTCAAAAGTTTATTTCTATAGAAAATTTTTTTAAAATTTTATTTCCGTAGAAATTTTTGTCAAAATTTTCTTTCTTTAGCAAATTTTGTCAAAATTTTTATTTCTATAGAAAAATTTGTGAACATTTTATTTCTATAGAAAATTTTGTTAAAATTTTATTTCTTTAGAAAATTTTGTCAAAATGTTATGTCTACTTTGTCAAACTGAATTATATACGTATTGGATCGATCTTTTTTGATTTAATATATACCACGTATGGACTTACATACAATTTAGAATATTGTCTTAGGAGGTTTTAAGATACCTTGCAATCGGCAAGCGTTACCGCAACTTAAGTAATTCGATTCTGGAGGGCAGTGTTTAGAAGAAGTTTCTACGCAATCCATGATGGAGGGTACATAAGCTTCGGCCTGGCCGAACTTAAGGCCGTATATACTTGTTAATAATGGGCTCAATATTAGTGGCATACTAACTCCGTAGGTGCAATATTAACACAGCCAGTGTTGCTAGAAGTAGGGGAAATTCCCTATATGTAGGGTTTTTCTAATATTTAGCGTCTTGTACGGAGGTAGG
Source organism: Haematobia irritans (assembly GCF_050003625.1). Taxonomy (NCBI): domain Eukaryota; kingdom Metazoa; phylum Arthropoda; class Insecta; order Diptera; family Muscidae; genus Haematobia; species Haematobia irritans. Next base: position 63,931,681 of record NC_134399.1, on the reverse strand, counting down.
GCCACAATGTAGGGACATTTTCACTCAACACAATTTGTAATAATTTTTACATTTTGGTAGCTCTAGAGGAGGAAATTAGTAGCCGGCAAGGCTTGATCTGTGTGGTAACAACAGTTACCACTCGTGCCAAAAAAAATCTAACAAAATTTGAAGATTACCACAAATCTACCAAACAAATATTTCTATAGAAATTTTTGTCAAGACTTTATTCCTGTAGAAAATTTTGTCAACATTTTATTTCTATAGAAAAATTTTTCACAAAAATTTGTTTATAGAAACTTTTTCCAAAATTTTATTTTTATAACATAGAGATTTAACAAAAAAGATTACTATTTTGAGAAGAATTCTACCAACTGTGGCAACCGTGGTGGTAATACAAATTTATATTCTAAATTATAAACGTTGCATACTCATATTATTCATATTAAGTTAATAAAGTACTTAGAACCATTTTTGTTTTGCAAAATTTTTTAAATTTAACGAAAAATGTTGTAGGGAACATTGTATGGGAAAGTAGGGAACTTTTTTTGTCCTTGTAGGGTAAACCGAACATTTTCCCTGGCAACATTGACTATGAGCTATAGTCAGATTGAGACAAAGCACCCATAAACATGTACCCCTCAATTTTCTTAAATATGCAACTGCGGTTTATCTCTCAGACCTATATCAATGTTACCCCACAAATGTTTATGATTACTATGTATGGTGTGTTTGTGTATCTCAGGTGCATTCAGCAAGACATGAACAAATTCCCTTAATGTCATGCTGCATCTATTGCCTTTAGGCATTTTGGCCAAACAGTCAGCTGCAACAACGGCTGTGCGGTTGCGCGAGCTATCGCTGTGGTCAGAAAAAACTTACGGTCACAGTTCGGTCCTCAAAATAATGCCAGGTGTGCCTAACGTAGTGGATTACACTTTGGCGAGTCCACTTTTCGACAAAACGTCTGAGACTCTAATCCCCCACAGACCCCGGGGAATAAAGAATATATAGATTTCTACACTGATGGCTCCAAATTGGATGGACAAGTGGGTTTCGAAATATATTACCTAATCACTGTAGTGTTTTTCAAGCTGAAATATTACCAATAAAAGAGGTGGCGAATTGGCTGAGAAGTAATGTTCCAAAAAATGTGTGTATTAATATATATTCAGACAGTCAACCTGCAATAAAATCCTTGGACTCTGTGTTCCTCAACTCGAAAACGGCCATCGATTGCCGCAAATCTCTCAATGAGATTGCTGAGCAGTACAATATTCACCTAATATGGGTGCCTGGCCATAGGAACATACCGGGGAACTGCGAAGCGGATGAGTTGGCAAGACTAGGGACTACCTTACATATTCTAGGGGAACTAGAATCTGTTGGTATGCACCTGGCCACCTGCAAGCTCATGCTGCGTGAGAAGGATGTTATGATGGCAAATGTTCGATGGGAGAATTGCAAGGGCTGTAACGACACCAAGCAAATATGGCCCCATTTAAACTTAAACCGCACACTAGATATGCTAGTGTTCTCGAGACGTCAGATATCACTCCTGATATCTGCTATAACGGGTCGCTGCCTGTTAGGCGATTTTGCAAAAACTATAGGCGCGAAGTATAATGACTATTGTATGAGCTGTCATGATGCGGAGGAAAAGGAATCAATTAAACACCTCTTGTGTGAGTGTCCCACATTTTGTGTAAAGCGCAAGCAACTTTTAGGAGCATTTAGCTTCAGATTACTGTCGGATCTGGAAAACGTTAACTTAAGCAGTCTGCTAATCCTTTTGGAACAATATGGTTGGTTCAACAAAGAAAAATAATCAAGAACGTTCAGCGGTTAAAACTAAAAGTGCCCATATGTAATAGGTACATTTAGTTAATGTGGTATCACAATGGACTGAATAAGTGAGCCTGAATCTTAATCGGGCTGCCACTTTAACCTAATCTAACCTAACCTTATGATTACTAATTCAGTAAGGGTGGTTTAGGGTATAATATAGTCGGCCCCACCCGACTTTCTACTTTATATATATATCCATGATCAGGGATAAATTTTAAGACGACATAACGATGTCCGTCCGTTTGTTTGTCTGGATATCTGTTGTAATCACGCTACAGTCTTCGATAATAAAGCAATCTTGCACATGGACAAACAACGAGTTTGTCCTCAGGCAGGTCAAGTTCAAAGATAGACTATATCGGACCATGTTTTGATATAACGCTCATATATACCGATCTCTCGATCTTATTTCTTGAGGGCATGGGGGCCACAATTTTAATCCGATTTGTTTGAAATTTAAATCTAGACCGATCACCCGATTTTTCCTCTTGAGGGCATAGAAGCATGTATGAGCCAAGTATTACTATTGCTTTGTACTGTACAGATGTACTAGAGAATGAAGCCGCCGGGTCGCGCCGCCGCCGACTAGTTTTTGCCAGTCGAAGCCGCCGCTGAATTTGTCAACTCATCTCGACTCAAAATTAGCGGCCAATTAATCAATAATATTCATTTAAATCAGAAAAGATTATTAATATTGTTGTCTTTTTTTTTCAAAATGCTTAAGTTTCCACCAAAATCCGTCAGTATCCAGTTGCTATAATAATTTTGCATTTAGCTCAGAAAATTTGAATAAAATATAAATGTAATTGTAAGATTGGTTGTACAACTAATCTCATTACCATTCGGATAACTTCAAATTGATTTAATAATGGATAATTGTCTGCCGACGAATAGACAAATTTATATCGGCTTAGCCGTCAACCCATTTTGTGTCAGCCGCCGCCGACAAAAATGGGTCGGCTTCATTCTCTGAGATGTACCATAGTTACCTTGACAGTATTTTTTATAGGATTATAAAAATGATAGTGTTAAATTTTCAATAAAAATATATGAGTATTGAGAAAAAAATGAGAATTTTTTCAATAATAAAAAACCTCAACGTTAATAGAATTTCTCTGCATTTCCATGGTGGTGGGTACATTACCTTCAGCCGGGTCGAACTTAACTCTGCTCTTACTTGTTGTAATTTATTTATATCATAAAATATTTCGTATTTTTACAAAATTCTAATAATTCTTTTGTCTTATGAAAATTAGCAAGTTCAAAGAAAAATGATTAAGAATATACTCTTTAATGAGTTTCATCACACAATCTTGGATGACTACATTGAAAAAATCCAATGAACCCACCAGGAAAGAAAATTTTAGTTTATTTTAGAAAAATTAGATTTATTTTAGAAAATTTGAACTAAACTGTATTAGAAACGCGTTTGTCACGCCAATATCATAAAAATAAGTAAATAATTATCTACAAAATTCAAGAAAATTATTATTTTGCACTGATTAAAACAAATTCGTAGTTTGAAGGAAAATATTAGTGTTCA